>NW_024962264.1:12830353-13207552 GCF_019238085.1 Lagopus leucura | reverse complement strand
AAAAAAAAAAAAAAAAAAAAAAAAAAAAAAAAAAAAAACAAGAAAACCAACAACAACAGAAGTGTTGCAAAGGCTGCAACTCATCACATTCTGCAGGAGCCTGGTGCCCAGCCAGTCTCTAACTACTTCTGCTCTCAGTTTTTCTTGCTGAGTACAACATTGTAAGGCATGCAGTTTCTCCTTACTCAATTTGGATTTGCTGTTCTAAACCAATCCTGGCCTCTTCACTGTGGGAGTAGAGTGGAGAAAAAGAAAAAACCTTTATGCTCTATAGGTTCTGCTCAGCAGCGGCTAAAACACTGATGTTATCAGCACTGTTTTGGTCACAAATTCAAAACACAGCACCCTATGGCCTGCTATGAAGAAAATCAAACTTCATCCCAGCCGTGCTCAATACATCCTCTGCTATCACTTGGTGTCAACCTACTTCTTAGCCTGCTTCAATCTTGATAGTATCGACGGCTTCTGCTGTGTGGTTTTGTCATCTCTATGAACTAGCCCTGTGTATTTGCCTCCTCAGTTCCTACTTCCTTTCAAGAGCTCTCTGAAATCTTCTAGTGCCTTTTCTTTTTCTCTTTTAACTTCTTCCTTTCTGTGGTGTGTAAGATAATTAATGAGCTCCAAGCTGAAATTTGAGATACAGCTTGTGATAAGGTAATGCATCCATTTGAATGCATGAAGTGAGCACTTCTTCATTGTGAGTCTTTTATTGTGCATTAGGATGTCAGCATGTAAACTCTCCATAAAACTCTCCATGAAAGTTGCTTGCCTGTTCACTGGGAGACTAGTTAACCTTAATTCATCTGCAAATGGTATGTCCTTTGCTGTGTTAAGCTTACATGGGAAGTTACAGAAGATTGCTGATAGGGCCAGATGCACAAATCTAATGAGTATTCTTTCAGGTTAGAGCACCCAGGAGTGCTCATTAAATAAGTGGTGGTGGTAGAGGGATGACTCTAAAATGCAAAATCTCTGCTTTGCGCCAACTTGTGAAGAGAAAATGTTAAGCCCTAAAGTTACGATAAAACAATATCATACTTCAGAAGTAGTTTCTGAGCTGGCTTCAAGACCTTTATTCTCATACACAAGAACAGCCTATATAAACTGCAGTATAGAGAGTGTAAGACTCCAGCTTTGCCTAATTCCAAGATAGCTGACATGAAAAAAAAAAAAAGGACGTATTGGCATTGATATGAATATGTTGTATTGATTTCAAAAACCATGCTGAGGTTCAACCAAAAAAAATAGATCAGTTGTCTCAGTGCAGCATTAGGAAGAAACAACCTGATCACTTTGGAATTCCTTGCCTTTGTACACCTTTATGTTTACTCAAATAAACGTGTCAGTTCTGCTTCAGCTCTCTTCTTCACTGTAACAGTTGGCATTTGTGAATCCTTTGTACAATCAAAATGGGCTGCCGGTGGTTTTGGCCATTTTACTTATATTATGCCACCCTCATATACTTCAGTCCGTGGCTGAATTTAGGCCGCTTTTTAGAACCTAAAGCGTTTTCTAACAAGTCAGAAGGAGAAAGTTTGAGCTGTCTGTCTTTGACTGCTCTTCTTTTCTACTTTAATAGGGTAGATTTTCCGCTTTTTTTTTCCTTGACAGTCTTGCATATTTTTGTGACAATTGTTACCTCACAGTTGGTTATTGTGGGAACTGCAACGGTGAAAATGGGAAGAAAAAGCAGAAAAAATGAGATTTGTGAACACTGATACAGTTTTCTCCTTCAGTGCTTTGGGCAGCTATTAGTCTTTAAAGGCGTAGGTTTGCATTACAGACCCAGTGTCCCTGCAGATTATGCCCATGGTTGTCTGTAAAACAATGTATTGTTTGAAACTTGTTTACAAAGCCCTTGGAATCGCTCTGCTGTTACGTTTTGACATCTCAGTAGAATTAAAAGACTGTGTTAAACCATGTACCAGAAGTAAATTTGAATCTGGTTGAAATACTGGAATGTCATGGTTCCTGTAGTTGAGATTCTGATGAATAAGTTGCAACATATTTGGTGTGTAGTGGGAGACCCAAGTGGGGGCATAATTTATAGTGCCGAAATACGGAGGCAGAAATACGCAGTGCATACAGACAGCACACAGAAAAATTGTGATGTCAGATTAGTAGAGAAGAAGCTAAATTAATATTGCAGTGAATGGTTGTTTTTTTTTTTTTTTATTTAGGAAGTGAAATGATGGATAGCAGAGCTCAACGTATCAGAGCTGCTCGCTCTGGCAGGTGATTTTTTCCTACAGTTAATGACATTCTTCTGGTTGAAAGTTCTTGAAATATGTTTGGTGGCTGGACGGAATCTAGAATGACAGAAGTTGACCAAAATGCACAACAAATTGAAGTTCAAATAGTACAGTATTTAAGAATTGAAGTAATTCAAGTTATTAGTAACTTTTTATAGGGCAAGAAAATAAGGAAAATGTTTATTTTTTGTCAGTCATTTTGATGTTCTGAAATTCTGCCTTGAACATTTCACTTCTGGTGTTTCCTGCATTTTGGCTACAGCAAATGACAATTGCTTAAAAAAGTAAAAATAATAAAGAACTGCAAAAGAATTTGTCCATTTCTCTGTGCTTAAGAAGCAAGTCTGGGGCTCAGTATGTGGTAGCATACATAAACAAATGTCTGAGCATTCCTGGGCTTTTCTCCTCTTGCTGCCTGAAAATCTTCTGAGGGAAACTGGGAGGCTGGGTATGTCTGCCCTTGATTTCTCAAAGGTCTGGCAGAAGCATCAGTGCTGTAACTCTAGCTGGGCTGTTGGTATCCAGAAACCTCAATGTGCCCAGTGTTAGAGGGCTGCTCTCCATCATCTACGTGATAGAAGTGTTGGATGTGCTGCATCTGAGCCGTGCAGCCTGCATTCAGACACGTGGCACCTGCAGACAAAATTTTTGTGCGCATGATGTAGCTGGACTGCTCAGCCTAGACTTTGTGAAACCTGCAGTATACATTGAAGTGAAAACAGCTGCATTTGTACACACTGGCTTTTTCCTACCTAAATTGTACAAGTGTTTTAATGCAAGGTAATCAGCCATTTAAATAATCAGTGTTTGTGCAAATGAATCATGAGGTGAATTAAGAGGAGTACAATATTTGGTAGTTCATCATCTTAATTCCATTGCACAAATGCACAGCTCTTAATCTCTACTTTGATAATAACAAAATTTGTTCTTCTGATATATTTAACCTTATTTTTTACGTTTGACTACTCAGTGAATGTGTAAAAGCAGAGGACAGGAAAGGGTGAGAGTCTGATTTTTATCATAGTAGTGTTATAGCACATCAGCCCACTAATTGAAATAATTTTTGTTCTGTTTTCCGGAACAGAGAGCAGTAGAGTGTGAACTCCCTAAAAGCACTGTCCAGAGATGTTGGAAGTTTGTTTTGTGAAAGTTACGGAGGGTGGAAAGTCCAAAATTCTGTATTGCTGTGGTGATAAATTTCTTTTAAATACAAACGCAAAGAAGACTGCTTTGACAGGGCTGAGTTTTCGTGGAGAAATCAGGCTTGGGTTTAGTGTTTGCCTGCTTTCTGTTTTGCTCAGAAGTATTCACAGAGATCCGTCTGCAATTACTGTGTGCTTGGAAGATGGTTTTGCTGTGATGACAGTATGAGCAGAATAACTCAGTGACTGCTTCTAAACTGCTACCTCTTCAGAGAGCTGCTGAGACCTCTTGTTCATTTATGCCACGCTCTGCAGAAATTTGGTGGCAAGGAGGATTTGGATTCCTCCTGCCACTTAATGTCTCTTCTGCCATCAGTAGAACTAATGAGTTCTGTGCTACAGTTCAAGAACTGCCAGTGCCCTGATATCAAGCAGCACAGTGATCAACAGGCTGTGCACTATCTGTTCTTCCAAAAACAATCTCAGATTTCACTTACAGTATAAATTGAATCCCCTTCTATCATACCTTCTGAGCACTTAGGGTGCTGTGCAAAGCCTTGCATAGCTTCTGTGAAAAATCTAGAAACATAAAACCCCTGTTCTTACAGTGTGACCTTACCATATCATTCAGGGGGTGACTACAAACTAATCTTATTCTGTCAGTCAAAAATAGACAACTTAAGTGATTGCAACATTAAGAGTGAGGGAGGTAACTAAAGGCAATTTCAGGCAAGGTCTCTTCTTAGTAAATGATAACGTGACAGCGTATGGAGCATTATATTTAATGCCATTGTATGTATTTAAAAACAGGACAAAATGAGAAAGGTTCTCTCCAAATATTAATTCTAAGAAAGGTGTAAGAGAGAAAAGATCACTTGATTATTGAAGTTACCTTTATACAGGCTGACATATAAACTGTATGCATGCATGCTAGGCACAAGTTTGTTTACTCCAAAGTCTTGCAGCTTTTTTACTTTCTTTAGTTTACTTTAGCATACATACTCTGATTCCAATTGTAATTAATAGTGCTTGCTCTTCAGTATCTGTTTAATGAACTTAATTTTTCTTTAATAGAATGAAGATGGATTAATGGACTTCTTTGAAGATGTGGTGAAACAGACCCAGATGAAGCCGAAGAAAGTGATCGGCTGGATTCTGAGTGACCTACTCAGTCACTTAAAACAACATTCCCTTACAGCAAAGGAAAGGTCAGACTTCTCAGTTACAACAGTGGTGAAATAAAATTGCTCCTTTTCTCATATACCAAGAACAGTATCGTGTCACTCTGATGCTGACTTCTGCTTTAGTTATCATCTGTGAGGCAGTGCTGCTTAGGCCTTGACACTGTCATGATTAATGAAGTTAACCAAATGCCTTCCAGAGAAGAGGGCAATGGTGAGGCATAATCAGGCAGTCAAGATGAAAACTGAATATAGCGTATCACGGAAAAAAAACAACCCTAGCTTGTCATGCTAAACTGTGTGACGTTTAGACAAGCAACAGTGGCATAAATCTATTACTTGTCCTCCTCTCTGAGGTAACTCCTGTCCCCCTTTTCCACAGCCCCATCAGTTCTTTTCTCCTTGCTGACCTTCTGAACCTTCTAGAAAATGGAGACATTTCTTCTTCAGCAGCAAAGCAGGTATTTTTTGATATCGTTGTATTTTGAATCTGCTGATGCTTGTTTCATCTGCGTTCATGGTGTACCAATGAATTGGTTGCTTTAAATTCGTCAGGGTGCTGATGAAGGATAAATTTTGTATCTATGCTATGTACACTTAATGGATGAAAATGCCTTATGTAGTATAATCCTAGTGATATCTTTGCGTACTTACTGTAATAAGGGGGCTTTAAGCAACAGTCAGTTAAGCCTGCTTCTGAACAAAGCAGATGCCAGATCTCAGTCTAGTAGCTTGAGTAACACCTGAGCAAAGGCTGGTGGGAACTAATCCATGGCTTGCAGTTAAGCTGAGCGTATCAGCTAGTATGTGCAAAAGGATACTAGAGCCTATATTGTCAAGTATTGGTGCATGGAAAAGGATATCAATCACCTGATTGTAGTCACAAAAAGAAGTCTGATGTGGTGCACTCCCTGAGTTTAACACAGACACGTCTGACCTTCTTTTTATCCTGGCTTCTTTGAGCAAGTGCTGCCATGAGTCTCTTAAGCAAGGACTGTCTGTGCAGCCAGTTTCCCCTCTATCATTTTGCTTAGGACAGTCTGAAAAATCAGCACTTCACACATTGATCTCTAAAGTTATGAACTGCTTGTGCATATTAGGCAAAATCTGGAATGCTTTTGCGATAGGGAATAACTGCCATTCACCTCAAATTCTTTATGTGGGATTCATCGTCCTTTCCGATGAGTTACAGTGCTCTGTGTTTAAGTACATTAGTGAACCTTTTTACCTCTCTCAAATGCACAGGGCACGTTTCCACCTTTCCAGCACAAGTGGATTGAGTCTGAGTGTAACTTCAAAACAGTACAGGCCTTAGTTCACTCTTCACGTGATTACAAACCCAGAGTTGCAAATGTGTCTCTTTTTGGGAGACACTTCCTGGTTCTGGGTGTTTTCTTTTGGAGGTGCTTGTGGATCTTGATTATGTTGGCCTTGTAATTGGCCTGCTCCTTGGAATAGCCAGCTGCTTTTTGTAGGCACCATAAATACAGATTTAAGTGCCTGACTTCAGGCATGTGCATCTGGAAATGTTGGACTGGAAAAGTAAAAGCTTCAAAAAGGACATAAAATATTAACAGAGAAATACACTGGGATGCAGAGCAGTTGTGTGCCTTCAGGGCAATGGGACACCCATTAGTTTGGGGTCTGCATCTGAAAAAGGAGCTCAGAACTCCATTCTTAAGTCTGTTTCCTTCTGGAGGAGGTAGAGAGGATACTAATGCCCCTCCATTGGAGTCCTTTCCTTGTAATAAATGTGTACGCCAGCACTTGTGACAGGTTATGAAATGTCAAGAATTTCAGAGATGCCTTTCTTGTTTAATTACAAACTCCTTGTGATGTGCATGTTGTCCTCTGTGTTCTGAAATTGGACACAGAAGTAACAGTGCTATTTGCCATCACTGAGTGATGCTGTCAAACTGCAGGAACCTTGCCACATTTAGAAAAGTATTTTGGTTGCCTGGATGTCAGAGGAGTAACAAATGTTTATAACAATTCTCAGCAGTAGGCCGAGATGCTGGATGGCCTGAGGGCAGAAGGGGCTATATATACACAACGGCAGATGAAGTGCAGCACTTGGAGTGGAGGAGAACGAATTGCAGTGGTAGAGACAGATCCAACTAGAAGTGGTAGCAGGGTTGATGGGGTGAGCACACAGACATGCATACACATACGTGCTCGCAGCAGGAAGCCGTTAGAAGTTTTAATTTGTTAAGAGGATTGTGTTCAGTCTCTGCTGTATAAGGCATTAAAACACAGATAAAAGCTGTGAGTGCCGATTATAGACACAGAACATTGTATGGTAGGATGCGTATGCCAAGGAAAGGGCACAGTGTGCTTACATAATTACCACTTGGGTAATTACAGAGCTCGTGCCCAACTTGCCATCAAATATAGCATCCTACCCCAGAGGCCTCTGAAGTAGTTTCATGCTGGCACGTCTGTACAAAGGGGAGCAGCTCCGCTGGTATGCAGGGCTGTGCAGGGAGCATGTCCTGCACTGGGGAGACCCTGCATAGGCACACACTGTGCATGGCCTTACCGTGGAGGCACCATTTGGATGTCAACAGTAGAACGTAACTCTAGTACACTGAAACTGGTCTGATAGGAGTATGGCTGAGGCGGGACCTCGCTCCTCACCAGTACGGCTGGCAGTATGCACATCTGTGGCTGAAGGGACCTGCTTTTCAGCGAGGGCATTGTGGGGGGGAGGTGGTTTTTGGGTCAGGAAAGCAGAACGTGGCTTCTGCTGTTGAGAGCTGTGCTGCAGCAACTCTGTGGAAACACCCTATTGTATGTTCATCAGGGATCTGTAGCAGCGTGTGGAGAAGAGCAGGCCCCTTGCCTTGTTTGCTTGTGCAGTTGCATAGGTCACCCAATATAAGAATAACTTCAGTGGACCCACTTGGCACCCCTACTTCAAAGTAGGTAGCAGGAAAATGAGTACAGTACACAAACCTAAACAGAAGCATCTGCTTTGACTATTATTGTTGTACCATCTGGAGCAGTGAGCCCAGCCTGCCCCTCACTTTTGTCAGAGGCTGAGGGACAACTGCCAGACATGGAGGCTTTCCATCAGGGCAGAGGAGAGCAGCCCCCAGGACAGACTCAAATGGTGCTGCCTGCTGCTTCCCTCCTCCGCTGGCAGCACATCGCAGTGGGTAGGCTTTCCAGTTGGAGCCGTTCACAGGCAGAGCATTCAGCTGGTATGATCGCCAGCTGCAAAATGTTTGATATGATGCCCGTGGCTGCCAGACGTGCAAGTCCTGATTAATTCATCTTGACCAGTGGTTTGCTGCTATGCCTGTTAGGTGGGGAGAGCAGAACATCATTAAAATCTAATCGCGCTCAGCCAAGAGTCAATAGTAGAAATTACTGAGATTTCAGTGATAGAAATGAGGCCTGAGATTCTCATTTTGGCTCTGGAGACTTCATAATTTGATCCCGCTGTTCTGATGCAGACAGTTTGTGTAAATGAGCTGAAATCATTTTTTAAACTGCTTTCTTTAAATTTCTTGCCAAGTAGCCAAGCACATTTTTAAAAATGCATTTTTGACAGGATTTGGGCTCATCTCTCTCTGTTTTTTGACATACCTGTAAACAAGCAAGGGCCTTGATAACGATACTGCTCTGGTGGTTAAGTGGATAAGCTCGTTACCAAATTGTATGTATACAATGCAGATGTCACAGGGAAAATCTACTGCCTTGAAGGTTTCTAACGGGCAAGCTTTTCTCAGTGCCGGGAGGTGTTTGGCACAGAAGGGGCAGGGAATCAGAGATGGATCTCGCAGTGTCAGCTGTCCAGCAGCCTGATGTAAGAGTTGCTGCTGGGTAACTCCACCATGGTTGGCTGCTCAGATTTTGTTTGTTGCAAATTTTCCCCTCTTGTAGCCCACAGTGTCTTGCTTGCATGCTTACCAGTCTTAAAAATCACATCTGACTTTTTCCAGAACAATGATATGGCTTCTTCGTTGCCCAGTCTCTGATTCGTGCAGTGCTTCAGACTCCCCAGGGTGTTCTGCTGTGGGCTGTGCTGTGCAGAGAGGCCAGAGCTCCCTTTGAAGGGAGATGTGCCATCCCAGTGCCTCGGGGACAGAAGGCTTTCTGCCAGGTCCCTGGGGAAGGAGGAGCAGCTGGGGCTGCCTGTGGAATGAGGCATGGAGTGCAGCAAAAAGATAATGCTAAGAGATGCAGGCAGGTTGAGTCTCCAATGGATGTGTTTGTTTCTAGGGGTGTTTCAGGTAGCGTGGGCATGATGGTCTTTAAGTACAGTACAGGAAGAGAGATCTTGCAGAGGACGTTGTATATAGCATTGATTTTTGTAGGTAAAAGCAGCTTAGAGCTTTGCTTATGGTGGTTATAACTCTGCTTATTGGCAATTTAATATTTTGATCTGCACTTAACCCTCTTACAAGGCAAAAAGAAGATGCAGCTTCCGTGAGAGTTGTGTATCATTACCCTCTCGCTGGGTCTTAGCTCTGTGATAAGATCCCATCAAAAGCTTTAGGGTACGGCTGCCACACAAATATCTGCTTGCAGGAATTGTGTCAGTGCATGGTTCCTATGTACATGTTGTGGCTACAGAACTGTTTAACTGAGGGTCTTTCTTACCACAAAATATTCCAGTGCTGAAGAATATTGCTGGCATTCCTAAAGCACCACCCCACGTGTGCCATTTTCCCTAAGTTGTCTCACTGCTTTGCTAATTAACACGCAGTTTGAGTGCCCCTTCTCTTCTCCCCTTCCAAGCCTCTTCTCCATCCTGCATTGAGTATTTAATGCTGAAATGGTGACAGGGCACTATTTCCACACTGTTACACAGCAGTGGTCCAAACATACAATTATATCTTCAGTGCAGAATGAAGCGTAAGCAGCTGTTTTAATAACGGTTTTCTTCCTCTCCTCCCACAGGTCTGAAATAACAGCAAAGGAAATAACAGCAAATGAAAATCACTGCCCAAGGAAACTTTTTTTTATAAATGTTCTCTTTTCTCAATTTTATTCCAGGGTAACAGCCCTCCTACAGCATAGGAACACACACCAACATTAACAATTACTCCCGAGGCTGAGAGTCACCCAGCATTCCTTTTCTGGGAGGTGATGCATAGCCGGGCCTGGAGCTGCTGCAGAGATTCTGCTTGGCACTATTTTTCTTCTGCTTTGTCATATGTATCCTCATGACAGTTAGCTGACTGAGGATGGTAATGAGTTTCCTGGGACTGGACTTGGTACTGCTGTCAACTAATGGTCAGTTTCCGGGCAGAGACACCATTCATGGAGATGCATTCTTTTACTGCTCTCAGGCAGTGCATACCGTGAGAAGAGCACTGTTGCTCTTGCTGTTATTAAAATCTGACTTCTTAGATCAGCAGCTAAAATAGTGCAAATAAATAACATCAGTATGTAAAATGACTGATTTTTGTTGCTCATTGTGGTTTTCAGGTGTTTGAGGAACTGTGGAAGGGAGAAGGGAAGACTCCTCTTGAAATTGTTAAAGAAAAGCAGCTTGAACTGATACAAGATCAAGAAGAACTTGAACAGATCTGCCAGGCGGTGATTGATGAACGAGAAAAGGAGGTGATTATGGTGGTGCTGAGAAGCTTGCACACTCTTCTACTCTCTGGCACTAAAAAGGGGGGTTTAAATGGCCTTTTTTTCTTTTAATTGGTATTTGAGCTCTAAAGCCAGTTAGAAGCATTAAAGCTGACGTGCAGCTACCATCAGGTCTTTTCTTCTCCTTTCTTATTTTACTAAGTGTTTTTTTGGAAATTGAAGCTTACAGAAAATGATCTGCAGAAGAAATTACCAGTCTGGCTAATGTGCTAAGTCATTCTAGGAGACCATAAAAATGTAATACAAGAAAGGAAAGCTGTAGGGCTCTTTCTTCACCTGTGCAATACACTGCCCTTAACTTGACCTGGCCACTTGGCCACCTAACTGTCATTTTTTTTGCCATCTCCTGTGATATTAGTGCACCACTGCTACATTGTTCTGAAGACTGAGGCTATCTGCCAGCAAGGCATATAATAGTAATGGACTCAGGGAATTCTGAGAGGTCTAAAATTCTACTCCTCTCTTTACCCTGTCCTCCTCCTCCTTCACAGCCAAATGCGAATTTTTGCTCACTTTCCTGCCTGGCTGTGTCTGTAGGGTGAGAGGAGACAGACCCACGTGGCAGCAGCGCTGGAGGCTTGGGGACTGGGAATGCTGCCCTCTGCTCCCCCTTGCTGCAGCTGCAGGTGTAAGGACAGGGTTTCAGCTGTTCCCCATCCCCTCAGAAGGATGCAGCAGCCTGCGTGGCCCATCCATCTAATGAGCTCTGAGCCAGCAAAGGGGGAAAAAGCTTGTTGATTGCGAAGGGGAGGAGTGGGAAGAAATCCTGACAGACTCTAACATCTGTTTTGTATAAAAAATGAGAATGAAAACAAGCGCTTGTATGTTCTTTGGAGTGAAAATGTAAAAGCAGAAGTGAATAGCTTACTTCTAATACAAGCACTGTCTGGATACATTTGCCATTTGGAAAAAAACACTGACATCTTCTGAGAACAATACCACCCACCCCAGTTCGCATTGGGGGATGCTAACAGCTCTGCAAGAGCTTTTGATAAAGAAAATGAGCTGGCAGTAGGTCGGCGTGACCTCCATCAGACTGACTCATTTGCAGAGCCTGATAAAAGTGCTTCTGTATTTTCAGACTAGTGTGGAAGCGCAGGCGTAGATACAGAAAGAACATCAGAGCTGATTGGGAAGTGCAGAAGCTGAAGGTCCATAACTACGCTCCCATTTCAATAATAATGCCTTGTCTGAGAATGTCATTCCTCTCTGCTTTTTGCTGTTTTAGTCAAGCCAAATGCAGTAGAGCGGCTTCGCTTTCCTCCTTTTTCCAGATGGTCTTTCACTAAGGCAAAAGCTGCCTGGAAGGACTGTAATTCACTGCTTCGAATTGCTATAAGAACTTGCATTACAAAATAAGAGTTAGTTGAGTACTTGCCAGGAAAAAAAACCAAACAGGCCTTGCTTTCGTTGGGAACTTTCTTCAGAATGGACAAAATTTCAAAACAACACTGAGCTGTTAATGAAAATGCAGGATCTTGGCTGTACTGTACTCTGCCCCACGTAAGGGATTTCTGTCACATAAGGAGTAACAAGTCCTTTCCATATTGTGACTTTACAGAGATTTTTAGACTGCCAATAATTCAGATATCCTAACGAGCAGCAGTATTTGCATTTGTGCTTGAAATTGTCACAGTTGGTGGTTCATATGTTAGCAATCCTTCCCTTAGTATCTGTAAATATGACATCGTGTTTAATTGAAGCTATCGTGTTTTGCCCAGTAATTCTGACAATGCCGAGAATGCCTTCCCTGCCGCACAAACTGTAAGAGGACATAGTTTCAGTAGTAGTGTCTCCTCTAGAAATGTCTGACAGTGCATTTTTCAGTGCTTTTCTTTTTCATTTCCTTTGCTTAGCCTTTATACATGGATATTTTGTAGGTAACTGTGTGTCAAACAGTAGCTCTCTGATAGGAGGCCGTATTTCTCATCAGTGGATTAACTGCTTTGTTGCAAAGGATCCTTGGCTTCAAGGAAATAATCTCTGTTACGGACTTCAGAAATATTTTTCAAATTGATTGCGATTCAATGAAAATAATTTATTAAAACTGAACAGTATTTTAAGGAAAAAGCTCCTATTGGCAACAGAAAGTCACTTGTTTTCCTGCTCTCTCCCAGGAAGTCACTGTCTGAGCTGCTTGTGTTCAAATCCAGAAGTGCTCACTGACTTTATCAATAAAGGCAGATCTTCATTAACTGTAGGGCCTTGCAGTTGTTGAGCAGTTAGTGCAAAGCCAAAGGAAGCTTTTATAATAACACCTTAACCCCCTAAGTACAGTATTTACAGTATTCAACTGTGGTAGCCTTAAAAAACAAAAATATCCATACCTTGTCCAGGAATGACTGAGCGTGTTGTTTTCCTGTTCTTTTTAAAGGTTATGGCGATAAAAGGAGGAAATGAAAAAGTTATCAATAAGTTAATTGGACTGGTTCGGAAAGCTACACGAGGCCGCGCCAACCCTCTTCTGGTGAAGCAAATACTAGAGAAGAAGCTGTCAGAGTAGCCACAAGAGAAACTCGCCCAGCTGTCTACAGAAGACGTGCTTCGTTCTGTCTGGTTTGCTGCTAATGAACTTTGGTGCCTCCTTGTCTGTCAGCATTTTTTTCCCAGACTGGTTATGCTTCAAGGAGCATCATGTTTTTGCCTTTCCCAGTTGCATCGGCCAAAGGTGGATGAGCAAAGGACCACCTCAGCAGAAGCTGGCAGTCATCTTACATCTCCTTCATTTCAGTGCAGCATTCTGAAGTGTCATATCCATATAGCCATAGGGAACACGTTCCCAGGAAAATCTGTGAGTATACAGAGCTAAGTTGCATTGGTTAATTTTGTAGTAAAGCAAGTGTGAATTCAGCTCTTACAGCTTCCTCTTTGTCAGAAGGGAAACGCACAGATCTGGAATGCAGCAGTCCAGTGGTACATACTAATAACTCAATGTTAATTAGAGTGAGTACATTTGTAGCTGAGATCAAAACACCCAGCAGTAATTAAGAATGGCCACATGTACCTTCATGCCTAGCTGAAGGAAGAAAAAAATGCTAGTCCTCATTCTTCATGTCTGATGTAGGGGAAGGGACAAAGGCAGTAGATGTAAGTGTCAGCAGTACACATTAAGTGGCTACGTATAATCAATGCCAGATTCTTTGCTTGTCTTCACTTTGTATGTATCCAAACATCTGCTTTGGCTACTCAGTGCTGTTTCAGTCCTGAACAATTCATAACTTACGTTTACCTGGGCCTAGGGCTTTATGCTGTCACTTGGAACCACATCCACTCAATGGAAGTAACTCAGATAGCTTACTGAGAACTGAGCAGGATTCAGCCTGGATCCAGGATCTGCTCCACTTATTACTCCTAAGGAGGGTTTTACGCTGTGTTCTGGTTTATAACTTCAATTTTGCAGCCCATAGCTTTAAGCACTCTCTGAAATCAAAGCTCCTGGAGTTAAGTTCCCAGTCCCACCTCACCAACATGTTTAAATCCTTCAGCTGATCAAACTATTAACAGGAGGCCCAACTGGAGGCATCCATTCAAATTTACAACTAGTAGGAAAAGAAATCCCATTTACCAGCAGGAGTTTCTTAAATCCCTTTCGCAGGCTGCTAAATGGTACGTTTTAAAGACCACATTTATCTCAGACCTCAGTGTTGCTTCTTCAGAATGGTTTTTGGGGCTATGCCTGCCTGGCGCGTGCTGCCAAAGGAGTGCAGCAGGTTGAGCACTGGGATTTTTGTCATCTTCTGCAGAAGTGACATTTGCAGCACCTAGTTCAAGCTAGGTTAATGGCAATTAATTCTTACAAGTGCTAACGTGTCTCAAAGAGGATATTTCTGTACAAACTGGCTCAAGTTCAACTTGGAACCCTAAATTGGAAGACAAGTAAAAAGATGCTTTTCAAATACATGTAATGGATAAATGTATATCCATAATTCAATAAAAATAACTACACAGTTCAAGGGATGTGGCTGTCAAAAAGAAGTAACATGGTTGCAATCAGAATTCCTGACCCTTACAACAGCACAAAGCCAGGGTTTTCTTGTAGCCTGTCATTTGCACAAAAACTTTTACTGGCAGTTTCCACAGATTGAGCAAAAAGCACTATTTTCTCTTAGCCAGTGGTGTAAGTTTTCAGTCAATAGAAGGTTGACTGTGCAGTCAATAGACCATACAGCAAACTTTAAATTTTAGAACTGGAATTCTGTTCAACCGCTGCCACGGCAGGAAGAAACCAGAAGGCACAGGAGGTTCTGCATGAAACCTCAAATCCTAATTCAGAGGTACTGCTGGGTTTAGAAAAACACAGTTGTTTCCAGAAGGTGGTACTCCAAGGTGAATGCTTTCTGTTGCACAGCTTGATGGGGCTGTGCCAAGCCGATCCTTTAGAACAGTGGCTGCCTCTTCAAAAATAAATAAATAAAGGAAAACGCAACATGGTATTTGGAACAGTAACAATTAAGCTGTCTGTAAGAGAGGGAAGGATCTCCCCTACTGTAGCATGACTACTACTGGTCTGTTTCTTCAATGGCTACTGCTTCTTAGCCACTCCTTACCTAAATACTCTTTGCTAATATGGTACAAAATCTGTTAAAAATCACGAGCCAAGTTCTATACGAGTATAGCACTGGATTTACTATAGATCTCAATCTCTTTAAAATGGATAACAGGGAAGACACAGAGAAACAACTGTAACATTCTTCTCCTTCAAGGGAAGGTAAAGATCAGCCATAGTCTATGAACTTTGAACTATATTAAGAACCAGTCACTGGCTGAATTTTTAAGCAAGTCTTTTGCAGATGCACAAACTGTAAATTTCTTTCTGATGTAAAAAAGTGTTTTGAGTCAAAGGAGATGAAGATGGTTAATCTTTTTAACATCTGTGGAGGTACCGGCCATCAGGGTAGAAGTGGTTTTGGTTGATGGCAACAGAATGTAGAGATGAGAACGGGCAGCATGGCTGGCTTGCTTGATTCTGACTCTCACAGCATCAGCCCTGTTACACAAGCCTGATTGAATGAATACAATCAAGACACGAGCCTTCGCTGCTGGCCAAGAGCCTGAAAAACCATCCCAGATGCCACAACCACCGCCATTCTGTGTGCTACATGGAGCTAAAGGTAAATCCTAAACAAACACTCCACAACTAAGTGCTGTACAACAGCCTTGGCTTAGCTTTGTGTAACAATAATGTGCGGAACATGTTAAAAGACAGAAGCAGCTTCTTAGAATTTAGTATCTGCTATCGTGAAGACAAATACAAAAAAAACCACCCACCCCCAAAACCAGCAAGATCAGGTGGAGTGTCTGACCACAAAGCATTCAGTATCAGAACATTTTGCTGACCCACAGGTTGCTTTAGCGTGTTTGTATCAAGGCTAGGAACTTGAGAATTAAGATGGAGGCTTTGACCCTAGCTGTTAAGTCTTATTTAATTACAGCAGTTCTCCCCTAGCTTCTGATTGGAGATGCCATCTGTGCAATAGCCATCAGGCAGGTGAATTAAGGACAGTTTTGTGCAGATTTTCAGCAGTAGCCGTTCACAACCAGAGGGCCAAGGAGAGCACTCACAAATTAATAGCTGACACCAGACACTGCCATGACAATCTCATCTCATCGTTGATGGAAGCCCTTTCCTTTGGGAGGTCACCCCGAGGCAGA
Source organism: Lagopus leucura (assembly GCF_019238085.1). Classification (NCBI taxonomy): domain Eukaryota; kingdom Metazoa; phylum Chordata; class Aves; order Galliformes; family Phasianidae; genus Lagopus; species Lagopus leucura. The sequence goes on along the minus strand of NW_024962264.1, from coordinate 13,191,715 downwards.
GAGATGATACTTGCTGTCCTGTACAGCTGAGGTATCCCTTACCCAAGGTTGCAGAAGAGGATGAGAAAGTTGACAAAAAAGATGCTGGCAGTGCTGAAGCAGTGCAAAAAGAATTCCTAGCACTCAGCCTTGGCTGCAGAGTTTAATTTTAACAACATTAAAAATAGAAGCATATGACAGGAACCTTAACTACAAATTTACTCTCTTACAAGTATTCACGCTGTGATGCTGCTGCAGCCCCTCTCCACTCTGCTTGTGGCATGGTGTCAGCTCCTGCAGTGTTCTCCTTTCTGCTCTGAGCACCCCCCTACTTATAAATTTCACAATCGCTGACCTCAGTGCAGCACCTTCGCAGTAGTTTATGACCTTGACAGTAAGAGTGGCTTTTTTTCTTTCTTAAACAAGTTTAGTTTTCCACCCACTGTCTAAAACTGCTCAAAAGAGAAGACAGAACCACCGGCTGAGCTTTTCTGCCTTTGCTTCTTGCATCTACCTTGCAACACTGTTAAAAATACTCTACAGTTCATTATGCTCTGCTACACCTAATGGTCTTGTAAAGCCAACTTGCAGCAGACAGGAGGTCAAGATTGATCCTTCCAAGCACGCAGAAGCTTACCTGCATTGGGTTGATTGCTCAATGAAAGCCTCCCCTGCCCCTGCAAGAAGCTGCAGAGTTTCACATAATACAGATGATACAAAGAGAAAAATCTATTACTAAGCAGTGAGAGGAAGGCAAAAAAATCCAAACTCCTAAGTTGTCAGGGCCTGTGATTTGCTGCTCCCTTTTCTGCAATGGCAAATTTACACTCCATCCAAAAGTGCCTCTGGGCTAAGCATGACCAGTAATCAGGGATTGCTGTGGCAAGAACAGAAGACTGCCAGCAATGCTCCCTCTTTTCTGGCTGTGCCCCAGCACATGGCCCATATCAGGCCCTACAGCCCGATTTTAAACACAACAAAGCAAACCTCCAGCAGGAGAAGGAGTGCTCAGCTGCTGCCATAAGACAACATTGACTGGCCTTAGAGGAGCTTACAAAACTATTACTGTTCTGGGGCTTTAAGCCTGACAGCGGTCAGAGCTGCACTTGGACTCGGAGCAGCACCAAGAGAGATGAGAGTCCTGGGCTCAGGCTGCAGCCACAAGCACAGAGACCCGAGCCCTCTCTCTCTCCTTGGAGCACAGGCAGGTACCTTAGCTGAGCAATGGCCAAGCTGCTGTTGCAGCGCTGAGTTGTGTGCAGCTTCATTGTCCTGGATTTAACTTATTATTTTTTTGGTCTAAATCCAAGCTATTTTTAAAGGAGACTGTAATAAAGTACAGCTGCTGTGGGATTGGCTTCTTCAGAAATGTGAGTTTGCAGGTATTTAGCCCACAATACATAATCGTATGCAGGCACCCTGCTGACGCGCCGGAGAAAGTTACTTGGTTGAGAAATGCAGCCTTTGCACAAAAGTTCCATCAGGGCTTCTAGCCCAGAACCTTCAGTCTTAATTTAATCCAGCTGCCACACAAAGCCATTATAATCAATGAACAAAATAAGATTTGCACAGTCAGCAACAACCACCACTTTAAGTACTACGTGTTTAAGAACACAAGTAATGCCTCCTATTCATAAATAAGAGGCTTCCAGCTGAGCATGTAACAAATGAAGTAGACTGACGCAGGGCCACAACATGTTCAGCAAAGCTGAGGCCCCTGAAAAATTAAGCACCTTTGCTCAGAGCTGGGCCTTCACGGATCACAAAGTCACCAAACAGTGCTGCATTCTGCGGCTGCCTTCGCTCCGACAGCCACCACCACTGTCCTGTGTTATCCAAACACCTCCTTATGCAAATCTGACGCTAACAAGGATCAGTTTTTTTTCTGTTCTTGGCACAATTCTGGTCCAGAATACTATAGCTCAATGCTACCCAACTGGGAGGTTTCCATAGGAGACTGTCGTATTCATTTTCTCAAGTTTGCTCTGAACCTCTCCTTTTTGGCCATTAAATCAGGATAAACACAAATGTAAATTTTCACTGATTCACACAGGTGTGTGTTCCCCCTGCTAACCTGTGGTGTTTCACCCTCAATTTTCTCATTTCTGTAAGCAAGCAGAGGGTCAGGAGCCCTCTGTTTCTGCTGATGATGTTCAGAAGGTACACGATGCTACACTTACCTCAGTCCGCTCTAGAAGCAGCAGCAGCATTACTGCACTGGGCTGAAGGTATCAGAGCCAAAAGAAAAGGAGGAAGAAAATCCTGGTATTCCATCCACAACTGCAGATGCAGTTTAAATGTTACCAACTTAATAGGAACTGTCACAAAAACTGCAGGCATGACATAGCAATTTCAGTAAATACAGCACAGTAAATTGCTTATTAAATCAAGCTGCCCTCAAACCAGAGCTGTGGCTGCAAATTCAAATGATACAATGACATAATCTAACCGCACCAAATCACACAGCTCCCATCCTTTTCTTCCCTATCCAGAGCTTTTAGAGCCTCTTACAGGAGCTAAAAACCTTCCTGAAGCATAAAACCTTGTGCGAGGCGTAAGCACAGCACTCAAAACAGTAGCAAGCACTTGTGCACCATGCTAGAGACAGTGCTTCTCTTGGTAAATAGGACTTAACCTTCTGAACCTAAATCCTTGGACAGGAGGTGACGCAACAAGTCTGTCTGCCAGTCTTTTCTCTGAAGGAGGAGTCTATGTAGCTCTCAGGCCCTGTGCCTGAGCCAAGGAGCATGTGGAGTGGTGCTGGTGGCAGGGACTCCGCTTGGGCACCACTTGCCAGATGTTCTCCTGTTCCAGGCAAGGCCGCTGCCAATCCCCAGAGACCACCCCAGCTGCTGGGTGTTTTTCTCCCACTCTGGGAAATTCACTAACCTTAATAAAAGCATCAGATTGAGTCTGAAAGGCAAATAAATGCACAAAGCAGTTACAGCAGCACATCAGTGAACTTAGCCTTCTCACAAAGTGACAAACCTCAACAAGAAGGGCAATAATGAGCCAGTCATGCCACAGGAACATCTCAGGGCATTCCCACAGCCGAGCACCACCGAGGGAACCTTCTCATGGCCACAAGGCAGCAAAGACCAGCAGCCTTCGTGTCAACTCTTCCAAAATCCAAGTTCAGACGTTACCTGGACAAATACCTGGAACTACAGCACTAGCAAACATCTTGCTCACCTGTAAAATCCCATTTTATTTTGGGGCACGTGGAGAAAAGATTAATTTAAGATGGGTCATCAACACAGCACGTGAATCCCAAGTGATGTGTATGCTCAAGGATCGGTACATGTGAAGGATGATGCTGTTTGGAGCAACACTGCTAAGTGCTTTATCCCAGTTATAACAGGAACCGCCTTTGACCAAGATGCCTCATTGAAGAGAGATGGTATAATGCATTATCTAACTGGAAAGAAGGAGCCTATTAAACAAGCATTGGGCTGAAGAACTTACACAGAAAAAGGCAATTCATCTTCAAAGGATCAACGTTTTCATGATAAATCACAGTTCCTGCATTTTGAAGACAGGCAGATGCAATCCTTGCCAATATTTTTTCACTGGCTGCTGACACGGTGCTTCTATCACAGCTGAGACCTACCTGCAAGTCGAATTCAGCTCAACAACCAAGAAATACAGTGTTAAACATACAGTGGCCATTTTTGTAGCCCTAAGCTGGGGTTAGTGCACTTCCCCACCTCCTTATGGGGGCTGACAGATTCCCCTCTTACAAGGGAACGCTGTGTACAAACACAGTTGCAACCTTTCACCAAGAAGTCTTCCACATCATCCTAGATTTCAGGGGCTAACTTTATTCCACTGCAGCTCATAAGGAAAATCTTTCCATTCCTCCAATGTCCGGGTGCTTCTTGGAGCAGTCTACATTTTAAGAACCCGAAATAACAGCACATCCCTGCTAAGCTGAACATTGCCATGTCTTTGCACAGTTGTTGATAACACCAAGTAAAATGAACAATCTCAGAAGAAATCACTCCCACTCAGCAAACAAAGATTTTTATTTCAGAATAGAAACAAAATGGTTCACATAGTAAGCTTACTGCCTTAAGCAATAGTCTGCAGAATTCTTTTTTTCCTTTTTTTTTTTTCTTTTTAATAAATAAAAGATTTCTTTAAAAAACACATATGATTACTACTGCAATTTAGCGGTTGATTCTGAACTGCTAGAAGTTAGCTTATCACACAGATTCACTGCTTTTGCTTTTGCTCACAAAGTACCCAGCAGGAGAGGAGTGCAGCACACCCTGGCTCTACACTCACAGTGCCAGAACACTTTCCACATACAATGCCACTGAACCCCTTCAGTAGGTTGATGAGTCCAGCGTGAAGGACAGCAATGCATGTGGGTAGAAGTGAGAGTAGGGGAAGGACCCATGATTTTGTCTGGATGCAGTGAAGTATTTATGAGTTATATCTTGTCTATAACAGCATCGTAGGAAAAAAATAAAAAAAGGAAAAAGAAAGAAAAAAGAGCTCTCCTGAACATGGATAACCAAGATTCAAGAAAAAAAACCCCACAGCTCTGGCTCCAGCTTGCAAGGAAGCTTGTGAGGCGAAATAGTCATGTGAAGGTCAGAGGTGACTTACAGGATGGTGATGCAATGCTGTTTAAAAAGGAAAAAAAAACCACACACGCAAAATAACAAAGCCATCAAGTTATAAGTGCAAGCACACTAGTGTCAGTTGAGAAGCAGTGTGACCCTTCCACCATGGTGGACGTGATGACTGTACAGCAAACAAGTGGAAGCAGATCCAGAGAAGTTGTTGAGGTGATCTTGTTAGAGGTACACTTAGGGATTTTCTTCCCTGGAATAGCCTACAGCAGTCCGACAATGAATGCTTCTCACAGCTTGCACATGAAAGGTAGCATTTTTCAGAGGCATCGAAAGACTTTCGGAGTTCAAATTGCACTGCAGGGTCCACAAGAACTGACCTGTAATTAATTGGACTCTTCTGGGGGTGTTTTTGCTGTTTTTTGTTTCTTAATGTGTTTTGTTCTTCAACTAAGTATACTTTAGATCCTAAGCTTCTCCCTTGCTATCTCTGAGAAAGCATATTTGAAAATTGGGATGTGATTTTGGAGTTTTCCAGAATAATGGAATTACAGTCAGCAGAATTTATTCACACAAATGTTATTTTTTATTTCCATTTCTTTAAATTTCCTGGAGTGGCTGTCAAATTTTTTTCCTGGAAGAAGTGGATGTAAGGCTTTCTTGAATGAAACTCCTCTTTATGGAGCCAACCACAGCACCCTGGAAGCACAATTATGCTACTAAGATAAGACGAAATGCAGTAGTGATGCACCAATTCATCATGCTTGGGTTCTTCTAATGAAGCCCATTACTCAGAGACGAGAATTTTCTCAAGCAGTTAGTCACTAGCAGACAGCTCTCCCTATTGCTGCTTCCTATTCTGCAGCTGGTGAATAGCCCGCTCCTCCCCTCACTATCCCAAAAGTGCAATACTAGGAAAAGTCAACCCCTAAATGAAAAGTAAACAAACAGTATTCAACTTCTCCCCATAACCCCCCCACAAAAGAGCAGTAAGAGAGAACAGCTTTCAGGAGAGTGCAAACGTTTTCCCTTAAAATATGGGGGGAAGAAATGATTGACAAAAACAGCCTGCTGTCCTTTTAATACTACTGAAAGAAACTGAATGCTGTTCCTTAGCTTATTAAAATAAGCATAAAAACAAACAACAAATTAATTACCATTTGCATAGACACACTTTGTTTTGTACTTTGTGCAAATCTTACTAAATAAGGCATGCTTGAGAGTTTAGGTAGCAGTGCAGTAGATATTAAAGAACGCTGAGAAACTGCAAGGAAAATTCCAGGCAGTCTGCAGTCCACATCCACTTACACAGTTCATCTGACTTCAAAGACCAACAGCTGATAGCCGCAGATCTGTCTGCAACATAAGGCAATGCGGTATGTGTAGAGCCCAGCACCTGCTTGCAGCTAGTCATGGGTTTAACACACATAAGATCACTTGAATTCACAAACCTGAGCTACTGGCTAAGGAGGGCTTCTCAGTGGTGTGCTGGCATGATCCTCGTCCCAGGGAAGGGGAGCAGGGAGGAGGACAAAGCCACGGAGAAGCACAGCCCTTCACAGAAAAGGGTTTTGTGCACATTTTGCACGCGTTTCTTTTCCCCAAACTTTCTCCCTGCGGCAGTGCTTTTCCAGACCAACTGTGTTCTAACAACAGGCTTTTGAGAGGAGTATTTCTGAAGTAAAAAAAGCTGGAACATTTGCCCCCTCTTAGTCCACCTTATTTAAGTGCCTGAAAATTCAACAGGAGACAGTGGCAGTAAAGAGGGGCACCTGTGTAACAAGGAGGTGAGCTCAGGGAGCTGCTCTAACAGCAATGTGAGAAATCTCTCAAATAAGTCATGTAGCACAGAGGAAAGTTGTAAGGCCCAATATAAAGTAATGCGGAATAGCATCCTGCCTCTTCCTTCCCTCTCAAATCAAGTATTTTCAGGAAATAGTGAAGTAGAACTTTCTTTCGTAAGCAGCTTTGCACTAGTAAAAAATAATCAGTTCAAACTCTGACAGTTTTCTTTCTTCAAAAAAATAAACCAACCTACTTTAGAAAAACCCACTAATAATAATCCTCAAAGTCCCCCGGTACTTTGTAATATAAAATGGAGTGTTCCTGTGCAAGAGCTGCCAGCTCCTTCAGGAACTCTGGGAAAAGGGCAGCTGCGAGCACAGCATTCCTCACGTGCACGGGAAGGCTGGGGTGAGCCAGGCTCCTCTTTCCCTTGTGTCCCAGGAAAGGCTGGAGCATGGCTGGGGGGGCTTCTGAGAGGCTCCTTCCTCTCCCCACGCTGCTGCCATGCAGGACGTTACCTAGGGCCAGGAAGGAAAAGAAGAAAAAAAAAAACAACAAACAACACTCAGTATATTGAACACACAAAGTATTTGTCCAGCAACTAGATGCAGTTTTCAGGGATTGTGTTCAGAGCTGTAGTTCGCAGTACTCAGACTGTGCTGGCAGATACTCCACTAATCCGACAGTTTTAAGTCCTACATGGCCTGCTTCTGTTGCATTTTTTATTAGCCATCTTTCCCTGGGTTATGTATTATTCAGTTGCAGCTCTGATGAGAAAAATATGTGGGCAGGAAAGGAGTCAAGGGAAAGAATAATATGGATTTACCTTATGAAATAACAGATAATATCTACCATTAGTCCCAGCATGGCTTTCTCAATTTAAAATGATCCTATACTCTAGCCCTCCCCCGGATCAAAATATCACTCTGACTTCACTTCTCTCTCCTCCTCCATGAATCATTGTGTAAGTGGGCTTGAAGCCGAGCTATCAAAATTGCCATGTGAGTTTGAAGCAAGCTAAAAACTGAAGGAAAAAACTTTTGAAAATTCATTTTTTAGCCTCAGCCAACTACTCTTCTGCTCCCTGTAAAGAAGCTAAATATTTAAAAGTAATAATTTTTTAAAAAGAACAAATTAAAACCACTACGTGGTCAGCACAGCATTGAGAGCTATATGATCTCTGGTGCCAGAGTTCAGAGGATCAGGGCTCAAGCATCAGGATGCATGGAATTACAGAGACTGCAGCACTAAAATGTCAATCAGCCGCTCCTTGATTCAACCTGAAGTAGAACGCGCTTTAATTAAATGCTGTTCAATGAAACTAAAACGGTGACAAAAACTAAAACGGGTGGAAAGAAATAGGAAGAAAAAAATAAATTGCAGTACTCACTGCTCCACATGTCACAAGGCCTGGAATCGCAGCCAGATAGCATCCTGTCTGACTTACAAGTGGGTGTTCTCATGAGCTGCATATCATTGAAGTGCACACGCACACCCACAAAAATAAAACCAGACCAAAAAAAACCCTATCATATTAAGTCTCACTCTGCAGATAAGCCAAATACCACATCACCGCCTTCAGAGGTTTCCCTTAAAGCCACTCAGTTGGTGTGAGACCCACTCAGTCCGTGGTTATGTGAAGGTTTTTTTGAAAGCTCTGCAAGAAGCGGATGGGGTACCCCCAGCTGGGTGCCTCTCTCCACGTGGCAGAGGATCCCTCTGCTCACCAGCTCTGCACTCTGGTTTCTTGCCTGGAGTTCTCCTCCAGCATAGTAGACTTTCAACTCCTCAAGAGAAATTTTAATCTTAATCATCTAACAGAACTGTACTTTTCTCGAGTTCCAAAAAACCTTTCCAGCTCCAGACTTATCAATCATTCATGCTGTTATTCTGCAAGTTTTTATCTACCGGAGACACAGTACGGGAACATCAGTTCTGTGGAAAATTCTGAATACGGGAGGAAAAACAACCTAAATTATGAATTACAATCAAAAGAGGAAGTTCTGAGCTTCCTTTGAAGATTTACTTTGAGAGATTCTCTTACAATCTCAGAACATTTCCTAAACAATGTAAGTATTTTAAATAGTTTAGCCAACACATTCAGAATGCTAGTAAGCTGCCAAAGCTTGCATGTTTTTAAACTGTTCCCTTCATAAAGCACCAAAATTGATGCAGTTCAACCAAAACCACTGTGATTTTGTTTTATTTAAACATATGTATATATATATATATATATATATATATAAATAAAAAGCAGAGAAAGATGGTCAAGGGACCAGAGATTTGGTTTTTCTTCAATCAAGATGGTCTGCTTCCTTCTGCAGTCAGGGTGCAATTGCAAAAGTGAGTGCTCTGAGATAGTTACCAGAGCGCTGAAAGACGGGCAGCATTGCATATGGGATCACAACAGTTGTTCATATCTAACCCTAACCCAAACTGCCATGTGAGCAAAACACACAGTGCTGCAAGCAGAAACTAACTGATTGGCGTTTTCTGTTTGAATGCTTTTGAAGACTGTCACTACCAAGGGAAGGCAAATGTGCTCTGGAGTACTTCATTTTTACATTTTTGTTCCCCACTGCATCTGGCTTCTCTTTTTCAGATGTGAATTCTGTAGGAATTCTGTAGGAATCAATGCAATGACCTGCAACGTGCTAAAGGATTAGTGAGCCAGCTTGCCCTAAGAAGTACAGTTGGACTGTTTGCATCACCAGACTTGCTGGGAACCAAATGTGCAGTTCCCCAGACATTTATATCCTCTCCATCTATTTGTCAAGAGATACCTTCTTTACAGGGGTTGCCACAAGACTGAAGAAAATGTACCGACAGTCTGACTAAGCAGCCTTGTTTTGAGATCCTAATTAATGATCCGCATGAGTCAGTCTGGCAATTTCTAAAGCCCACAAAAGAAAACTGACATAAAATAAGAAGCACAAATAAATTCCAAAAATTACTGTTTTATTTAACTGAGGTACAACTACTAGGCACTAAAAACTTTGAAGTGTAAGGCTTGCAAGTTTATTCAGCTAGATGAATTTCCATTCGGAATGCATTCTAAAGAAGTTTGTGTTTGACCTGGAAAAGGACACCAAATGTTGCCTCCTGATCTTGTCGCATACGCCAGCTACAGTATCATGTAACCGTAAGGCTTCCTCACATGTGGTACCAGGATGTGGAGCCTAACACCCTGCAGATGTTTGCAATACACAGCTCACTTACAGCATGCATCTTTCACAGACTAATTCTTAGTGAGATGGTAATTTTTGCTGACTAGATGCGCTGCAAACCTCAGAGATGCGCACCATGCTGACTAGAAGCTAGGTAAATTACTATTCAGAGCCCTGCAAAATGAAAACACAATGAAGAAGATGCATAAAAAGCCCTGCTTTCTACACCTCTGGAAATCCAAGAAAAATACTACTAACTTCGCAGTGGTAAAGGCAAAGCAGGATGATTGTTAACAATTCCAAATGATGCACGAGAACACATCTCTGAATGCAGCCTCTCTTGAACCCTGATTCTGAGCCCTCAATCCCTGTGGTCACAGCTCTCAGCAAATTCTGTGCATTCCTATCACACAGGAAATTGTTTTTAAGGGAAACCTGCACCCAATGCTGCTTGCTTAGCGACAAGCTGAGAATTGATACATCCCCAGGGCAGGGTGCCAGCGATACCCCCATCACCCTGCTGCTTTGGGAAATTTCTCAGTGAGAATGTAAGATTCTTCACCAGGTGTAGCACACTGTCTTTGAGAACCAGATGACATAACACAAGTCCCCAGGAAAGCTGAGGTGATACCTGCTTAACTCCCCATTGTTTTTGAAATGTCCTGACTTATAATACCCATTTATGTTTCTGTTTCATGCTTTCATTCCAGAAAGCACATTTGAAGTTCTCTGGCTCATACCCACCTCCATCAGTAAAAGCCCAAACGATCATATGAGGCCTTATTCAGTCGTTGCAGAAACCAACTCATTCTGGATTTCTGTCCTCTCTAACATACAAAAAAAAAAAAAAACAAAAAACAAAAAAACAACCCCACAGAACGACCACCAACAACAAAAAACACCAGAACTAACGACTAGCTGAAGGTCAGGCTAAAAACAAAATACAATCACACAATATGCTGTCTCACCTCATGCCTTGAAAGCAAGTTTGTTTACAACCAAAGCAACAGTAAGCCAAGCAAGAGCTGATTTTGTTACTCCTTTGAACAGACATTCTCTGTAGCAAAGACAATAAAAGCTTCTAAAGAGCAAAGCATATCCAGATAGATCCATATACTGCGGCCTACTGAGGACCATCAGTTTAAAGCCAGAAGGCTACATCTGGTTAATGATATGTATAATGCACCACACCTACTTTTAATCATGCTGTAGCAAATGAGAAAGGTAACTGGTGATTCATTCCACCCAGCACTCCTCTGAGTGCAGTTAACATTTACCTTTGGTTAGCAGTTCTTCAGCGGCATCAGACATGTCCACACGAAAAACTAAGTACTGTTGGGCCTCCAGGAGAAGATCTGGGAAGTCTTTTTCCATAGAAGCGAAATGTTCAATTTTATTTTTCACAGATGCCAGCACCTGCCAAAACAACAGTAACAATTACTTCTTCCTCCCTTGCTCCCAGTGCTGCCACTGACTGAACACTCAGGCTCTCCAGCTGCATTAAAGAAGACTTAACAATAAAAGTTATGGTCATACAGAATTTTCAGCTCTTTGCACCAATATAATTAAAACACTGAAACAAGATGCGAGGCTCTCAGATGGGAGGGAAAGCAACAGGTGAAACTGGAAAGAGCTGAAGAATTAACGAGACACCAAAAATACCGTTCCGGTAGGCAGAACTAAGGCTTGTGGGCAAATACCTGATAAAGTGACCGTACGCTGGGCTGAAACACCATGTTGGTGTTGAGCAGAAAGGAGCGAAGAAGAGGCTGGGGGTAACTTGCTAGCTGAGTAATAATCCCAATAAGCAGCAAATTCACATGCAAGGAGTTCTCCAGCATGTTCTCCAGCTTGGACAACACCACGCTGATAAATGGTCCTGCAAAGAAGAGAGAAGGAACCAATGCTTCTGTTTTCACAGAAGAAAAACTGTGAGATCCAGGAAATAAGCATGTGAAAGAAATTTTGATCATCATAACCAACCAAATCAAACCTCCTTCATGCTAATTAAAGCCAGCAAGGAGGAAAAACAAAACTTATCTGAACAGACAAAATAGACTTAACAGGGATGTTAAAAGCTTTCATAAGTAGAAGCAATTTGACTAGCAAGCTAGTTACGTTAATGGCATATTCAATGTACATAATTATTCTACTTTACGTGTGCCAATAAGGATTTAGCCTCATGTGTTATGGTCTATTATTTCACTCCTTTTGAAGTTAATCAGAATAGTACCACTGAAGAATCATAGCATCCTTAGAGTTAGCTGGGACCTTTAAAGGTCATCTAATCCTACTCCCCTGCAATGCACAGGGACACCACAGCCAGATCAGGTTGCCCAAAGCCTGATCCAGCCTGGACTTGAAAGTCTCCACGGATGGGGCATCCACCACATCACTAGGCAACCTGTTCCAGTGCCTCACCATCCTTACTGTACAAGACTTTTCTTTAAATCTAACCTAAATCAACCCTCTATGAGCTTGAAACCATTTGCCCTTGTTCTGTCACCACAGACCCTGCTAATAGTCCATCCCCTTCTTTCATGTAGTTCCCCTTCAGATACTGAAAGGCTGCTCTCAGGTCTCCCCAGTCTCTTCTCTCTCCAGGCTGAACAGCCCCAGCTCTCCCAGCCAGTCCTTGTAGGAGAGGTGTTCCATCCCTTGGATCATGTTTGCGGCCCTCCTCACACTCCACCAGAACCTGTCCACTGGCACTGTGCCTTATTTGCACAGAGGGACTGGTGAAGTACCCTTATAACTTAGACTTCTTGTCTCACCAAAACAACAAGGTGTTGTAAAGCAACCACAAAAATGCTACTCTAAACAAAAAAAATCACAAGCTGTGATAGCCACATCACAAGGAAACACATTTTCAATAGTGCAGTCACACAAAGCAGGAAAAACATGAAAACAGACTTATAAGCAAAATTATTTGTAAGTGTACTCTTTGTCATGTAAATGTCAGCAATAAACAATAGTTTTAGTTTGTGCCTTCATGTTGCAGGGCAACCACTAAAATACAGAAGCACTGACAATGCAAGTACATAAACCCTCTTGCCCAGGCACACAGCCTCAAAGCCCCTTGGCTGAGATAGTTTCTCCTACCCCTACAGAACCTACTGCTTCCTCCTCCTGTGTCCATGGGGACAATTGCAAAGAACCCTGAGGACCACAGTGCAAAGGGAGCTCCCTTGGGACAGCAGGGATTGCAGTAGCAGCAGAGGTAGATCGCGGTTTCTCTCATGCAAGTCAAATTCCAAATCTGAGTAGATAAAGCTGAAGTTAGACAATTTGAACAAAGGTATGCCACTTCTCTTGAACTTCCCAATACAAAATTCTTAGTTTTCAATAAATCATTAGAATAAAAAAGAGGAAGTGAGCAGAGTTTGCAAGTCTGGGAAGAAACAGTATTAACTAGCGAGAAGACAAAAAAAGTGTTCCTTTCCTGACTTCATCTCCTTGTAGCCATGAAGTCAAGCACTGTTTCTGAACATCACATTCGTTCTTTACTCAGGGGAAAACATGGATGACTGTGATAATGCCCTCAAATTGGACACAGACACCAATGGGACATTTTCTTCACAGATCTGTGAGCCCAAGGAGAGTATCTCTGTACCGCTGAGTCACTGAGTGTAGTACCCTCTGGTTATCTGACTCTGTAGCAAGAAGCTCCCCCTTTATCACATACATAATATAGCATTTCAAATTAAGTAGAACAGCATTATATTTGAAAGGCAATGCAATTTCCCATTTCTGAGGCATTTTTATGAGCAACTCCTTACCTGCAATCACTAAGCTACAATGCAATCACTACAGCAAGGTGAATACCCGAAGAGTAAAAAATGTTGTGGACTGGAAGCAGAAAGCGGGTTTTTGCAGTGGTTGGGCACTGTTTAGCTGTTTTCTTTAAAGCAAGAAGGGACTGGATGAAGAGACAGGGATGACATTTTTTGAGTTACATTTGACAGCAGATAATGAGAAATGGAAAGGTTTGAACGTGATTAGTCTGTGGTACGAGGAAATGACCACTGCAGTAAAAACAGTAAACGGACTGGATAAACAGGCTAAGGCTTTCAATTAAGATACAGTGCCAGGCAGGCTGGCCACAGCTGACCAGGAAAGGTCTGCATTTCAATGTATACAAATGAATGCTTTCCCCCCTCCTTCCAAATGAACAAGAAGCCCGATTACAGAGGTCTTCTTTAGGATGAGAAAACCTAGACAAGCTATTGTTATTTTTTTTATTATTATTTGCATTACTGTGGTATCCAGGAGACCTAATTAAAGATCAGGAGCCTGCAACGCAAGGAGCTGCACAAACACTGATCAAAAGCACACTCTACCCTCCCGTAGCAATTTCATTCCTGCTTGGGCAGTCTCTAGAGAACAAACTTAACTTGCTGTCTGGCACAAGACAGAAAAGTCTCTACCCACTGCGAAGGCTGCTGGGGCGTTTGAGGACCAAGGCGCCAGGACAGTTCCCACAGAGAGGCGCGGGCAGATGTGGCACCAGTGCTGCCACCTCGTGCTAAAATGTGAATTAGCAGAAGGGGTGAAAAAGGCAACGTGACATCACAGCTACAGCATGAGAGGTGCCAGCCACCGGAAAGACAAATTATTTACCTGGGCTCTATACATTAGAACCGTTACTACACTCGACTTTCAATTGAAGAAGTTTATCCTAGGACGCTAGTGCTGGGACACACAAGAAACATAATCCCAAGATTTGTTCGTGGGGTTTTTTTTGTTTTTGTTCTTTGAAGTAGCCAGAAAAGAACAGAACCACCACCATTTGTTGTCACTACATTGACACTGGCTCTGCTCTACTTCCAAGCTGAATCTCTTTGATTCTCCTTGGGCCAGCCTCAGCTATTTGGGCATACACTCTTTAGTGTAAGGGCTGTTCCCAGCTCTATGCTGGTGCTGTGCACTGCAATTACACTTGGTCACCTGTGATCACCATGCCTTCCTGTATTTGCTAGGTATGTAACTAACAGGACATTCCACCTGTGAATGGAGCACTCTGACTCCTCGCAGCGCGCTTGGGAGATGCATCCTCCTTTGGTCCAAAGGGAGATGATGTGCTCTCTGCAGAAGGGGTATCTGCTGAGAAATTCTCAAAGTCCTCCTCCTCTTCTGCAGGAGACACGGGGTCTGGAGTGTCTACCTTTTGCTCTTCCACGCTTGCATTGTTTGGATCCAGTTCCTTAATAATTTTGTCATACTGTGCAATGAAATCCTCACCATCTGTGCTCAGCATTTGTGAGCTTAAGCAATTATCTGCCTCCTGAAGCTTCAACTCTAAGTCAGGCTGTGGATCAGTCTCCACCATTTTCTGGTTTATTTGTTCTTTCGTTACACTTGGAGTCAAGCTTGATTTTTTTTCACTCTGCTCATCCACGCCCACTTCCAGCTGGCTGTTAGAGAGAGGCCCATTGACAACAGTCTGGCTTTGGACCTGATGTTCTCTGGACGCATTTGAAGTTTTCTCCTTGGAGTTGTCATCATCCTGTATATCCTTCTGGGCACATAATCTGTAAACCATAACATCATCCTGAAAGTCTGAATCCTCTATGTAAGAACCTTTGACAAGCATGATAGCATTTTTTTTCATCTCCTGAATATGTTTCGGTGGCACTGCGGGCATCTGCGTCTCTGTATTTCCCAGATCATCATACTGCTGGAGTGAGCTCACATCAGAGCCAGGAGAAATCCCTGTGTCGTAGCTATCATCCCATTCCAGCTCCAGCTGCATCTTCTCGCCCGCTGGTGCTGTTTGAGAGGAGCTACACAAGCTGGGTGTCCTTTGCTGGAGACGAAACATGGGGTGTTCCACATCTGTAGTGTTCTCCTCAGCAAGCGCTTGGATAAAGGTCTCGGGATCAGGATTTACTCCATCGTATAAAGCAGACCAGACCTTACAATCTTTCAGACACTGGAGGATGGCTTCTTGAGCTTCTCCCAGGTACTGGAGGTAGCTGATATCCACAGCTCTTCCAAATTCCACGATGCAGGCAGATTCAGAAATGCCTCTAACAGAACCTGAAAGTAAAGAAGATTACTCATACCACGACACAATAAAAAAGCCCCCAAGTTCTCTAGCAAGGCAGTTACTAACATGGCAGGTGGAATCTTTATCCCCAGTCATCCAATAAGGCAGGAAGAACTCAATTTAGAGATATGACTGCACTAGAGTTGTTCCTACTGCCAAGTGAGCACTGTAACCCATTTTCTGAGAAATCAGCTCACTCCCAATCTGTAAAACAACAGCGAGCGCTCAGAACCTGCAAGTGCCATTGTCAAGTACCTGTACATTATTTCTGTGAATGAATATTTTAACAGCTACCCAAGTTGAATAAGGTTTCAATACACCTGGACCCACGGAAGGAATTAAATAAGCTTTCCAGTGCAGCCTAACTGCCCAGTTTGTTGTTGCCCACTATTTTTGTTCCGCCTGAGCTACTACCAAACTCAATTCAGTTCATGATCTGGTCTTCCCTTGAGCACCAATTACCTTTAGTTTGAGCTGCTTTTGTCCAGAGAATATAATCTTTTCCTTGGCTTTCTAGAGCCAAGGTGATCCCAGTGGAGCAGCAGACCGGTGTCAGGGCAAGCAGTTTTGCAGCAGATACGGAGTAACAATCTCTCTCTTTCACAGCCCTTCGCTGGCTCAACATCATGTGGTTACATGGGATCAGATACCTGAAACAGCAGCCTAGCATTACTACATCCTTCCACGTGAGAGAAAACAAAAACATACAAAAGTCCCTTCACACCTTCCTTCCTTCTTCAAAGTAGAATAACAGTAACCTTGACAGTGATCTATATTCTAAATCTCTCAAGAGCATGAAACCCCAACTCTTTGCATTGTGAAGCTACAGTTCAATGAGGAACTGTCAGGACAAGCAGAGATGGGAGATCAGTTGCATCAGAATGGGGGAATGAGCAGCCCTTCACAGGTCAGAGCAAGCCTGCTGTAGGAAGGGATGAAGGAAGCATAGGGTGGGCAGAAGTCAAAGGCTAGCGGTGTGGTTTGGTCCCAGTGTGAATGAGTTCTGTCTCAGAATCTTTAATTTATTTGTTTTCCAAGGAAATAGAGACAGAGTCAGTTTACATGTGCCAGGCAAGCAGCCAGCAGGAAAGGTCATCAAGGTGTTTCTCTGCTCTAAATCAAGAGATCTTGGGCAAGAGGAAAAAAGCTACGGGGAAAACAAGGGACAGAGGAAGCACATTGTCATGTTTAATATTTTTAGAGCGCTGATGTTTTACCATTTTAAAAGGAAACCAAATTTTAAAGGATTCCCTAAATAAATAAACAACAGTCTGAATACAACTGTACCGCTGGTTAGTAGGGGAGTCCCAACATAACTTGAGTTCACAGATGTCCTAACACCACTCCCAGGCACTCAGGGAATTTCACCTTAATGCCTATCAGTGGAGGGACTGAAACACTGATGCCTTCCACTGTGTTAGAAGCCTGATTAAGCTACACCAGTACTTCCACAGAAATTGTCAACTCTAATCTAATCCACCCACCAGAATTAAAATTGTGTGTTCAGCAGCAGCCTATGGGACAATCAGATAAATGCAAAAATAATCAATGCATTCAGTACATTATATAGTGATCCATGAACAACAGTTCAGGAAGCTGAAGTATTCTTTGGGAAAGAGGAAAAACAGAGGTGAAGGCTGGAAGCATCTACATAAGTTCCTTGTAACACAGTGCATATATAATCAACTAAAGAAAACATGCTGGAGAGAAAAATTATATGTTTAAAAGCAGGAAATAAGCAGTTTGAGAGTGATAAATACATTCTCAGCTTTTCTTCTCTCATGTTTATAGAAATAAATCACAAGAAGAATCTCTTATTCCTGAAGATCACAGAGCATAAATCACGCTCCTACAGGCCTAGCATGCTTTTGCCAGAATCATAAATATTCTTATCTCTGTAGCTCCTTGAATTTCTGCTCTCTTGGAGAACGTCCATCTAGCTCTATGCCTATTGTCTGAGTCTCTGTGTCCCAGAATTAGGACAAAGTTGAAAAAGGAGTTTGGGCTTTACCTTAAAACTAGCTGCAACATCACATCTTCACAGTGCAAGCCAATGAGCGTTCTGAACAATGCTAAGGAGACCACACAGAGCTGAAAAATGATAAATGTCATCAGATTGCAATCTGGAAATAGTACCTTTCCAATCTTTCTTGCATTCTGTCTAACAGAATGACTCCACCAGAACGTACCACTTCAAGAAACCGTTAGTATGCTACTTCAATTTGCCAGCATCCCTACAGGATTTTGTCGCCAACAGCTATACACATACCATTTGACATTTTAGTCATGTATGATTCCAAATTTTCCTTCAAAAAAAAAATTACTTAAAGTATTCTCTACAAGGTTTTTGCATTAACTTATCTAGAACGTGAAAGCAATAATTTTCCAGTCTTTTCAATTACTTTTTTTTTTCTAAATTTATTAGTTTAACCCAGCATGAAGGGAACCCTGTAACTTCTAAGGTAAGTATTAGGTTTTACTGCTGACACAGAATTTGAATCAACAAGAGGTTTTTCTGAAAACAAAAGAAAAAATTCAAAACTACTTAAAAGTTCCTGCTTAGCATACTAAGAATGATGAGTGTTGTGCACATTAAGAAGCTGAATGCTCCTATACCTCAGTGCCTTTATACCTATTGCTGAATTTACTGAAGTAGATCAGGACTACACAAGTCATTTTTATCAGAATCTACTCCATATGGATCACTCTCCATCCCCACATTAGAGGCCACCTGGACAGCTGGGAGCTGTGGCATGAAGATCCTCTCTGTGAGACCAGAAGAAAAGAAAGAAAAACAGTACTGCTCACTGGAATTGCATGTGTATCTTCTTTGGGAAAGGTCTGACTAATATACTTATCAGCAAGTACTTCAGCAGTCACACGCAGCAGAGGCAAAAATCATATTCATTCTGTGACAGGCACCCCACTTCCACACTAGTCTTACAACAGACTAAAAACTAGGATTCACAGGTTTTCTGGTCTCTACTTAAGACACAAATCTTTCAAAACTACCATACAGTGTATTTCTATAAGCTTGCTTGTAGAAATGTGTCCAATACAGTAGAAGAATGATCTCTAAGCTTTCATCAATTTTCACGAACCACAGAATCATTACTTCACTGCCTTTTAATGCGTTTTTCCTTGGGCATTTACTCCCGTGCTGCTCTTTCCTGGAAATAGCATCTTGCAGCTGGCTTAGATTCAGGGCTAGGCTGACTCTTGTGAGAATTTTTTAGCATTAATTGACTTCCTAGAGTTTCAAGTTGGTGTTTTATTCTTGCCTCTCATTATACTAGTAATGTAAACTCAAATAATTAGTACATGAAGTAAACTGCACTTTTCAGTAGCTAAAAAGGAACCAGATAAAGATAAAGAAAAAGCTATAGATATTTCTCTGCCTCTTTTCAGTCAGCAAATGTCCTTTGTAATTCATTCAGGATTAAATCTCACATCATTCCCAGGCATGGCTTCTCTTTCCAACTGTGGAATTTCCTCCTTTCCTCTGCAGTCACTCTTCTTCCTCCCACTGTTAAAATTCTCTGTACTAACTGCAACAGCACATTGCTGTTCCTCTCCAGCCCATGATTTCACAAGAAAGTCAACTTAAAAGGCACTTTGTTTCGCTATTTCCATTCTCTTTTTCAGCCCAGTGACTCAGCTCCCCTACAGGATGATCAGCTGTCCACACTGAGCACAACCAGAGGAATGCACAGACTTCTTTTAGACTATATATTACCATATGTATATTTTCCCTTACTTGGTTTCCATCTCTGTGGAACAATTAAATGCTAAATTTTAAATAAGCCCTACTTGATAGCCTCTGAAAAGCAAAAGTTTCTTTGATCACCTTTTCTAGTTTGGTCATTAAACTAACACCCTGAGAAAAACAAGAGAGCGAATAAGCCCCGCACTCAAAAAGCAAGCTGGGATGTGAACACGCACATAGGTAATAAAGCACAGCCAGGCACTGAGAGAAGACGGCCAGAGAAAGCTTATGAGCTAGCCTGCTGTGAAGCAAAGCAGAGCTCAAATCCATCGCCCTGCCAGCATTGTCCAAAGCTCGTAACAGAAATCAACAGGAAAGTCCTTGCTAGTCCAAGATCTCATGCCTACAAAAATAGCAAGAGAAAGTAAAAGAGCAGTAAAGAAAGAAAGAAAAAAGCTGAACTCCAGGTCTTAATGGAAATATAGAGGTAGAAGTTGAAGAGCAGCAGAGCAAGCTTGACGAAGAAGTGAGATCCTTATACAAAAGCTGTACTTTCGTGGGGAAATGGTAAAATGGGAATTCTTATTTCCTCTGTGAAACTGAGAACCAAGTCTAACTGTTCTTCATAGTGTGAATGTTCAAAACCTGCTAATTCCTTAAATTTTCCAGCATTTAAAAAATTGCAGCTTATAGGAAACCATTTGCAATATGGTTGCAAAGAGAAATGAGAAATCAAGAATCTTTCAAAGAAGAAAAGCTAGTCAAATTTTTTGCCTCATAAGAAGAAACGATTCCATGTACTACCAGGAGATAAAAAGTGCAGGACTTCACAAGTGCTTTTTGGCCACCTGTCTGTATGTAAGCTTAATCCTGGGTGAATTATTAAGAAGTATTTTCAAGAGATAACATATAAAGTTTCTGCGCTACAAAAACCAAACAGAAGGCTGCAGTTCTGGCTTCTGCACTTGGCCAAGCTGTACTGCGGCAAACTCATTTAGTATCACAGAACCGTTTTGGCTGAGATCCTGAGTTACTCAGCAGAAGGATTCTTTACAATTCCAATCTTGTTTGCCTATGGAACAGTAATTAATGATTATCAGAGACAACAGCATTTGCATTTTTGTCGACAGAAGCTGTTTCAGTTTTCAGATTTAATCCATCTTAGGGATGCAGTAACAGCAGCATATATCCATATTTGCATCGCACCCACATTTCAAAACAAATTTCAGACAATGTCTCTAATGCACAAATTCAGTGCACATGCTGGTGTTCTGGCTTCTCATGCCCCAAAACATTATACTGTATTTTATCCACAAAGCCGTGCATCGTGCAGGATTCAGCCAAGGCTGCCAGCCAAACAAAGCTCCAAAGGGTCATCCAGTGCAACAAGTATTCACTTGCTGTGCCAGAAGATCAAACTGTTACCTCAGCTAACTCCCAGTCACTGTGGTACATTACGCCTATACTGAGAAGGGGCTCACTGCAAATTTGAGATAAACCTTACTGCACAGAGGAGTGAAGAAACAAAAGGAAGGAGCAATCTGATCACTTGAGCAAGAAAGTGCCTTGCTTTAATGAAACAAGAAAGCTGGCAGTATAACAGTTAAGCAAACATGCTAGAGCAATGCACACTTGGTTCCTGAGAACTCCACTGGCAATACTGCAGTTCTCAACTTAAGCAATTTGAAGACATCCTTGTGGAGCTCCCACTGTCTCCTACAAAGATCATTTGCAAATACCTATTGCTTGGCAGAACTGCAAAGATAGAAAGTGTTACTAGCCTTGGTTACGTTCTGAAGTCCTAGGGATGCATTGTCTTGGCAGCACTAATTCACCATTACCCAGAATATAAATGCTTCCAAGTTTACTTCTCAGACAGAATTTAGACCTCCAAAGACCCTCATCTACCTTTACCCCATTTCCTGCACATGTAAAACCACTTCACACATTTATCAACTTCTTAGCACGGCTACAGCTAGACACCAGAACGCAAACAAAGTATTAAAAATGAAAAGGTACACATTAGGATGGGGGAAAAAACTAACTAGATAAACAGGAACTTCCCTTTCCTGTTTAATTAGTTTACCTAAACCCACATGAAAAACTGAACTTGTTTCCTGCTTATCTTACCCGGAATGGCGTGTTGATTCGGCTAGTAAGTGTATCTAGGATGTGCACGTTCTCATGTCGGTGCAGCAGAATAAAACGGAGAAAAATCTTAAGGAGGGCTGGCTCTGAAACGCTACGCAGAAAGAGATCCAGATACGCAGTAGTGGCCATCACTTCTTCCACTGTCACCTACAGGGGAAAATACGGTCAGTGGGAACATACTGCACACACAAAACGTCCGTCTGTCCCTTGCAGCAGCACGATACCTAGCACCTACCCAAAGCTTCCCATGCATCGTACTGCCACAAAACCATTCAGATCTTTACTTTTTACAAGTAGTATGCTTCTTACTTGTTCACAAACATTTTGAGCCCATTTCCTACCTGTCTTGCTTTCCCAGAAAAAAAAAACAAAAAAACAAACCTCTAACCAACAGCCCAAATCTCACAGATGTTGAAATACAAAGAACTAAATCCTTCCAGAAGCTCCCCACCACTTTCCTGCCACGTCAGCAGTTTTAACTCACACTTCTCATTCCTTAGAAGTGTTCTCAGATGTTGTGAATACATACATCTACCGCGTTATTAAAAATAAATGACAACAGAGCAAAATCAAAGCACAGTACAAACTCACAGTTCCAGAGTTTTAAAAGAATATATATGAAAAGTATATCTACCCAGAATTTTACCCCTATTTTCCTTCTTTTTATTTTCCCTCATCTCAGGTTTTAAAAGTGTATGGGAACTACTGAATCATGGCCTGAACCCCTGATTGATCACCTGAGGTGAGCACTGAGTCAGCCCTGGGAACACAGCTGAAGGCAACTCACCTGTGCTGCTGGAAGGGGTGGAGCCAGGCTGCACCTCTCCTAGAGCCATTTAAGAGCTGACTGCCAGTGGGGAAGGATCTCTCCAGGAGATCCACTTCACCAGAGTTTCCTACATGACCCCAGGAGAGGGTGAGTGTCCTTTTCTGCTCTAGTATAATAATTACCTAAGCCAAGCTCTCAAATATATTATATCATCTGTATATTCATTGATTGTACAAAAAAGTACGTGATCTATGTCCACACACATATAAACCAAAGACAAAAGCCTCTGCTATTGCCTATTTGTTTATCAGAATACAATTCAGCTATCCATACCAGTTGGTTAACCTGTATTATTCTGATTCAAGCAATCCTTTTGGAGCTTTGCTATTGACAGTATGCACTGGCAAGGCACAGTAAATTCCAAAGGCTGCCTCTGTACCACACACTGCTGTTGCAATGTCAGCTTCTTAAAAATAGTTACCCAGGAGCCTAATAAGCTTAAGTGTACAAAGATAAACCCTTAAATACAAGAATCTGCCTATATGAAAGGAAGTATTAAACATCTTTTGTTTATCAAACTTAGCCAGATAAATGAAAGGACTGATTTTATTAAAAAAGAAAAAAAAAAAAGAAATCAAAGCTGACACTTAAGAACTAAGAGGATTTAGAAAGTACTCAGAAGGGCAACACTTACGTAACAAACCGTAAATAATAAAATCCCTGATCCGTTGTGCTGCACGTTAGCTACACTCACAGTAATGTCATGCAGCAAATGTTCCCTTTAAAGCTTTTAAGATCACAAGCTGCTTCTGGCCAGTTACACAGAACATAGGAATGCTGCATGCAGCCCGCAGACTTTATGGAGAGGGGCACTGACAAGAAGAGCAGCTTCCAGGGAGTGCTAAAGTTACAGCCATCAATTCAGTTTTTGATACTTTAACACTCAGCTCCTTAACAACAAGCAGTGGACCCCTGTCTTGAATATAGGTCTTTCATGAAAAAATATCTATTAACTTCTACTCTAAAATGGAATACTGTTGATGGATTAATTCCTTTTCCTCCTCCCCCTACAAACATGAAGTGGGGTAAAAAAAAAAGTTGCTAGGTCAAGCACCTCAACTTCACAAATTACCTGAATTAGTGTTGTGGCTACAGCTCTGGTTCAATGCCTGCATTATTTTAAGTATTACGATGAAATGCTTTCTTCATGTGTGCACACACACGCATTCCCTGCCACATCTAAACCAGCATCAAACATACTCAGGAACTGAGTCGGGGTTGTGCAACAGAGAAAATAGTTTCTGGCTGGAGTGGAGATAGATTTTTTTCAACAGTCAAAAGGCATAGGAACTTGCGGGGTAAGAAAAGAGCAGCTTTCTGATTGGAGCTGTTGCCTGCTGTCCTGAGAACTGGCATTGGCTTTTTTTTTTTTTTTTTTTAAAAGCAGCAAACTGTAAAAAGCAAACCCCAAGAAATCCATCATATGACATCATAATGATAGCATAGAGTTCAGTGAAGAGTTTAAAACCTCTGCCAAGAAAAGGCCAGACAGAAGTAATACATTGTTATGTCTCTGTCACTCCTCCTCCATTCTCTTCAGTGAAAATGAAGCACGTATTTGGCCTGCGGGTTTCACAGATGTTTGCTGACAGCAGAGGAACGGCCCTCTGGGTACGGAGAAAATCTGAAACTGTAAATGAAGGCAAAAAAGCCAGCAGATTCACAAGGGCAGTGACCTTTTTCTGAAATCAATGCTCTTTGGGCAATACGCGCTACGTTGCTATCACCAAGAGAAAGCCACAAGCTTTTCAGAGCTGTATCATGAATGAACCATAAAGGGCACAAGAAAGCCAGTGAGAGACTCCTATAGAAGAGAACCCTTCAGTTCTGTGAGTGAGCTCAGTGCTCCTCGCTGCTCAGGGACTAAGTGAAAAAGAAATCCTGTTTATTGTAGCCAACATCTCACTGATGCCACTAAATAGAGCTAAAAGCACCAAGTAGTTACTGAAGAAGCTCAGATGGCTCACAAAAAACTAACTTAAAGCTTTGGTAAATCTCAACTGTTTGAATTGAGGCTTTCTGTGCAGAGTGCTACATCACACTTCATGTTTTATTCTTCTTGGGAAAGATGTTGTCGAATCTGCCTATCTCTTTTCTGAGACAGAGTGGAGAGACAGTTTTTGCAAGATTTAAAATGGCTTCATAAGAATCTTATGGATTATTGGATTTTCCAATGAAAATGCATTGCCTTATTCAAAACACCCTTTCAAAATTTGACACGTTCTATTCTGCAGCATGCCACACCTCACACAAAGCAGGCAAGCCAAGGTTCTTCCAGTACCATTAACACTACCATGCTCTTAAGAGCCCTCTCAGTGCACCTTCATGCAGTTGTCTGTAAGAATGAGCCCAGAGCCGGTCCTTCTGCTTCCTCACAAGAGCAAATCAAGCAGAATATAGCACGTTTTGGCATTTGAAACCAAGTATACAGCTCTGGATCAATTAAGATGCAAGCAGAAATGCACTTTTACAGTCCTATCATATTTTCCTCATCTTACATTTTGGCATGCTTCTCCTTTGTGCTACTCCTGACAGTAAGCAAAATTTCTGACTACTTGAGGCACCAAGAGAAGTGTTCAAGAAGGCTAATTTTAGCTCCATGAGGCCAGTTTGCATTTTACTCAATGGTGTACGTTACCTGCCTTGAGCAAGCCTCTGGAGACCTCACTTTCCTTTGCGATTAACTGAGGAATGACTTGGGAGAAATCAGTCACATTAAGCAAAAACCAGCCTTGGCGAAGATCCTTTTAACTCTGTAAACCTGTTCTACAGATCACATTATACATAATACATTCAGGGTTGAAAGCAAGGCTTGTCCAATTTGTGCAGTTATTATTGAAGATCTGTTTTCTAAAACACCAAACCCAGGGTATTAAGCTTCCTTCAGACTACCCCTGCT
The DNA here is from genome assembly GCF_019238085.1 of Lagopus leucura. Lineage (NCBI taxonomy): Eukaryota > Metazoa > Chordata > Aves > Galliformes > Phasianidae > Lagopus > Lagopus leucura. Next base: position 13,166,570 of record NW_024962264.1, on the reverse strand, counting down.
GTTGTCTCTCCTTACAATAATGTCTTGTGAGACAGCTTTACAGAAAGTAGGAAAATCCTTTCTAATAAATCCAAATCGGTGCTTAGGTAAACAACAAAAGAACAAATGTTCCCAGAGAACAAAACATTACTGTACACATCAAGAATGTCTGCTACAAACAAAACCCGAGGCGGCTTACAAAAAACTTGTATTGTATTGTAAACATTGATTTCAGTGCAATTTGCCCCAGCTAGCCCTCACATTGAGTTTATGTGGACGTTGTCGAAAGGACAAGAAACAACTTGGACATCTCCCCAAGTGTGACATTTAATCTGAAAATTCCTCATCTCCGATAATTTGAGTATAAAGAAAAATACCACTACAGAAGGAGATAAAGAAAATCAAGACATAAAATCCTTTGTTAAGTAACTGAATTTCAAGGTATGCTTCTGAAAAGATATTTCAGCAATATTAAAATCCTTCCCCGTCACAATCGCTAAAATTAAAACCCACCAGCAGCATACCTTGGCTCTCTTCCACTGAAATTGCTTGGGAATGGCAAAGAGCAGATATCTCTCTCCTCTTGTAGATTTAAAAATGAAAAATGATAAAAATCTATGTCCATTACATTACTCAGACAAGAATTCCACCATTCCTATTTTCATTATCTATAGCGTACTGATGAAAACTTGCTGGAATTGAAAAAAAATACACATACAAAGCATATGTCTTCAGATACCATTTAGAAACCTCATCCACATGTTTTTCTTTACAACAACCAGTTGTTGAAGATATTTTTGCAGATGGACTACACAAGAATCTTCACAGCCAGGCAGATATTTGATCAGAGATAAGTGAAAACAGAAGGCCTCTTTTAGCATTCTATTACCCTTCCCTAATTATGTAATAATTTTTAGCAAATCTTTTCTTGCCTCTTTTGATGACTGATTAGATGGTAAGACAGAACACTGTAAAGAGATCCAGCTTTCACAAGTCACAGTGCCAAGTGATAGCAGAGAGCCAGAAATTACTGTCACAGCGAGTTCAGTTTAATATATGACACTCACTGCGTTAGACCAATTGCACTGATTCTTTATTACTGGCTCTTCTCCCTTGGGATCTGCACAATATACTTTCTAATTTACAGCTCTATGCCCTCCTGTGAGAATATGGCTATCATGATTTCTCCTCTCCCTTCACGCTTTCCTTCTTATGAGCATTTAATATTGCCTATGAAGAGACCATGAATGCTCTCATTAGAACTTATCCTCGAGATCCATGAGCAGTTTAAACCTGAATAAACTTATCTCCCTCACATACATGTATATATAGATATATGTATATAAAAAGACACAAACCATTTCCATCCTCTTGTACTTTCTGTTCATTTTCTACTTGTTCCCCGCTTTAACAGGCAGAAGTGATCATCCTTCACTGCACAGCAAATGGGCTCAGGGAACTGATTCAGGACAAAACTATCAAGGAAATGCAGGTGACTTTTATCCTCAATCTATGGGTTTCTCATATGTCTGTCTGTCCTGGCAGAAGGGAGGTGGGGGACAGGTGGGAGCAGGGACAGGAAGTTTGAACGTAAGGAGGAACCAGGAAACCAGAACTTCTCTGACTTCTTTCAGCTTAAGTTTATAAGCAGTTTCAGTTTGTATCAGGTTAAAATCTAACTCAAGTGCACTGTTTGATGTACAAAGTGAGGGGCGCCTTTAACACGTGTCCACTTTGCAGTGGGCAAGATGAAGTTTTGTAGCTACTGATGGGCTTCCCCCAAGCATAACACTAATAAGAGTTTTCCAACAACACTGGACTCAAACCTTTTTTTACTGCATGTGTTCAAACACCGTCCAGTAAGGTGAGAGATGGGATTATTTCCAAATGAAAACTGACATTCTTTCAGGATATTTATCAAGACATTACTTCTAATCAGTACAGTATAATTTACAGGTCATTTCCCCCTCGCTGGGCTGTGTAATCATCAAGTATTATTGAGTTATCACAGTAGCATACCACGTTAGAGGTTTCCCTGTAGATGGGTTTGTGCACAATAGCTGGGGTCCGTCTAACCAAGTTTATTTGACAGGACCGTGCCAGCGCTTCCACAAAGCGCTTCTGTTCGCCTGGCCAACAGCAATGTTCCACACTAAAAAGCTGGTACAATTTTCCATTATTCAGATTAAAACAAGCCTTCCAAGTACAGAATTAATTATGTCGTAGTTAGCAATTAAATGCCATGTAGCGTGATGCTAAGTGCTAAGAAATTAAAATTTTGTTTTAATCATACACATTGACAAAGTTTTAGCACTGTCTTCAACAAAATGAAATTACACAAATTACATAAACACTCGAGATGATCAGGACAGATTTCTTCACCACCCAGATTCTCTGGATGTGACATTATGAGCTCACAGGGAAAAGATATACATAGCCAATCCCATGTAGCAAACGTAGCACATTACTCTAGATACACCACAGTGGGGCTGCTAATTATCTATGGTTTTGATGGCAACACACTTTAATCTATGAGAGCTCCCAAAAAGCAATAAATTGATCAGATTTCTGCTGAAGTACCACAACTACCTAAAAAAATAAGATGAATAAGCATTTTCTACTACCAAATACACAGAGAGTAAAATAAGGCAACAAGGCCTCTGACAAAACCTTCAATATTTCTTAGACTTCAATGGCTTTATTCTGGATTCATGCTGGGATTTCAACTAGAGTTTAACTGAAGAGTAAATTATCTTGATTTGCTTGGACCATTGCAAAGTTTGGCCCAAGACAGAGCTCCAAAAAAGTTAGCTTTGGAAACAAAGTGAGAAACAGTCAGTGAGATAAATCACAGAAATTTAATGGCATGGCTCAGTTCATGAGCAGAATTACACCTTCTCACAGATATTCTCTAAGTACCAAAACCTGGGGAGGAACGTGCAGAGTAGCATAATTTCAAGTTGTAACTGACATTCTGTCAAAAAGCACCAGTTTTAAATTATGAGCCAATTCTACCAGAAAGTCTTACTTTTCTTAAATTCCACACATTAAAAAGAATAAAAGATGGTTTGAGCAAAAATCAAAATCATGGGCTGTTACTACAAAATGAAAACTATCAAATTAACCTTGCCTTTATCTCTGCACTTTTTCAGGCAAAGTATTTCATTCTTTTTGGCTGAACAAAAAGAGGGAATTTGTGACCTTCCACAATGAACACTCACACAGACCCCACAAGGTAACCGAATCACTTGCTTCCATTTCTCAAGAGTCAGATGACAGCAGCAAGGGAGGTAACTCCCTGGTATGAAGTACAATAAACACCAAAGGATAAGGCAGGGCTATTCACTGTAGCCAACTAATGCATATTCCTACTTTCACAACACAAATGTAAGCTGTCTACCCACTCTGGAAAGTGCAGCTTCTAGGGTATGAACATAATTGTGAAATGCTCATTATGGGGGTGGCTAGGATAATACACATGAAGTGGCAACAGACAAGTACAGAACAGGTATGAACTTAGGCTACAAAAACATGCTATATACAGGACACCTCTCTGAGAAATGAAATTATGGAGTCATAAACTTACATGATGTTTGTTGGTTTTTTTTCCAAGCACACTGCAGTTGATCTGCTACCTAAATAACCTTCAGAGAGTTCACTGTGAAAAACAGACTATTTTAAGCTAGGTACCTAGTCAAATAAATCTGAAACTTCCTTAACCTGAAGAAAAAACAACAACAACAAAAAAAACCCAAGAACTAGCTATTATTTTATTTTCAAGCTGAATTAAGCCCTAAAATCACACTAGGTTGCTCTGAAAGTAAGGCTTCCTCTTTTATTATGTTGGCCTTCAATGTCAGAGGTGTATGGTGGTGGTGTTGACAGTTGTCTCCCCACCCCTGACTTACTCATAGAAATGCATCACTATCCTCAACACTCTCCTACTGCTTCTATCACGTAGTGAACCACATGCATAGCAACTATGTATGAGGACAATCTGTAGCACTTAAGAAGTTGCAGACAATGAGCAGAGCTAACTGCTTTACTCCATAAATGTTACAGACATCTCATGACCATGAGTACACAAATCTCAAAGCACTGAACTGCATACTGAAATTTTGAAAAGCCATGATACTTTCAACGAAAATATTGTTTAATTGCCCATTGCTTCAGGCTGGGAGAAGGCCATTTCAAAACACATTAAGGACAAGAAGGTGATTGGAAACAGTCAGCACAAATTTACAAAGTGGAAATCAGACCTTCTACAGTGAGATGATCTGCCTGATGGATAAATGCAGAGCAGTTGAAGTCTGTCTTAAAAGGCTTCTGACACCATCCCTTACACAACATCCTCACAGAGGAAATGATGGGTAGATAGACAGTGGGTGGACTGTACTGCTTGGCTCAAAGGATTGCAATCTGTCTGCAGTGCAAAACCCAGCGGAAGGCTGGTGATGAGTGGTCTACACTGAGGCCAGTGCAGTTTAGTACCATCAGTAATGACTCCCATGATGAGATGAAGTGTATCCTTCAGTAAGTTTGTAGATGTTACAAAAGGAGGCAGAGATGTTGATGGATGGCTGTGCTGCCAGAAGAACCTTGACAGCCTGAAGAAGCAGGCAAACAGAAGTTCAGTAATACAAATGCAGATCCCTGTACCTGGGGAGGAATAATTCTAAGACAACTGTACACTGGAAACCAACTGGCTGGAAAGCAGCTTTTCAGGAAAGAATGTGCATGTCCTTGTGGACAAAAAAAACTGGCTATGAGTAAATAATGCATTTTTGCTGCAAAGGTGAATGACAGCCCTCTAGGCTGCATCAGGAGAAGCATTCCTAAAAGGTTGGCTGGAGGGCATCCTTCCTCTTTACCCAGCACTGGTAAGATGCATCTAGCGTGCTGGTATAACCAGGACAAGAAATGCACAGACAAGCTGGAGGTGACAAAGGTGATGATGGTGTGGGAGCATCTATCATACAAAGAGATCCTAAGAGACCTGGGATTGCTCAGCTGGGAGAACAGAACGCTCAACAGGATATTAGCATCATGAGCAAATAAAAGACGGGAAGAGCAAAAATAAGTGAGCAGAACTTTTCTCAGTGACGCATACTGAAAGAACAAAAAGCCATATGACAATAAATGAAATCCAGGAAATTCCAATTTGACATTAAAAAAAACAACAACAGAAAACAATCAGAAGCAAGCAAGCAGAAAGCACGCTTCTCTGAGCAACCTGCTCTGGCTGATCCTGTTAGAGCAAGAAGGTTAGACAGGACGACCTCCAGAGGTGCCTGCCAGTCTCCGCCACACTGCGGTTCTGTAAAGAGAGAAGAATGAGAGTCTGGCCAGTACAACAGAGGAGTCTCTGCTTCAATCCAAAACTGAGTAACTGCCCTCGTACCAGACATACTCCTCTTATCTGACTACATCAGTTGCAGAGGCAAACTGATGTTGCTATTGCTCTAAGAGGGATTAAAACATAATGAGGCTATTTGCTACACAATTTATCAAATGCTGCTTGTACGCCTGCTTGGGTTATTTTATGTACTTGAATCACCTAAATTAGATTTGCGAATCAGGCAGGAAGTCACATTAGTGTGATTTGTTCATGTTGGTGATGTTTTAAACAGAAATCAAATTTCATCACAATGAGAACACAAAACATTGAAGATGTCTTTCCTAGAGGTATACATTTCTAACTGGGAGATGCCTTTTCAAAAACAAATTCAAGTGCATCTTGCTGCAGAGACATGTTGTACTCAAAAAACGTACATCTTGAAGGAAAATAAGAATACATAGAGAACAAGTCTGAAGTAGTATGCCAGAGCCAAAAGCTCATGTCCTTTCTGCATTCTGCTTTAAGTTAGAACCACAAGCTCTAACACAGATTGGGTGTGGGATGTTAGGGCTTGCATGCCAAATGAAGTCTGTATTCCTTTCCTTCCTTCCTTCCATGCTTATCACTGAGAGTTATCAATCAGAAGCAGCTGTTTCATACCAATTAAATTCTACTAATAAGATTTACATGAACAGGAAGAAGCACCAATAATTCTCCATCTTCTTAATCCCTCTTTAACCTTCCACAGATCTGTCTTCCAAATAAGGCTTTTATGCCATGTTCCTATATTCGTTATATTTGAACTCATAAGCCAGAATGAGTTAGAACAACTCAGGGATACCATATTCTAGGATACCAAACAAATTTTATCAAGTCAAAAATAATTAAATCAAATCAAGATGCAGTTTCATTCTTGTGTTTAATGAAAGTATTTCTGTTTTTAAAAACACTATGATGCGCCTGGCCTCTCATTTTGGCCCATGAGATTTTTTCCTATGTTTTACTAAAAGAGTAAAACCAAAAGGTTAATTGTAACACCACAGTCCCCAAACGAATGACACTTGCTTACTCCTCAGCTCAGCACGGACTTTATGAATGGCAACTACAAATGACTAAAGTATATAAAAGAGCTATAACAGCACCTGTCTTGGTCCAGAGAGATCTGTCCCAAAAGTAAATATGTAAAATATTTATTTTGTCTTAAATTAAAAGAAGACTGAAGAGATCAAAAGGTGCCTCTCTTCACACATTTCCCTTTCTTATGGGTTTTTGGTCACGCAGACATGAGATCCTTGTATCAAATCCACTAGATGGTGCAATCCATCTTCTTCATTGAAAGTGTTCAGCATTTAAGTACATAAAATAGTTAATTTTTTATGATAAGAAGGTCAAACTTTATGCCAATAAAGAAAAGGTTCATTACTGAAAGATAAAAAGAACCAACAGAATGTAATGGCTTAGGAAAGACCTAGGATTGAAGCTTACATATGTTAGCAGCCAGCACTTCCACTTTCAAGGGAAGTATGACTTCACCCAATTTCAGAATATATAAATGAAGTTCAACAAAATTTCCATTACATGGAAAAAAAAAAAAAACCCAACCCTAATCTGCACAGTGTATTTTAAAGGTCATAAATAGCATCAGAAGGAGAATACCTAAACTACTAGGAAGTTAGCATTTTTACTGACCAAGAAGGATAGCATTCAGCTGCAGTAATCGAAAACCCTAAAATTTGTCTTGAATGCTTTAGAGGCAAACACAATACTCACTAAATCCAGAATCCCATGGCTGCATTCTGACATCTAACTTGCAATCCGTAACCTGAAAGTGGCAACCTTTTCACTTCTGACTGTACTCTGCAGAGCTGGTACAGAATAAAGTCAAGATGCAAAAATAAATTAAAAAAACACTTCCAGATAGGGGGGTGAATTATCTCCATGGCCAACTACAAATTTCATCTGGATTGCAGCCAGATTTTATGTCAGTCCTTTTCAAGTTCCCAAATGGATGAAGTCTGCTGAATTATCAACAGTTCTATACTGCTTATTACTTACTGCCAAGACGAGTCCTACGCTAGAAAGGCATTCCACTGGCCTCTGATAAATTGAACAAGTGTACTGCTTTCTGCTTGGCAGGCTTAGGAAAAATTAGTAGACATTTAAAAACTAAGTTCTCTTCTTGTAGCAACTTCTGGTGGATAGCCAAAAAAGTCTTCATTTTTATTCTCAGCAACTCCTGCTTTCTCTCCTCAAACAAGATAGTCTTTTTTTTTCAGGAAAAAGACGACTGCTAATGACATGCTCCAATTTCCTACCTAACACACTCACACAAACACTCACCAGTATGAGTGGAATATTTTGTTAAGTATAATCCCTAAAAGTCAGAAGAGTGTTTTTTTCTTCAAAGCAATATAAACTGCACTGTAATACACTAGAAAACTGACATCAAATCCATTTCTTCTGAACTTGATGATAATACTTCTACCAACTGCAAGAAGGAAGCACAAAAACCACTACCATCTTAGATATAATTAGTGTAAAACTTCTTGAGTTCCAGGAGGATTTTTTCCCAACTGAACATTTCCCTTTTGGGAAAAAATTCTCCTGAAATATGTCTGCCATCATGAAGTTCTGTCTAAAAGTTCATCGATTTTGATGGCATGTCAACTTAGCACAACAAAAATATTTTATTTCATTTCTTCAGACAATCTTAAATGCTTTTTATCCACTTCTTGCTTAATACCTGGTATAATGTAAACAAATAGTTCGGAAAGAAAGCATGCACTCATTTATATAGAACTCACTACTGATACTGTATTCGATAGTGTCTTTACACGGGCATTATCCACAGTGCTTTTGCCTGTCGTTAATTCAGGTTGTGCTTGCATTCACCACTGACCTTATGGAGTGCAGGAGCCATTACTGGCACTAAAAATCCATTGTAAATGTAATTCACCAGCTGGTTACGTATCAAGGGATGCGCCACCTAAGGGGAAGAGAGATGGAAGAGAAGGACAGAGAACAATAGCAGTGAGACTGCAAACAAGACAAGGAAGATAATACTTCTGTCCATTACCAAAACATTTTCCCATTTAAAAAACACACGTCATTTATCCATCACTCAAACATTTTCTATGATGTGAATTCTTAAAGATACTTTGTTCTTCCAGGAAAATACAGCAAGGGTGTTTACTCAGAGTAAGCCTGCCAAAGTTAGAGAAAAGGACTTCTCGATTTCCCTGCAGGTTGACAAAGATGAACAGACCAACAGTAAAGACTGCATGCCCATGCATCAAGGAAAGACTTGAGATTCTAAATTTAATTCTTGCAACCTTGTCAGGGTCACTTGAAGGTGGATTTGCCATCATTAATTTGTCCTTGTACAACAAGAAAAAACAGGACAGCTGTTTACCTGTGTTTCAATAGTAAATAAATACAAGTACTCTCTAGCTATCGGGATAAGAATAAACACACCACCCACCATGGCAACAAAATACAACAGAACCTTAGCAGGAAGGTTCAACCTCAACTGCTGTAGCACCAACATCCATCTCTGACACAGTAGGCCCACACAGAGAAACAGGAGGGATTACTTTCCCAGCAGCAATTGTACTTTGCAAGCATCTCACTAAAATGTATCTTTTACTTAACTGTGACTCAATTTTCAATCCTACTCAGCCATTTCTTCAAGTAACACAAATGTCCACTGTTTGTATAGAAGTTACAACGTATTTAAATAAAATTGTGAATGAGGGCTCTAGAAGGCTCTATATGCTTAAAAGCAATACTAAGTAAGGTATTAAGATAGAATAAGAGGGAGAAAAAATAAAAACTAATCAAGAAATCATCATTAGAAACAGAGAGTGGATTCTACGCAGGCCAATCTACAATGACATTATATTCCTAGAAAGATAGCTAAATTCTGCTTAAGAAGGTGTTTGGCTTCATTATTCTTAATGCAGTGCGCACTGCAAGGTGAAACAGACTATTTTCTTTTATATACTATTGTGAGAGTTTAAATATAGACAAAGTGATTTTTTAATGCTTAAATGGATAAAGACTATTTCCCCCCCATATTTAAAAGCATTCAATTTATTTTCCACGTCAACAGTGGCATTACAATGCAGTAATACTTTGGGTGATTTTTTTTTGTTTGTTTGTTTTTGAAAATACAGAAGATGTTCCCAATTATGTGATAAAATATCAAGAGTCTGATCAGCTATGCTGAATTCATCGACATCTGTCATCTGAAAACCAAAAACATATTAATTTATCCATATAATTGGGACAAGCAGCACAAAGCCTTCCCTTTATAAATAACGTCTATTGGCATAACTAATAAATGAAAATAAATTCTCTAATTCCACAAAAAAAAAAAAACAAAAAAAAAAACACAACTGCAGAGTTTATAAAACCACTATTCCAACTTTGCTCCATTACCTGTATCACAGCATTGCAAAATTCAAGAGAATTCATGAATTGCACAAGGGCAGGTGACAAGAGCCAGTCATCTTTCAGCAGGCAGTGCCACTCTTCTCCTTTTTCTTCCAACTTGGTAGGCAAAGATGAATAGAGGCCACTTAGCCCTGTTGCCAGCACCTGTATTTCAAAAACAGAAGAGAAATAAGTTAGCTTCCCAAACGTTCATCTGTTTCAATAGCATTGCCACACAACAAATCATTTGTCTTGCTGGTTTTAGTAGCATGAGAGAGAATTACGATTAATTCAGTTTCCTCTTGAAAGAGTTATGTGGCAGAAAAACATGAGTATTTTAAAGAGTCTTCTATATAATATAGTTCTTCCAGGAGCTGGTATCTGGGAGAAAGAGATGGGAAAAAGCAGGTTGTCTTACATTCTTTATCAGAAATGACAATTTCTTTTTTAAATGGTTATAAAGTGATTTTACATTTCCCTTCAACCTCTTCCAGAAGAAGCAATCGCTGTCATATTCTATAGTCTGTTACATGGGGGTGATTTGCATGTTACCATTTACTTATGCACCCATCAAGTTTTTTCAGTAGGAAATAAGAAGATAGAAATGGTGGGGAAAGCATCCCCATCAACAAAAATGAAGTTCAGCCTCACTGTAGCCACAGATACATGTTGACGTTTATTCACAGACACTGGTATTCAGTTGAGTCCACGTCACAAAAAAGAAAATAGTCAGTACATGTAATTTTTCATCGACCTTTCCTTATTCACTTGGAAGAAAAGAGAAGAAATAAAAACTTGAAATAAGTAACTATATAGACATAGTTTCCAGTGCTATTAAGGCTTATAGCTGATACATGCACATCAGTTATAAGTTTTAGTTACAATTCAAAAAGCAAATTTCCAACAAGCTTTTTACACGGTACTGAATATATTTTGAGTATTGGCATTTTCAGAACAAGCTTTCAATTATTATTATTACTTGAAGCTGGAAATTTTTAAAATATTATTTCCAATTTTTACCCTTGTGACATAATTTTCTACAACTTCAGGACACATTTAAGATGATCCTAATTTTAAGGACATAAAGACACAACCTGATGGAAATCTTCTTCGCTGTCATACAGTAGACTCTTGCAGGAATTTTTCCTCTTTTGAGAAACAGCTACTTGATGTCTACATGGATATAAAGTTAAAGCCCAGAGGAAACACAAATGTTTCATCTATTAGAAAGCAAACCATTGACAAAGTACAGCTCAACAACCAAGGGGATTTAGGTCCCGATAACATATAAGTGTAACCAATTACATATGCTAACTCACTTAGTTGGACAAAAGCAGTCCTTCTAAACCTTATCTATTCCTGAAGTCATGTAAATTGAAGGATTTCTTCTGGCATAATTAAGCAAATATCGTGAAAAAAACTACTTTTTCACAAACAGATAAATACAACATAAGTGTTTTACATATATGTGTTTGTGTTCACATATATATATATTAAAAAATACAATAAAAGGTTGCAGGAAATATACTAAGAAACCAAAAATCTAAAGCCACTGAGCACAAGCTTTACTTGTTTAATCACATTCTTCTGAATCAAAAAGCTTTTTTCTACAGCGTTGGTAGAAGAACTCAAAGCTGGAGGACACGACAATCTCAGCAGACCTATTAAAATACATGTACTGCCCTCCACACTTGTACTCACAAACCCAGGCTTCAGAAAATTCTAGGAAGGAAGAAATTCTGAAAGGAGAATTTTAGTTTCATTTGTATTGCTATTAGTTAATTAATGCAAACTTGGTTTTCCATTGTCTGCTTAGAACTCAATTGCTATTCATAAACACACACTCACAGAAAGCAACCTGATTTTCAGAACAGCATTCCAGATGCGTTTCTCCTTGACATGGAAGTTTAGTTCTGAAGCACGATACTGACTTTGGACAAACTACACTACTTGCAACTAAAGCAGCAAGCTCACAATCACTCCACGTCTTCAGGTGAGAAATTCTTTAGTTTGTCTGACCTACTGAAGTAACAAGCGACAGATGACTTTTGTTATGAAGTAGCAAATGGCTCTATGTGAAATAACATTTCTAAAGCACTGAGGAACATGGCTTCCTCTATTTAGAGAAAAAGCATTTGAAAATTTTCCTAGAAAAATATGGTATAATTACAACTACTGTTTGAAATTATTAGCAGAACTCTTCATGTTTTATAAGAAGGCATACTAAATAATACACAAATACAGGCTACATGGAGTTTTAACAGAAGATGACAATCATCAATGAAAATCATTATAAAGGGAAAGAAATGAATGAGTTCACATCCCAGGAGTGTAAGGATGGGGTTTTTTTTTGTTTGTTTGTTTTTTGTTTTACTTTAGACAGCATTCTTTCCAATTTCTAGACTTCAGATATTTTATTTTAGAATTGTCACAGCAGTCCTACAGTCCTACTTTTACAAGCCTTTCCAATAGCTCTTTTTTCACCACTGGGTCACGAGTTTTTCTGCTTTTACGAACAATCTCCTCAACTATGATCTTTGTCTTGGTTCATGGAAGACATTGTGTGACTGACTGTGATTTGTCTCAGACACATTACATAAACAAAATGCTGTGTTGTTATTATGTCATCAATTGCTACCCAGCCATCTTATTTACACATTTATATCAATTTCTTGCCTTTAATATTTCTTTTTCCTCCTACACCTGTAGTTCTATATCTGTATAGCTTGAACTTCTCAAGTTCATTGCAGCCACGCTTCTTTCTGCTTTAATATCTACTTTTCCAAGTTGTGGTGTATTTACAAAGAAAAAGTGTTATGGAGAAGCTGTGAGATGCTATCCTGCTCAAAATTGTATGTAAACGCTGTTTTCCTATCATAATAACAAACACATAACACCTTATATCACAGACTTCGGAAACCTGTAGGTCAAAACATCATAAAACAATTTGACCAAAGATACAGAAAAAACCTGTGAGAACTTTGCCTAACAGTGTGTCTGCCCATTCCATGTTAAAAATATTTTTTAGTGAAGTGTCCTCACCTCACTTCACCTCTGAGGCATGTTTACACTACACAGTAAGGGGCAGTATAGAAAAATCAGTGTATTAGCAACCAATTAGCCAAGGAATCTGAGACATCCTCACTACAGTGATACTCAAATGCAAGCCATAACAGCAAAGGACCGTGCTACCTGTTTTGTGGTGCAGATGTGGGCTCACCTACTATGATTTCAGCGATATACAGCAATGTCACTGCTGTTCACCAGAACAAACCAGTACTTGAGCCCATCACACTCAAACACAAAAAAGACTTTGTGCCAGCAAGCTAATTCTATAGCACTGCATTGAAATTTTATTACAGACTTAGGCCAGCCTCATTACAGTTCAGACAAGTCCGATTTTAGCACATTTTGACAAGAGGCCATCTTAATTAGAATGATTGTCAATCATGGCTCCCTGCTGTTTGAAGGTTAATATAGCTGGCTTTTATCTTCAGTGTAAAAAGGATTTTTCTTTTTTAATTAATTGGAAGATGTAATTATGAAAGTTATAGCGTGGATCCAATAATTGTATCTCAGGATTGTCTCAGGGACAATCTAACTACCAAGTTCATATTTTTAGCAGTATCCATTAAATAGGGTCAAATGGAGTCTCTCAGCACAAGACGTCTGATGCAATATTTACAACTGACAAAGGAAGCCATTTACAAGTTTCATTTTGGAACTTACAGGCTTCCTGCAGACTGTAAGCCCGCACAACTCTCAAGGAAGATAGTAATGTGAGAGTAAATAGGGACCTGTGGCTGGAATAACCACTGCACAAATGTTGAGGTGGAAGGGCAGGCCAAAAATTAATGCAGAAGAGCATCTTAGCTGCAGAATGATACTTGGCTTTGAATCCACCCGTTGCAGATCTCAAAGCACTTTTTGTGAGCAAGCATGAAGAAGCAGGTGCAATAGTACAAAGCTGTTAGAAAATGTATTTGTTTAATCACTAAGATATTCTGTTCACGAAGTACAACTGATTTGCCAGATCTAATAACGCAACATTACTACCAAGTTTTGTAATAGACTACATAGCATGATGGTGGTATGGCCAAGACAGCCATTGGAACCTCATGATCCTTGCAAAGAGCAAGTCTCCCATTTACAGGACTGTTCAACTGGTGTTACAGTATGGTATACAGAACTGGTGTAAACAAGTTTCGCCACCAGAATCAGTAACCTGAGAAAACAGGGTTCACTTCTACTCCCTTCACTCCCAAAAATTTTACAGGGTTCTTAGGGTGAGCTAGATCAGATTCCTTCTCTGAATAGTTCTGCTCTAATCCTATTAGTTTTCCAATGATACTCACTGTTAGACTGCAAATAAATAAATAAATAAATAAATGGGCCTATTTGCATGGACCCAAAGGAAAGGAACTGCACTGGTATGGAAACAAGCAGCAGGACTGCATCTGGAGTCAGGCCTGGCTTAAACAACACTATGTTTGTGAAACAGTTGTTAGCAGAAACAGAAGTAATACGTTACAACACATCTTCATCAGAAAAGACAAAACAGGACAAGAAGAATAAAGATGATTAGTTTAACACTGAAGATCAAGAAAGAACAACTTACTGGGCAAAAATAAGTGTTTTCTGCTATGTGGTTTGCAACAACGTTGTTTTCTGCTGACAGGGACATAATGAAGAGCAGTGCATCACGAGCCTGTTGGCCTACTCTTCCTTCTCGATGAATGAAGGGAATCAGAAGGGAAAATATGAGGAAATTGGCAGCTCCTTGGTCCTCACTGGTGTGGAAAAACAGTTCTAGAATGGAAGGATCTTTGGCTATTATAGAACAGAGCTGATTCAGGAGGACAACTAGCTCTGTTTCCACTGTTGGAGTAGCTGTTCCTGAGCAGGAACTCAGCAACATCATCAAAGGCTTCAAGATGGGCTTGTGATGTAGCAAAGGCTGATGAGACTGGGTTACCAGCATTTCATACATTTTGAGTTGCTCAATTTTTGTCTCATCAGTGAACTCCCGCCGCAGGCTCCAAAGAAAAAGCTTCTCCATTATGTTTTCTGAGACCACAAACTCTAGAATGGGTCCCATGGAAGCATCCTTTGCTTGCTCCTCAATGAGTAAGAAAAGCATGTGCTCCACGTAATTCTGAACAGTGCTGGCTTCATCAGGTGAAACTGCACCATACTTGGCCTGAGTATTTTTCAAAGGATCATGTTTCTCTAAGATTTTTAGAACCTAAAAATAAACAAAAGCAGATCAATCATTTGAGCATACATTTAAAAATATTCACTTACGTATAAACATAAGGGGAAAAAAGACCTCAAAATTCGTAACACAGAACTTAAAACAAAATGATATACGTTGTATTTACACTTGCAGTTTCTGTCAGTCAAACCTTCTACACATAAATGTGTTGGATATCCTAGACTGAAATTTAGTTGTTTTCTTTCCCCATTTTTATAAGGACCTGAATTTGCCACTTGTCTCGCTGCTGAGAACCTGGACTTCTCTTAAGCATTAAAAAAAAAATAGGTTCTCTTAAGACTTCAGAAATTGAGTTTTAATATTTGCAATAAGCTTCTCTGTCAGAGAGGACTAAAAATCACAGGGCCCTTCTTGCCAAGTAACCGAGCTCAAGGACATCAATGCCGCAAGGTGGTTCACAGCAGTAAAGAAGCCCACATAGCTATTCTCTCTTTGCCACATCTTCAGTGATATCTAATGGTCACCACTGCCCCAAAACTCTTGCAACATTCAATATACATTTCAAGACTGAGTAATAATTATTCCAGCATTCAAACCCCTGCATTAAACTCTGTTCTGCATGCAATCAATGAAGCTCATTGTCAGAGAAAAAGCCACTGCATTTAGTCCTTTTGTGGAGGATAACTGCCAACAACAGCTCCTGCCCCAACATGAGTGCTTAACTGCAGTTAAGTGGCAAAAGATGGCTCTTGAACAGCACCTCTTTAACACTGGAATTATCTCAGAAACACTACTGCCCCTTTCTGCAGCAGTCAGTTCAACATCATGTTCTGCACGAAAGATGTGCGTTCCTCAGAAACTCAGGGTAACCCCAGAAGTAAGAATAAAGCAAACTCTCATTAATACAACCTACTTCAAATCAATAAAACTCAGTAGCATTACCTGTGCCCAGTGTGTTGTAAACACTATCATACAGGTTTCCGGGTCAACCCCCTGCAGGCTCAGACCCTGCTGATTTTTTCTGATACTAGTTCCAGAGGACATTATAAAGTTTCCAAAGGTCAACCCACTAGGCCATGCTGAATTTCCTTTGAAAATCCTGTTGGTAGTGAAAGGTGTCCAAGCATCATGAAGAGATCAATATCCCGTTTTGAGCTTCAGTATCCACAGGACTCTGTTTAAGAAAAAACACAAAACAAAACACATCTTCATACATCAAATTTTATGAGTGTCTATATACACACACATGCATGCACACAAAGAATCTACTTCAAGATACCACTAAAACCCTTTTTCATTTCAATTCAGTTGGAGGATGGAAATTTGTAAGCATGCTACATGTGACCACCACCTTAGACTTTTCCTCATACAATAGTTTTCAGTCCTGAAGCAGGTCTTTTGAACAAAGGCGCTACTCAAATATACGTCAAGCTCACGCAGTAAGCACTGTAGGTTTGCAATACAGTTTTGTTTCTATTATGTTTCTGTCATGCAAGCACAACTGTGTTCAGAGTGCCTCAATAACCAATGTTAAATAGACTACTTTAGTAAAAAAGCACAAGTTAGTTGCACATTTTTAAAAACAGTATCAGAAGAATAGATACAATTGCAAATATTTAAATGCTTCTGTCAGAGAGCATACCATAAAGAGTTGGAAATAACTGTTGAATATCATATGCAGATAGAAACATGTACTTCTATCTACACCAAAGAACAATAATAAGAAAAAAGGACATAAAAAACCCTTCACATATTCAAGATCAAATAAATTGAGACGTCATTTTTACAGGAATATCAGAATAAGACCAAACATTGGCACTTTCTTTTCATCCATTATTTAATATCCTAGCTATCTGAGTATCAAAGCAGTTTCAAAATCTGCAAGAGAAATTTAAAATGAAATGAAGACTGATATCTTCCAGATATTTATGAGGCTTAAGAGAACATATTATTACTTCAAGAGCCAATTTCTGTGTTGCAGTTTCCACTTTTTTTTGTCCTTCCATCAGCTTTATACTCATACCCTTTTCTTCTTTGCAAACCAACTAGGTGACTAATTTAATTTGATGTAAGAGCAAAAAAAAAAAAACCTCCAGAGTTTAGGAAGACAGTAAGTGCACAACATGTTCCTACAGCTTATGTATATTAGAGAGGAATTGTTTTTATTAGAGTGCATTTTGAAACTTTCTGCTTTCCTCCCTCTCCATTACATCTCAGAACACCTGGATATTCTCTGGCTTAGTTAAATACATCATGGGGTTTTCTGTAACATACGATGCCACACTTTGTAAAGCAATTCTTTGCTTATATAGTAGATGTTCCTATGCATGTATCCTACAAGATAGTTAGCTTCACCCTGCAGCAGACACCTCTGCTCTTTGCAGGTATGCTCTGCAGAGCATATCTTCTCGAAACAGCAAAACAGAGAGACTGCCACAAAAGCAACAGCAAATTTTGCAGTGTTTAAAATAGCCCAAAAAACTCCAGGCTACAATATTAGCAGTTCTGAGACAAAAAGAAAAAAACAAACAAAAAAAAAAACCCAGAAGTTTCTAATGAAATGTCATCTTGTTTCTCCGTATATTCACATGTTCAAGATTCAATTGCATACTAGGAACTTCCCTCTAACCCCCAGCCCTTGCATGCAAGATGCATATGACATATTTCCTAAACACTCCCACCCATCCAGTACAATTAACGTGATAGAGTTTACCCCTTCTGAAGAGAAAACAATTCCTTGCATGGAGGGCACAGCATAAATCTGGGGATCATTTATCTCTCTGAGTAACACTGCTTGCAAAACAATACTGTGTGTTCAACACATACATACCTTCTGGTGACATCTCCTAGGAGTACCAGAAAAAGCCTGCTCCGAGTAGTTTGCCTAATATAATATCTAACAATCCAAAGGAATGTTTAATTCCCATTATTTACATCACCTGTCAGCTGCAGATCAGTTTACCCTTCATCAGCCCTCTCCTCTAAGCAGAAATCTTCCCATTTCCATAGCAGCTGAGAAGACCCCTGCAGGCAGAAGTGCCCTTTGCTGTACAACCCCAGTTCACCCCTTGAGCAGATCTGTCCTGTGCATGAAATGAAGGAAGCAGCTTTGGAAAAACTAATGTGATCATGTAATTAAAGATGGTATCATAAGGTGCAGCGAGAGAACTTAATTAACAATGCAGAGGCAAGCTTGTTTCTGGAATTTACTAGTTTTGAGTTGTTTGACTTTTCAACTTAGAGGTTGTTTCAAGGTAGAGTCTGCATGCTGTGTAAGAGTTTATTTAAATAAAAGAAAGTGGTATTACACATCTAGATATCACATGGGAAATAGTCATCAAAAAATGATACCGAAAGTCAAATCACAAACTTCTGGCCAACTATTTAAGCTAGCAAAGAGCAATAAGGGAGGCTTTCTCCATTAATGCTGACAAAAATGACTGAAGGTTGGAACAAAGAGCATAACTACCCAGTTTATATTATTAGCTGAAAACAAAACAACTTGTCTCTAGCAAATATTAGGTTCACTTGCACCTAGCCCAGCTATCAGATCTGAAGTTTAGGAAGCACCGACCTTCCCTTCGCAGTTGCAAAGACTACAGCCTTTAATCACCTTAATTTTAAAATTAACTAGACAGCAACAAACAAGACTGCAACATAACTAAATTCTTTAAAATCAAATCAATTCCCTCAAGGAAGCAAATATTTCCAACCTAGAAACCATCTTAAAATGTCGTGACTTCGTAGCCTACAAAGCAGTAATAGATTGCATGAGCTTAGAAGACTTAAGAGTCTGAAACACTGTTTCAAAAAGTATACACAAGTGTATCAGCTTAAGTGGCAACAAAGTAAATCCTGAAAGCAGGGTACATGCTAGAAAAAGGAAACTTATTTGGAAGAGATAGTGTATTTCAAGATACACATCTACCTACAGTTCCTATGCTCTTGTTTTAGCAGTACTACAAATAATATATTCATGGTATTCACTGTAAGCAGATTTATTTTCCGCTAGATTAGCAGGTTTTCCTGATTATTTTGCAAGGCCAAACTGCTGCAGTAATGGCAATGTTGAATTATTCCTTGCAAACTAAAGCTAACTCTGATTAAGGAGGACAAACGGCCTGATAATACTGCATAAAAATTAGGGAAAATGATAAAAAAAATTATCAAATGCCAAACATAGAAGAAGAGATTGGTATGAACTCGGGCATCACTAAAAACAAAAATAACGGTTTATTTTAATCATTTTTTATCAGTTCAGAGTTGATCTGAGTAGTTTTAGATTAATGATGAGACTGAAACCCAGCCACTGGACGGGCAGTGGACAGCCAATTTCAATTTTCCTTCACAAGTCTGTAAATCTTCAACCCTTTTTCCACAGCTGATTATAGGGCTCAACTCCCCAAACAACAGAAGTACTTATTTTATTGAAAAGTACACTGTAAGAACAGCCCAGCAGAGAATCCCTTGTCAAGTTATAGAATCATAAAATCATAGAATGGCCTGAGTTGAAATGCTCATAATGACCATTTAGTTTCAACCCCCTGCTATGTGCAGGGTCACCAGCCACCAGACCAGGCTGCCCAGAGCCTGGCCTTGAATGCCTCCAGGGATGGGGCATCCACAGCCTCCTTGGGCAACCTGTTCCAGTGCATCACCACCCTCTGGGTGAAAAAATTCCTCCTAATATCCAACCTAAACCTCCCCATCTTAGTTTGAAACCATTCCCCCTTATCCTATTCATCAGTGAGCCCTGCCAGCTCCTGGGCTAGGATCCACTTTCCCTTGGAGACAGGCACTGAGTAAACTGCAAGCTGCCAAATCTACAGCTATTTCTACTGCATGGACTAGCTAAAATGCAAGAACAGAGGGGCCAATTGAATGCTATGGCCAAAAACACATTGATGGATTATGGTAGAAATTACAGACAGTAGATCTAGGAGGTACAGTTACACAGCAGAGACAGTTCATCAAAGGGCACATTAGCAAAGCTAGAGAAACAGCAACAAGTGCTCAAGGAAACCGTAATTAAACAAAGCGGAATACCTGAAGGAGACTTAAACCTTCTTAAGGAGGGCTCCTGATACACCACAGGGCATGTTCATCCATTACCATCATTTGTACACAAGCAATTCTCCGGGAACTCAAGAGCATACTATCACTGCAGGTACTGTTGCAAAGACCCAGGAGGAAGGAGCTGCAAGTTCATATCCCTAGGTCATCAATCTGAAACTAAGGAAAAGGGCCATGGGAAATAAGGCTGCCAATCTAGTGGTATTACTTGTTCCTTTTAGACTTATAAGGAACATAAACCTGTTTCTCTGTTTCATCTCCCCCGATCTTGGCCTAATATAGAAAAACGACAATTCAGTGACAATTAGAGGCTGAGAACACATCATGTTGGCTAAAAACTCGAAAACAAAAAGGCAGCTGAGGTTCTTAACAACCAAGATACATCTCTATGCTTTCTTTGACAGAAACACTCAGACGCCATATGACTGAGATATCTTGTTATCATCACTTACAGACAATTGCTACAGAAGGAGTATGAGACTTAATTTAAAACTGAAGATTAAAATTACATTGCAGAAAAGTTCGTTTTTATTTATACACTAAGGAACGCAGATATCACTGAACTGAAATTGACTGAAGAGCTTTAACTTCACTTGTTCATTCCCAAAACACAGCCAAAAGATAAGCATTTTTCCTGAGAGAACCAAGTCATTAATACGGCCGAGGACCATGGACTGAAGCATTTGTAGCTGTACTAGGTGAGACATTGTAGAAAAAACAAACCAACCCTCAATTTAAAATGATATCGTTTTAAACAATATGCTCTCATATCAAGTTTCAAAGGAGAAGAGAACCACCCCAAAGGGCACAGAACGAGTCATCAAATATGAGCTACACTTTCAATTCATTGATTCATAGAGGAACTGCAAATATCAGTTGCTGCATCTACAGAAGTAATTTTTTTTTCAGTCATCACTGAAGTGAATTATTGGGAAAAAGCAGTTGTTGCCGACATCCCCATCTCTGCTGGGAATTTGTGCAGAGTTTATTTCAATATCTGCCACCGTGTAGGAGTCGGAAGGAGCAGCATACTCAGAAAGCAGACATTACATAACCCTTCTTTAAGTTCTGGTTATCCTTGCGGAAGAGAAAAATCAAAACGCACCACTCAATCTGTAACACTGATTTTGCCTTCCAAGATAACAAGTCACAGAGGTATCAGAATTAGGTCATAAGAGCTTGGCCCCAGCTTGCTCATAGTTTAGGAAAACACAAACTTCTTAAGGTGTGATGCTGAAGTGAGCTTTCTTTGTATAGGCGTTTTGTTTTCATAGGTCTTTTCTTGTTTAAAGGTTACACAGTGTCTATAGCTGAAAGTATAAAACAAATTCGTAACAAATAAGCTGCGTATCTGGAAAACCTTCCTGAGAGGAAAAAGGGTGAGGCCAGTGAAGCAGTAGAAAACTATCTTCTAGAGATCGGAAACTATTTTCGGAACATCAGTGCACAGTTAGGAAATGCTACCTTCCTGAGAAAACAATGGTCTAGAAAATAGTTCTCAATATACCCATAATTCTCATACTCAGATTACTAAAAATAGGACTCAGCTAGATATCTTCTGCCTACAATAGCACTACGTAAACAGTATTTCTAGTGATTTGCATAACGTGTCAAACTAGTCTGTATAATAAGCGTAAGCCGTCCAAGACTGATGTTCCCAAGTACAGAAAGGGACGTTGAAGATGATGCGCACGCTTTCAGCACTCATCCATCATCAAATGAAGATATTTGCTGTAACCTTCTGCATATCTCTACTTCGTGATAAAGAAGTCACAAACACTGTTTTCCTTCCAAAATCTCACGATTCAACAGATTCTAAATATAGCCCAAGCACAAGAGTTAACATCTGACCACCACTAAAAGGTCACCCTGATTACTTGATCAATAAATCAACAAGCCAGTCAGCTTCCCCACAGGATTGCTATCAAGATTTCACTGAGAGAAGAACTTCCACTTTGCACATGGAATTCCGCTCTCTCATGCACTTGCACGTGTTACTTCTCTTTACCTGCCTCTCTCAAATGAAAAGCCCAGGAATAGGATCTAAGATGCCATTAAATCTAAACTGCTAGGCATGGAATGAATACTGCATGGTTGTTAACATACTACTAGAAGCACATTTCTCTCTCCTCTCAGGAATTCATTTGCAATAGTAAGTTGTTTTTTTCCTAGGAAAAAATATTTTTACAACTGTGTATAAATTTAGGCAGCTACCTATTACACAGTAAAAACCTCCCACTCAGTATATTCATTATAGTACACGGACTATAATAACTGACTAGATGACTTAAAATCCTCATTGTCTTTCTGCACATGATTAACTGAAAGTACTCATTTCAGACAGAATTTCTACCCAAGATGACTACCAGCCAAGTCAAAATTTTTTCCTACACTCTGAAGCGATAACCTGCTAGAGCCAGGATGAACTAAT
Organism: Lagopus leucura; assembly: GCF_019238085.1. Lineage (NCBI taxonomy): Eukaryota > Metazoa > Chordata > Aves > Galliformes > Phasianidae > Lagopus > Lagopus leucura. Next base: position 13,144,100 of record NW_024962264.1, on the reverse strand, counting down.
GGATGAAGGGGTGGCCAAAAGCACATCGCTGCACAGCTTCAGGACAACTGCTTCAGTAAGCTGTAGGATGGCACATGCCTGTCACAAATTAGCCAGCAAGCCAACTACGCTTAATGAGCTACTAAAACCTGAAAGGCCATTTCCATACCTCATATTACGTACTATGCATCACCTGACATTAGGTAGACTGTTGTAATAAAATATTATACCCAGTGGATTTGCACTTTTTTTTTTCTTTTAGAAAAATGAAAGGAAAAACAGAAAGAACAGACCATCATGTAACCACCCATTGTTTGTATCAGGCATTTGCAATTTAGCTTGGAGAAAGCTCCAGAAGCTAGTGAACTCTCTTTGTCCTAAATTACATTCCATGCTTGGCAAAGAGGAAAGTAATTGCAAACCCTTTTTCATTTCCTTTTTATGACTATCAATTGCCTAATTTGGGGATAACAACTGAATAAATGTTATTGCTTAAGATGAGATGCACAAATCACTATGGCACACTGTTCACTGAAGAACAAGGATGAGAAAGAGAAAGAAAAGCAAAGGCAGAACAAGTGCTTCTTAGGAAATCCTAATTCACAAGCTACCTAACACTGAAACCCCAGGTATTTGGTCTCATAGGAAATGACACAGAAATGCTGTTTTCCCTCTCACCTTCTACTCCAGCTCAGAGAATACACGGAAAGTTGAAGTTTCATGTCACATAAATTCCTACTGCAAAGTCACAAATTTCCATAAAGTAACACTTCCCCTATCTCCAAGCACAGCTTCACAAAAAACCTTCCTCTGCTCCTGCAGCAGTGCACTTATTTAAAAATTCCAGTACAAATCTGCAAGCTGAGTGGATTTGGGCAGATTTTGGCTTTCTCTACATACTTGGAATTTTCTGCTTTTAACACATGTGCTGTTGAATAGCAAAATCCAAAGAAGATTTTTGGCATTCTTATTAGAGCATAAAAATTCACATCAAAAAAAAAAATCCTGTTATTGAATTTACATTTACATTTCCATTTCCGCTCAGTTTCGTTGTATGCTATGCAGGTGTTTTTCTTGTTTCTCAAGCTTTCCCAGGAGTAAAAGTATTTGTTTAAGTGTAAACAGTGTTAAGATGTCCATTATGCAGAGTAAAAATTAATCCTTCATCTCTGATTTCATAGCATAAGTCCACTCTGTTTTGAGAGTATGTTACAACCTATCTGGAAACTGAAAGCAATTCCAGCATCTTCCATTCTTGTGTCCATCTCTGTCAGAATAATGAGAAAGCCATATGATAGCACTGGCAAAAAAAGAACTGTCGCTATGGCACTTCTCTACAGTACTTGTCTCCAGCATATTTCTAGCTTTAAGATAAAATCAATTAAGTGAAGGAACAACTAAAGAATTACATAAATCTAACACTGTCATGACAATTTGGTACAATTTTTCAGTCTCACCTTTGAATCTTTGTATAAATGTGAACAGAATTACAGACATCTTTCTGGTTCAGTGAGGAATGAAGATAAATTAGCAACCTCCACACCCTAGAGCACAAAAGAGGGTAAGTAATAGCCCTTTCTGAATTGCAAATGAGGACGACACATCTGAAAAAGAGAGTGCTCTGAAAAAACAAAGAGCCTTGAAGATTTTGCAAGGAGATGGCGTCTACCAAAAGGTGGAGTTAACATCACAAATCATGGAAAACAGAATTCATTTACTATTTAAACTTTCTAACGCTTGAAATGCTCAAAACCGATAGCTGAGTAATGAAAACAGCCGGATGCCAGCTCCAGCAGGAATGCTTCACTGGACAGATAATGAAGTCGAACCACAACCTCTCCCATCTGATTTTGTAACACCTAAGAACACAACTACAAGCGTGGGAAAGCATAAGTCCCACCTGCGATACACCGTTTGTATTCCTGTGGGCACACCTCCGAAAGTGGGAAACGTCTGAGCACATCTCCAGGAACGCTGCTGATTTTCTCTCCTGCTGCCATCCCTCCTTCTGAGGCTTTTGGAGCTGTAGAAGTTACAGTCACACCAACACTTCAGTTCTTGTTTTTATAAGTAGTTGAGTAGTACTCTTATCTTCTATACCTGAGATCTAGTGCCTTTCCCATCCCACTTCCCCTTGGCCTAATTTTTTCAACACATCCTTCTCATTTTCCTGAAAAACTGCAGTCTGCATGTTCTCTGAAGTCGCCTGAGGCAAAGTTACATATGACATAACAATCCTCACAGAGCTCCAAGTACAAGTTGAAGGCAGAAACAGTGAGAAAAGGTACACAACAGTTGGTCGGTACGCACATGCCTTCAATGTTAGTCAGCCATAACCACAACATCTTCCAAAGTATTACTCCAGCTTTATTCCTGAGCACACACTTCGTGAAATTAGATTACAATCTTTTTCTACTCTCTGATTTCCAAGAGTAAATAGGCTTTAAGAACTAGAAAGCATGTCAAATCTTTTTTTTTTATTTGATACATCAACTAAAGACAGTAGTAGTATATGGAAAACTATCATCATTTACCACTTACCTCTGCTGAAACTAAGTGCACAGCCATTACAACAGCCACCGCCATCTCTGCTCTCTGTTTTTTCCACATCTTACTGTTTTATCTTCAAATCCCTCTCTCCCCACAGACACCACATTACTTGCATCATAACTCACGCCATGGGCACTCCAGTGACTACGCACTTCAGAACTGTTTCTGAACGTCTCTCCACTAGCCAGCACTTGGGTACCTCTGCTGCTCTCAAGCATGTTGCACTCCGAATAACATTAACCTCCAGCACTAGAGAGTCGCTGACTGTCCGAGGAGACAATGTCCAAGTCGCTCCAATGGCTTCAAAGGACAATCTGCATACAATCAAGTGCCCAGTCTGAAAAAGTAACTAAAATTAAACAGTGTTACTACTGAGACAGCACTGAGCCAACTATACATGACTAATGACAAATTAATGAAAGATGGTAGAAAACTCTCTTCACAAGTGCAAGTACCAAAAGCACATCCACCTGCAATTAATTACACATGCCACAGCAATCAAGCTAACTGGAAAGAACAAGTTCCCACAGTTGCCAACACTTGAAAATTCGCAACAGGTGGACTCAACAATTACAGGTGGAGTTGCTACAATGCCACCACAACCTGTAACTCAGCAGCACTGGGAGCCAAGATTCATTTTTTTCTAATGGGAAAAATTGAGTTCTCCCTGTGACAGTGTACCCGTCTGCCAGTGCAACCATCAAGATGAATGCAAAAAAAATAAAACACGGTACTATGATGTACGACTACTAGCATAGTAAACCTACCACCAGAAGCAGCAAATTGATTTTGTGGACCCCCAAGGGCTGTAGCTACTGCAGTTAAAATCCAGCACTACACCAGTTGTCCCATCTTACATCCCTCAGAGTACTACAATGGGTTTTAAACACCAATTTCACACAAGGTGGTAAGGAAAGAAATAAATCTTGCACTTCCAACAACCATTTAAACAACAGATCCAATCACAATAGAGCATTTCAGGGAAATATGAAGCATAATTCTAATATTTTTCTACAAACTGGTATAATCATTAAAGAAACCAACCTGAGAAGATTAGAATAAAACTTTCAAAACAAAGACTTCACAGAATTAAATGTGAAGCGTGCTGCCACAGTTACCAAACCTTGCATCTCCTGGGAAACCCTCAAGCCTTGAAAGTTTCAAGATGGGCTTGACAAACTCCACTGGAATCTGACAATTTTGCATGAGCACTTTGATGAGAAAATATTAAGTGGACTTGCCAGAAGAATTCTCACATCTCTCTTAAATTTCCTCCTACTTGCTCCAAGTAGCATACTGGAGACACAACTGTCCAAAAAAATTGATGCAAAAGGCCACAGAAGGACCAGCCTACATGCAAGAGTTCAATGTGAGCCTAAGGCAAATCATTCAGCTCAGATTCTCCTGTATCATAGGAGAAACAGACTTTGGGTAGGCTTCAATTATTGTTAACTTAACAAGTCACTGTTACTCAGTTGACAGTCTGGCAGCTCCAACTACGCAGAGAGCTCTCTGAGTCCTTACCCAGCACACAAAATCATATTCAGAACTCTGGTCTAAAAACCAGAGCTTTGGGAAACCCCTGCTTGGGAAAAGTTTCTAAGCTCAAGGTCTACAAGTAATGAATTCTTATCTTAGCTTTATTTCTGTATTTTGGCATCGCACAGAAAAGATGACACAAAGCCCTCTAAACGAAGGGAAAAAAATACATTAAGTATCCCAGAAAATGGATGGGAGGATTTCAAGCAATGTATGGCTATTATTTGAGTGCCATTTTGCTTTGGAGATTAGAGGATATAATCAGTAGATGATGCAGCAATGATTTGCAAAGCACAGTCTTATTAAAGACTAATGAGATAAACATGTTAAAATTTACATTTTGCTCCACTGATAAGGTTCATTGGCACACTTATCTCTAACACCATGGTTTGAATATTAAACCTACTTATTAATGTCTAGAAAAGATAATTATACCATTGAATGCCATTGAACTGAAATAACCAAGCAGCCTATTCAAACTATACTCTAAAACAGTACTGTAGCTCTGAAGTTTTCTGAACCTGGAAATACACACCTGTAGAGCTAATGCTGTTAGAAGCACAACCCTTCTGTGTCATTCTCCTTACTCTTCCAAAAGCCCAAAGACATGTTCTAACCATGCAGCTGGCAGGTAAACATTGCTTGTTACTATGATTTCAGTACCATCTGTCCATTTTCCTGCAGTAACAATGAGGATTAAGTGACAAGTATTTTTGTACCTACAATGTATTGTATGACACTTGGCTTATGCTCTCTAATCCCCAGCAAAAAAAAAGCAGTGGGGTACTGGCAAAATTAACAGCAGAAATTTGGAGGCTGTAGGTTTATTTTTAAATTATCTTTTTCACAGTATTCTGTCATGTGTATGTTTTCTACCATGAAACACTCACCATTTACTGAAAAGGATACCAAAAGTATAATTTAGGCCTTACGCTAACCTGTATATTTTTTATGCTGTATCTTGAGCACTTAAATGGACAGCTATCATACTGAAAGACAACGTAAGATCACAAGGGCCATAACATTCCTTCCATATTAACTTCCACAGTGAGTCTGCCTGTGACAGCAATAGAAAGAAGGACAGATGGGATAATTAACTGCCAGCTATCCACAGGCCAACAGTAAAAGCGTCAGGACTCACTACTGCCAGTTCAAAAGGACACGGTTAAGAAGCACAGGTCCTCTGGGGGCTCCTCATCCTAAACCAAAAACGTGACCAACATTCTTCACACAAGAAGCCATCAGTATCTTTTCAAAGTGAAACGTACAAAAAAGAAAGATAAGAAAGGAATAAGAACACTGCAGATGAAACAGTTCCACTTCTTATTTGTAAGGTAATATGTAAAAGCAAATATTCATTATGCTCACAAAAGGCATGGAAGAACTACCAGAATTTTTACTTCTGTAAAGAAAAGTGAAAAGGCACTTAGAATGACAATAAAAGAAATTAGCTCAGCAAATCATACGTAAAGTCTTCAATGCAACTGCTTTTCGGAACATGCTTTTGTTCCTTTCAATTTTTCAGCTGCTTTAAACATTCAGCTTCTAATACCAACCATTCCACTTTCCTCAGCCTTGCTTTAAAGTACAAGCATACCATATTTCAACAATACAAGCAAAGAAATGCAGCGTAGCTTAGAATTACGAGATTAGGAATATGGCATGACATAAAGCATTCCTCTGCATCTCTGCTGATAGGAATCCACAAGTAAATACTGATGTGTATTCAAGTCCTTGGTACAGCCAGGCTCAAAAGATGAGAACAGGCCACTTCAGGCACTGGCTCTTTTCCCCACTCACAGGAATGCTTCTTTGCAATACATCAGCACAGCTGTAGTGCCACAGAACAGCCAAGCCAGGGGAGCTCCACCAGCCTCTTCCAGCTCCTGGCAGTATGTGTAGGTCCTGAAGCCCAGCATCAGTAGAGGTGCTCGGAAAAGAGTGCTGGGTGCCCAGAGGATCATTTCCAACAACCTGGCTCAAGAACAGATAATAATCTCTTTGGAAATCACAAAATAAATCACAGAACAGCTTCGGTTGCATGGGACCTAAAAGACTTAAGTCACTGATAAAGACGTTGACGAGAATTAGTCCCAAGATGGACCTTTTGGCGACACCACTTGTGATTGGCCTCCAGCTGGACACAGACTTGTTGATAACAAACCTCTGGCTACAACCATTCAATCAATTCTTTATCCAACTAATAGTCTAGCCTTCAAATCCATCTCTCTCCAATTTAGAGATAAGGATGTGATGCAAGACCATGTCAAAGGCCTTCCGCAAGTCCAGGCAGATGACATCAGTTGCCTTTCCTTTGTCCATCGAAATGCAGAACCTTCAGAAATGCAGAAGCTTCTTTTTCTAATGAAAAATCCTGTCAGAGTAATCCCACAAGATTTCTTCCCTCTCTACACAGTTATTTTCCCACAAGGGAAAAAACAGCTCTGCAGTCCTTTTCTTTCAACACATTACAGAAGATGTGGCTTTTCCCAAGCCATTTTATGACCACGGTTTGTTTACTAAAAGAATAATCAGAGAAGCCACTCCAATTACTCTTTTGACTGTGTAATATTTAGTAGGTATACTGAATCTAAATGCTTCAATATTTTCCTGCACCTATAAACAGCAGCGCATCTAAAGCATATATCTGTGTGTATATATATACACATATACAAATACATATAAATTTATTTACATATATATACATGCACAAAATTCTAAACAAGGGGTGGGTGCACTTAAGCCAACTCTTCCTTTCAACACTGATCAAATAAGCTTCAAAAACAGTACAAATAATATTATGACTATTACAGGCTTATATTCAGTATCATTTATTATCTGTGGTTTGAAGTGGTGGAAGTCTTATATAGACTGCCAAGTAACAAACTGCGTGCCTATTTTGTGCAGTATAAAACACAAAAGATAAAAAAAAAAAAAACATTAGCAGAAAGGTATAAATATATTTTTAAATCACTCTTACTTATTGACTTAAAAGTGCTGGCAGATCGTTACAGAGTAATTTGTAGAATCAGGAATGAATTGGCTTTCAGGGCAAGACTGCAGAAAGTAGTTATATTTCCCTGGAAATCATCCACAAAATGGGACAAAAAAACCCATGTGCATTAAGAAATTAAGAAATGTAAACTTCATTAACACACTGCTTACATAAATTTTCTACCAAATGAGAGATTTATTGAATAATTCTACATCTGACGTTATCTGTAAAGGTGACAGAAGAGCCCTTCATGCCTAGCTTAGTTTTCAAGCCACAGCACTAGATGCAGTACCCGAGGGAATTTTCCTTCCTGATTTTAAGGTCTTGTGCTTCTACAACCGCTGTGACTCTGTGACCAAAAACAAAGTTAATGGACCTCATGATCCTATTTCTGTTCATTTCAGTTAGCTGAATTTTTAGGGAATCAGAATACAGTTAAATATCTCTTGATCGTGGTTGCAATACAGCTCTATTATAAAGAAATAGGAGAAATGTTCTGCTCTGCTCATTACAGTCAATAGATGATATAGTTCAGTCAGAGAGCAGAAGGAATTATGAACAAATAATCTTTAAACTATTATTATTTCCAGAACAACCTTTCTTCCAGATACACAGATTCCTACCTCCCAAATACAGCTAATAATGTCAGAAGCTGAGATTCATATGGTCAGAATGACTAATATTTACATTAAGCAAATATATTGCCATAGTAACACAGACACCATAGAGCTATCTACCTGCCACAGCTCACTAAATTATTTAGTGTGCCAATACTACAGTGACACTGTGTAAATGATCACATTCATTAACAGTAGAGTAGGTGCTGAAAAACCAAATGTTAGACAGCTGTATCTGTGGCCAGGAAAACAGCAACAGCGTAAGTACAGAACAAAATACAGAGAAGCAAGGAGGCTATAGCCTGTAGCAGAATGACACATCCTGAAATGCTTCAATAAAAAGCATGCCCACATCCTCTTTCCCCTATAAAGTGGGGCAAAACATAACCCCACTTAAGAGATGTGCTCTGGCCAGAACAAAATGCATTGCTTCCTGCATTATATTTTTTTAATAACTATTCAATTAATTTAACATGCATTCTCCATTCCCAAATCAGTGTTCTATGCTGTGGGATTACAAGAGGTGGCGCACTTGAAATATTAAACATCAGTAACTATGACACTCACACAGAAATCCATAGCTTTCAACAGTCAATATATTTACCATTACAAGAGAAGAGCAATATTCTGGGTGACAGCCTGCCATGTACTCCAGGTGGCAACGATGGTAGGGATCAGAGTGGTTTGTGCCAGTTGCTGTCCCTAACCCAAGTTACAGGAACTTCCGCACTCTCAGTATTTTCCCTAATCACATCCAACAGCAGACTCAGTGACAGGACAGGTAAAAGAAGGGACAGATTGGGTCGGCCAGCTGTTATGACCAGGTGGATTTCTCCCTCACTTCTGGCTGCTGTGAGTCCTTTTTCTGTTGGGCACAAGTTGTGTATTCACACATCCATCTTGGAACTCAAAAGGAAGACCTGATTACAAACCTAACCCAGCCCAGCTCTAACCAGTTCCTGTTCTCCAGTTCTTTTTAATTCTTCACAGGCTCCACTTAAAGAATTTCAATGCAAGAGAAAGCTCTGAATAATTTCTTCTACTTTTTTTTTTTTTTTTTTAAATGGAAAAAAAATCTGGCATACACCCTTCTCCACCCTCATGCTTGTGTTATTACTCACTTGCATGGAAGTGGCACTGAGTAAGTCCTTCTTACACGACATTTTTATAGTACTGGCAATAACCATAGCCAACCTCAAAACTGTAGATTACTGTAACAGAGAGTCATGTAGAAATTCACCTTGAGAAATTAGCTCCTTGAAATATAGCAGTGTTTGGGCTACGCTGCTCTCCAGCAAGACTACTGCTTAATAGCAAGAGTCTGCTTTTCTTATTACAAATAATTTAAGCAAGTGTGATCAAGTAGCTTTACAGCACACCAGCTTATATTCAGCAGAACGAGGGCTACCAGTGACAACGGGTGAAGTTGAGCTAACTTCAGGCACAGCAGCCATCGCAGCACAGAACCTCCCAGTTGCTTCCTCTTCCAGGAACACGCGTACAAGGTGGCTGCACACAGAGACAGCAACTGGTTGTTCATTTTGGCTCTGTTTCATGCAGAACTGTTTGTACTATTACCAGACACAAACTGACTGCGGAAACATTAAAGCAGGATTTTCTGCAGTGCTGAGCCACGCCACACCCCCTCTAGCATACCTAAGTTATTTTTGGTTCTACAGTACAAATATTCCACAGCCCCGATCATCTGAATACATGTAATTGTGACTTGACTCTACATTTTTATGTTCAACACATATTACACACAAAGTCTGCACTGCACAAATCGTGACCAAACATGAAACAAACTGCATAATTAGCAAGATTTCTTATAGGCTTTTTCAGGTGACCAAATAAAACAACTGCATGAAATCCCTAAAGCTGTACACAGTTACAGGTTCAGAAAAAAAAGCAAAGCATGAAATCTTGATGTTACTTACCTTTAAAAGAAGATTTGAAAGAAAAAAACTTGTATGTATAAAAGACAACTCCAAACAGGATTATTTTTCTTCCCTCTGCATACACAATCACATTTAATTCACTACGAAGGATTTTGCATCCAGATTGCTGTCATGCACATCCCCATTAAGCTGGGCAACTAAAAATTCTTTCTTGTAAACTATTCAATAAGGCAAATTTAGGCCTGCAGTGTATTACTGAGTCATCCTCTACTACAGTTGTACATGCCCATGTGTGCACACGTGCTGAGTGCAACATATCTGGAGAGCATAGAAAGTACCCTGAGAAAAAGAACAAAAAGGTAGAATGACACTCTCTCTCTGGCTCAGTTAAATTTAAAACTTGCTGTAAAGAAAGCATAGAAATTGAGTGCCAGCTCTGAAGAAGTTTCACGTAATAAGGTTAACAAGCAGCAAGTAGCCTAACTGACAAAGACATAATTGGCATTAAAGGTAATAGTAGCACATCTAATTTCCAGTGCTGCAGTTACTACCTCAGTGGCGCTTTGTTAACACTGACTGTAAAAACAGAGCATATTACATCAGTGTTTTCACTTCTAGCACATTCAAGAATCCTGCGGTGCATTACGTTACTTTCTCATACATTCGCCTGATTAGAGACTTGCTCTCACCCATTGCAAAACTCAAGACGACTGAAATGGTCCTTGAACGTGGGGAGCTTCAAAGACTTTATGCACTGGGGTGAAGAGAGAGTCAAAGGACAGAATGAAAAAACAAAATTCAAGAGTTTTCCAATCTTTTCATGTCTCAGCCCCCTAACTGCTTAATTTCAAGTGGCAGCACCAAAACTTCACTTACGCAGAACACTTTGCTGAAGAATCACTTTGGACAAGAGCTAAGATCTGATACAGAGAATCACATTTGCTTTCTAGGTGTTGCAGTACCTAAATGTTACTTACAAGAACATCCTAAGAGATCAGATGAATAACTAAAGTCCACATGAAACAACCAATGCAAAGAATCTGCAGTTACACTGGGACGTGACAGCTATTTCTTTTTTTATTTCCCAAGAAAAACTCCTCCTTCGTTATACTCTCCTCCACCAACAGCACGAGAACAAAAGCAACCCTTTATAGACTTAACCATCAGCTAAGTTAAGCCACGCTGTCGCACTGCCAGCTGCTTTTAAACACCACAGAGAAGTTGAAGAGGTAGAGCAAAACCTGCAGTTTCAGCTCAAGGCCGAGTATTTAAAAGGAAGAAAGCATTTTCCCATTTCATGCGCCGCAACAACACCCCAGGGCAATGAACTATGCCCTCTTCCCTTCCACCCCGCCCCCCCACAGTGAGGTGTCTCTGGCATGTTCTCTATCTGCCAGACATCCTGCCCTGACTCACTGAGCAGCCTTACTGCTGCAGACATTCCCTGCATATAGCTGAGTCATGCTTTACTTGTGCCTATGCATTCCTCCCACTCTTTCAAAACTAGCTACAAAAATGATCAGGACACTTTTCTTACAATAATTACTGCACATCTAGAATAATGCTTTTATTTGTGCAGTCATTTGGTGTCAGCTAATGCGCTGCAGATAACCTGCCATCTTGCTCAATGGATGATGTGAATTATAGAAATAAAACAGGAAAATAAAGATGGGTGAAATTAAAAGAAGTGCTTAAAGGACTAGTCCAGCCAGAAATAATCTCAGATTTTTTCCACCTAATTCCACTGGGTATCTTTCCTGCAGAACAGCATTTGGTTCAACAAAAAAGCATAAGGCAGGAAATGGAAAAAGCGGAATCCAAGGAAAACAAAGGAATGGCTTTTATCCTACTTATTCTAAAGAAAATTAAAGAAAAACTATAGGTGGTAAACAAAAGATCAATTGCTCTAATTTGTATTGACCAAACCATTCATCAACATATTCTATACTGCACAATAGTGCTTAAAAAACAAAAAACCAAAAAGACAACCTACCAACAAGCAGCAATAACCTACCACCAACACCCATACTCATGCATCACAGTACACAGAGAACCCAATACATTTCGCTGTTCAGAGTCAAGCTGCTGCACACATGAATTAATAATATGGAAGCAGATTTACTGAACAGGTGTTTCTAATTTCGTGTTCAAATCCTACAAGCATTATATACAAAGAATCCACAGCTTGTACATAAAAATGACAGTTTCAGATGTAAGTGTCATGCAATAACAACTGAACAATAACAAATGTATTAAATAACCTTACGCCATTTATTCCCTTAATTTTTAAGTAGGAAAAACATGAGAGAACAGGAAAAAAAAAAAAAGGCACAGATTCACCTTCTTAGGCATTATTAAAATGCAAAGCACTGTAACTTGTTAATTTTTCACTTGAAGTAACTGCATAACTTCTTCGGGAAATTATTTAGCAGAAATTATGTTCTAAAATCTCCATAGCCATTTCATTTTGCCTTTCATTTTCTATCACCCACAAGTCAGACCTGTATGTGCCGTTTAATAAGAGTGTGCAAGTCCTTGAAACCCAGATAGAGATGGATGCATTATGAGCAACGTCTTATCACAACAGAGATGTAAGCTAAAAAAGAAAAGAAAAATTATAGGAAGTGCACACAAGAAGCATCCATTACTATATGTAATTGAAATATGAAGAAATGCTAGTGTAAGTGCAATATGTCAGAAGTTGCTTTTATTGTACTAGAAACAAAATCCCAGTTTTCTACAAGCCAAGATACATTTTCAACCTTTTTATCATGTCTCTGTACCATGCATCATGGAGATAGATGATGATAGATGAATGGCAATAGAACAGTGATAAATTAGAAATAATGACAGAGTGAGGAGTACAAGATGCTTTTAAGAGTACATGGAGTAAAAAATGGAAGCATATGAGCAAGAAAATAGTTATCCATGTAACAACAGGCATCCACAGGCACAGATTGTTTTTCTGTGAACACCCTTCTGCTACTAAATGTGCAAGAATCAGGGCTGGGAAAGGATGCTGAGTCAGACTTGAGGCAAATCACAAATCCAACCACAACAGATGTGCATTTACCTAACCACTGTTCTCCAGGATAACACAACAGCTGTCTTCCAAAAATGCCTTAACACCTGGGCCTGCAACTGATGCCTGCTTACACAATCTAGGAAAAAGGAAATGTGCACACTGCTCTCCTGTTAGGGAAAAAAAAAAAAAAAAAAAAAAAAAAAAAAAGGATAATTGGAAGAACATAAATTTGGCTATTGTTTGTAAAAAATGCCCAGCATCCACCTGGGCGGCAATTTGGAGACTCTGAAGTCACCACCTGGTCATTTGCACAACTGACTTCCTGACTTTGCAGCCTCTGCTCAAGTTCTGGCATCATCTCACTCCTGACTTAGGCCAACAGGACTCCCACTCACAGGGATCAACACTCCAGCTACTCGCTCACAGACAATTAGATATTTTTAAGACAATTATTCTATGTTATAAGATGCGTATTGCTTTCATTTGCTACTATTAATAGCACTCTATTAGGAGGTTCAGGAAAGATGGCATATTACATTTTAAAAAATAAAAACAAACAACAACAACAAAATTACAATGTACACATTCTGTAGTTTAATGGGAAGACTTCTCCAGTACTTCTAAGTATGGGTTAAATAATTAGAAGGAACTCTGCAGCTGCTCTAACAGCAAATTTATAGAAGACTCTTCTTACTTGGGAGTGTGTTGCTTGGTATCTGCTTTCCACTGCTCACCAAACATCTTAATAGTAAATTGCACAGAAATCAACAGCAGGCCCCATATGAGGTCTGATAACACTTCTATATTCTGGCCATTTCCAACACTGAAGTTTACTTTGCTGAGTTTCAAAGTCTCTTTAAGAAGGCAGCAACTAAATGGGGTATGGGAATCACAGGTAGCGCTAGGAAATCAGTCTTTGACAGAACTGAATTTTAGTTGTATGAGATAAAACAAGATTTCAGCTGGAGGCCAAAAGTGTTCAACACCTTCATTAACAAGTGCAGAACCAGACTGCACTCCCATGCTAGTTTGCAGACATCACAGAAATGGGAGGAGCAGTTGATAGATTAGATAGCTGTATTACTCTTCAGAGACCTCAGCAGGCAGTAGGAATGAACAGAGAGGATGCTCATACGTTCAATATGCAAAGCCCTGCACCTGAGGAGGAATAACCCCAGGCACCGGAACATACGTGCTGGGGACAAAGCAGCTGGAAAGCAACTTGGCAGAGGATGCGGGGACCTGGCAGTCAACAGGTTGGCCATGAACCAGCAACGTGCTCGTGCTGCAATGACACAGAGCTGTCGCTGCATCCCTCCTGTCCTGTACTGGGAATAGCTTTGCTAGAAGGTCCAGAGTGGTTGGACACAACAACCCCCAGGAAAGCAAGCCTTGGCCACGCTGCAGCTCTGTCAAGACAGCAAAGGAAGAGACAGGTCAGCACAATCAGCCTCAACCCATAAGTGATCAACTTTGCTCATGTGGCGCACTGTGATCATATCTGAATACACCAGTTGTAAAGGTAAATGGATGCTGCTGTTGCTCCATGAGGGATTAAAAGCTAACAAGACCATTAGTTACAAAATTATTTAATATTGCTTGCAGAGGTGTTGGCTTATTCTATTTTGAACAGCAACGCAGCAATCCATATATCACACCTCTGCTATAAGGCAGTACAATTACGGGTACTGTGCAAGCAGTCAGAAACATAGCAGAGTAATATCAATCACCTTGACATCAGGTCCCTTCACTTCTGGTCTAGAGCCAGTCCAAAGACTGTATTTTACATAGAAGAGAAAGTAAAAGGAAAGCTGCTTCCCAAGTTCTTGATTTTGAAACGTGTTGCTAGAAAGCTGTCATGTGAAGACACACATTAGGTTCAAAGACCATATTGTTTCAGAACACTGAAGAACTTATTTGGGAAGCTAACAATAATACAGTAAAAGAAAAGGAATATGATAAGAGAATGTACAAGCTCAATTCTCTTATTATTAGTAGGACATTACTTGATACTTTAGAAAAAAAAAGAAAAAACAATTACAAACACAGAACAGAAGCATTTACATGATCTCAGTTCGCATTTCAGAAGAAAACAGAAAAAAAGGTGAACTTCCATCTACCACTTGAGGAAATTTTCTAGAATACATGCTCATAGGATAATTGTGCAGAGAAAAACAACGTTCCTTTAAAAAAGGATGAGTAACTGCTCCGGGTTTGTGGTTAGTTTTTGTTGGCTACTGTTTTCTCCCCAGTTTCTGGAAAATGGAGAAGTTCTGAACAGGGTCATTCATAACATAGCTTCACTCGCTGTCTTGCCTTTTAAAAGCACCAGACCAGTTTTTCTTGTTTCTTTTAAGAAGGCAATGCAGCAGGGCAACAGCTTCACTCCCAGATTAACTGCTGTTGGGCGCTCTGTTCTAGGCAGTGAGCTTGCTCTGCACAAGCACTTCATCACTACCCCCATCCTTGTTTATATTACTTAAAATGCAGCATATTGTGTCTTTGACTGTAGCTGCTTCCCACATGTTCACTCTTCCAAGTTTGTATCAAAGGATTTCTTCAATTGAGCCTCATTATAAGTTCTTTCCAGTCTCACAATTTGTAATCCTCTTCATAAATTAATCAAGTTCTAGATTTTTAATGTTCTGTTACATTCACAGAAGATACTATGGCATTTTCAAAGCAGTGAAATATTAGCCCACGCATTTTTCCTAGTATTGTACTGCAACCTACTTACTCACGAGCATCACCCACAGAATCTGGTAACTGACAGAATTTTAAGAGTTTTGAGTAAATGAGGAGATAAGTAATGAGATCTTTAAAGATGTACTCATGGACAAATTTTAAAGTAACTGAATTCACAATTAAAAGCATCATTAGCACAGCCTCTTTAAAAGATTCATTTCCTCTGTCGCAGCTGGTTGCTCAAGGGTACACCTAAACAACTGGTTCACATGGCTAAAATGAATGTTCCTCTTCATCACATCCTACAATAATACTCTGCTGCTGGATTGTTGGCATACAGAAAGTTTATCCTGCATGGGCCACTTGAGAATTTACAACATTTTACTGATTAGCAATATCATTTCAGCAGACAGGGAGAACAAACTCCACTATCAAAGCTTACTAGGTCTTGGAAACAACCAGCAAATCTAGGAGTGATTAATCATCATTGTTTAGAGATTTTTAAAAATAATTTTGATTTGTTTTAACTCTTCGCAATGTAAGCCAGTAGCCGCTCAGTGTGAAGAACTACTACAAAGTAAAGAAATGCTAAGAAAGCAATCAGCACTGATTGTAACCCTTTGTGTATGTGAAGGATCAGAATTTCAGAAAGCAATCAAATTCTAATTGTACAGCAATTAAACTGACAAACACCAACAGCTCCACACTGAAACAAAACATTTATACATTCTTGAAACACAAATTCAGACACTGGTAAAGCAAAACCCCAAATAATACCAAACAAATCAATGAGTTGCCATAATTTTACCTGTGTAAAAAAAAAACCATAGATTTTGAGTCAAAGTTTCAAAATTGTTTCAGGTTAGCTGCATTCTGCAGTAAGGTGTCTGTCAAATATTTCTCCATTACCAAAAAGATTCACCAAAAAAATAAGGCAAGCTCACCTGCTGTCATAAGTTCAACAGCTGGAAGGCTGTGCAAGACCTTTCCTGACTTTTCACTATGATGTTTATGCCAGAAGAGGCAAAAATAAAAAAATAAAAAAAAAAAACCAACCCAAAAAACTAATACACAAGTTTCATGAGACAGTGCCCATGCAAACTGGCTCCAAAGCCTCAAAACGTGGAGCTGAACAAATCAGCTGTATGCCTTTGTCTCACACAGAAATGGCCTACAACAGCACAGCTTCCCTGTCAGAGATGCTGTTGCACTCTAGTGGGTAGGAAGACCAAGCTTTCAAATTGAATGGACTTAAAAAGAGTATTGAAAGAAACCATTTTGCAAACCATATGCTTCTTCAAGCAGGTAGTACGCTGCAGGAACAGATCATGCTTATTCAATTGCTTCCACCTTGCTTTGGTTAAGATAAGCCACGGTTCACATTAGTTAACAGAGTCTCAGAAGTAAGATAAAACAAGTATTCTGTTTAGCTTGCATTCTGTAAATCTGCACACACACGTGGCAACAGAATCAAACTAATCTGATATGAACTTTTTTCTACTTCAAATCCGACACACCGCAGGCAAGCTTCACTAATCTAATCAGAGTAGTAAAAAAATTTCTTCAAATTTCCTCCTCAAAAATGCTATGCATAACATCCATGTCTCAGTTCTAGAAGACTTACAATAATAACAGTATTTGATGTAAAGTTCACAATACTCAATATGTAATTAAGACCAGAAATATTGCTTGTAAAAGCCCAATAGTATGTTTAAGGTAGATGACAACCTAGTTTTTCATTAAGGCAATTCTATTTCTCACAAACCAGAATTTAAAAACTACTCCAGAATCCAGGGACATAAATAACAACGTATATTCACAGCCCTGAAACATAAACTGAAGTAGAAATACAGAGTCCTTCAAAAATGAAAAAGGAGTGTATGACAAGCAATGTAAATGCCTACAACTTGGATCTCTCGTGCTACCCCTTCTGGATATCTCCTTTTGGTGCCTCTGTTCCCACACAAGTGTTAATTTGTGACATAAATGTTAGTACTTGTTCTACAGGCCACAGTAGGTGCCCTAAGATTACATGATTTCTAAAAGCTGTTAGTCAAATTTGTGAAAGGGAAGAAAAAAAAAAAAGCAGAATGTACAGAAGAGAAAGACTATTGCTTTTGACTGAATAAGCACATGGCTAACAATACTGCCACATGCTTGCACTATTCCTATATTGCCCATCAGACACCTGCTACTAGAGATAGCACTGTGCTAAATTCATTTCTGACCCCAGGCGGTACAAATGGTACTGAGTTCTCAGCCACAGCAATCAGTGCAGGTTTGGGTGGAACCCCAGCATGACAAACAGGAAAATGTGCCAAATTGCACGCAAGGCAAGCTCTCCTCTCCAGTTTCAGGTCAAAAGATCACCCCTGAGACACAGCTGTTGGGAAACCCAGCTTTTGTGCTCATGCAGCAAAATTTCCACCAGACTTCTGCCCCTTCTTTTGAGTGCCATAAGCACATCAACCTCCGTTTAAGGACAGCTCAACCTGAAAACCCTCCCTGGCCCCACACTGCCACACACAGAACAAATGCTCCAAACACAGCATTCGACTGGTTAATGAGAAACGGGTCTGACAACAGCTACAGAAAGCTTCTCTGCTGTTTTTCTAATCAGTCTGTTTAGGTCCTTGAATCATACAGACAAAGCCAAAATCTAATAAACAAGTTTACATTTAGCCTTCCAATTCAATCAGATCTTCTAAGCCTATGTATAAACAACCTTTTCTCCTCTCTTTCCTCTATTTATATTTTAATTATTCTTGGAAATAGTAATGTACAATTAGAATCAACTTAATCAATCCACACTTGGAAAAAAACTGAATTAAAAAAGAAAGAAAAAAGGAAGCAAGGAACAGTAATTCAAGAGAAAACATCCTGTTAACTGAGAATCTGATTCTAAAAGATTTTCCTATTTTGTTATAGTACAACTTTCCACATAACCTTCCATCACAATGGTGGTTCTTACTCCAACATAAACATAAAATCACTATGTTTATAATGATCATTATCATTATGAAAAACATCATTGTCCCTTCATCCCTGTTTCCACCCCTACCTTTTTTTTTTTAAAAAAAAAAAAAAAACTATCATTAAAACCTCTCCATTTCTAGCTCTGAACTAAGCAAACTCTGTTATTCAGAATTCCCTGAGGGCTGCTTTGAACTTTCCAAGCCTGCTTAACTGTCACCAATTCTATTTCATTTAGTACCGCTGCTACCAAGCACAAACTCCACTATGATCTGGAAAGATAATTCTTCATTACTTTTATTTCAATGGGACAAAAATAAAGAAAAAAAAAAAAACAAGAAAAACACCATACCTGTCACTACTAACACAAAGCTCGTCTTACTTTCCTATCTCTTCTTGGCAGCATCCTCTACTACCTATCGTCGTACCTCGGTAATTATGCACTGAGCGCAATTTTTCAGGGTAACACGATGTACTTACCTAATGAGACTTGAAACACGAGCAGTGTCAAGTAAGTCAAGATGGTTGGGCAAAACATTCTTTGTGACACACCCTGAAACTCCGCAATGAAGAGCAGAGTGAAATATACACAAGTTTTTTCCTTGTTTGTCTTGAGCTGCAAAGGAGTGTGTGTCTTATATGCTGCTAAAGGAATACACACACCTTGATGCATCTCCAAAGAGCCAAATGCATCCTTCATGAACTTGAGCAGCGCAGCGAAAGCAAGTCCATATATTATGACACAGGGTGAAAAGATTAGAAATAAGAACTACTTCAATCATTTATGGCACATTACTTGCTGATAAAATTCCATGCTAAGTAGCCTGCAACTAGGAACCCTCTGAAAGACTTAAACCTAAGTCACATCAGAGCTCTTTTCTATTAACATTTTGTGAAGCCTCAAGCACCCAAAAAACTACCTTCATAAATAGAGCACTGTCTTCCTCTCTAACATTTATTTCTGATTACTGATAAAAACAAGGGTTTCTTGTGGGTTTTCTTATTCTTTTTACTGGATCGCTCCTACGATCCAACTCACTGATGACAGAAAGAGACATTTCTTTCCCACAAGTCTGAGTCTGCACAATTTCTCTTTTCTTCAAATCAAAGCCCTTAACTAAAACCTTTATAAGTCTTTCACCAGGGGAAAAAAAAAAAAAAAGAAAAAAAAGAAAAAAACACCCAGAAAGAATTCAGATGAAAGGAAGCTTTATCATAAGATTCCGCATATAATCTAAGTAACTTCGTTGGGCTTTTACCTGTTTTGTGTCTTTTCCATTCTGAAACTCCAACACGAACCCGAACCTTTAGCAAAATTTAATTGAAAATGATAATATGTGGAAACATATTTATTTCAAATGCATTAATATTTTCTGATTTAATAAATAAATAAATAAATAAATAAAAGCATTCTCAATTGCAGTCCCAACAGGTACTAAAACCTTTATCACGGATAGGCTTAAACTAAGTACACAAACATTTAAGGTAAGAAACTGGATTTTCTTTTCTTTCCTACTGTTAGCTCAACTAGGGAGAACTCAAATACTAACTAGTTTGATGACTTGAACAAACACAGAGTAGGAACAAGAGAAAGTTCATATTAGTTCATGTCACTTCCTATCATTTGTGACTGCATTGCCTTCTCATTACCATAACTATATTTTAAGTCAGGTGAGGAAGAAACAAGCACTGAAAGCTATAAAAGAAATTACAGAATGAGACTTGAACGTAGTTTAATAAGCTTTGCTCTTTTCGTTTTCTATCAGGAAAAAAGCCATTAACTTGCGTTAATTCTAATATAAAAACTCGTCTGAAGAACTCTTACCTACAACAACAGATTGAGAAATAATCACTTTGGTAATCAATATGACTTTCAGACAGTAACAGAGCCATGGATTAGATGAAGCTCAGCCCATGTAAAAGTTGATACTCATTCAATTTTTGTTCTAGTGCCATCTGTGCTGGGAACAAGCAGTTCTTCCGGACAAACACCCTGCTAGCTGAGCTTCTGGACAAGGCCTGATTCAGATACATTTTAACGATCTGCATTTAGTAAAACAGGTTGCAACACTATCAGAGCAGCTAATTTATCCCTTCAGACAATGAAAATTATAACAGATTAAAAACTCAAGTTCTTACGTATCACTTTATCTACAGCCTTGCAACTTCCTAAAGACACTTCACTCACAGAGGAACCAGATGCTTCCCTAGGCACTGAAGAGCAGCACAAGTTAATCTAAGAAGAATATCCTTGTTTTTTCATTTTGACAAAGCAGAAACCTTTCATTCAAAGCTTAGCACAAATTGCATCAAGAATGAGGTGGAAGAATGACCGTGGCTTTGCAGGGAAGCACAAGACCAAAGACATGTTACAACAAAGACCGAGGAAAGACAGAGTTTATTTTCATAAAGCAAGGGTTAGGAGTTTGCTAAGAACAAACAAGACAAGCGTTTGTATATCCACCAGCTGTTTTATTGTTTTTAATCAAAGAAAACTGAAGTATATAAAAGATAGGAACTAGCAATCATTTTCAACTGCTTATCCACATTAGTTCTCCTTTGTAATCATGTTTCAATGGTATGAAAGGCCTATCTCAAATGACTAACACAGCTCTGGAAACCAAACATACTGACCAATTTCAAGCTTGTCTATACTAATCCCGGCCTGGTCTCATCTTATCCACATGAGTTCCCTATGTCGATCTTGCAATTAACATCCATGTCTCCTTCCCTAAAAGGTGCTAACTCTTTTGTGACACATCTTGTGAACTATGAAGACCACACCTATCTACATTCTTTCATCAGCCCCTTTCGCAAACTGTGAGTAAGTTCTACTTGGGAAGGCAATTCAAACATTCAGCAGCCCTTTTCAACTTGTAAAGCAGCTTATAAATAATAAAAAAGGCTCACACACAATGTTGCAGCAAGAACTAAATGATACTCATGCCTGTAGATCAGGTCAGGGGAGAGATTTATCGAGTTTTCATCTGTTAGCTGATTGGTTTAATTGCAAAATAAGATGAAGCAATACGGCACAGTGACAAACCAAAGTCGGAGTCTTCTCTGCCCTTATTCTGTTGTTGCAGTTTAAAGCATTTCTAAAGCATGCTTATTTTTTAAGCGCAGCTAGCAAAGTCTCCTCCTTCAGCTGTCTGAGTATCCTGCAGTGTACCTGTGACAGTCAGAGGGAAACAAAAAAAGAACCCACATTCTCCTCATGAAGGACTTGGCAACTATTTTACATTCCATTACCCATATGACACAGAGACATTCCGAAAATAAAGAAAGAGGAATCATTCAAACTCAAGAAAACGCAGATATGTGGTCTTATGTACTCTCATCAGTGTGCCACTGGTAATCTATGACCTACTTAAACAGTATATAGGTCACAAAGTACTGATCTCCAGAAGCTACAGGGCACTGAGAAACAGCTAAAGAGCGTTTGATAATTGCCATACATTGATTTCACATATAAACAATTACTGTGGTTGCCACAGGAATATTATGCGTCATCATCTGTGGAGAATACTATAGGTGTCAACAAAAAGGAAGGGAATCACTGCACAGGGACAGGATGCTCCAGAATTGACATCATCTAAATGCAGCTCATTGCTACTGGAGCCATTACTTGGCATTTAAATAGGACTGAAGTCTCAACTCCACTTTCCACAAGACAAGTATCCCTATTACAAAAACATATAGCGACATCCAGCATTTCAAATTTAAAGCTCATGATCCAGTGGACAGACTTCTGTTACCAATACCCTGTCTGCTACACAGACACTGTACCTGCAATTAACTTATGTCTGCACATCATTTAAAAAAAAAAAAAAAAAAAAAAAAAAAACCAAACCAAAAAACCTGCATCGGTGGCCGCCCTGTTTGGTGGACAAGCCAGGAGAAAAGTTTGCTCAGCTTTCAATGCATTCTGCTTCACAATGCAGACAAGGAAAAGGGGAGAAAATATATAAGGAAGATCATTCTCTCATAAATACAAAGTTACCATCCAACATTTGAAAGAAATTCGGCATCTTAATACCTGAGAGGAAAAAAAGTAAAAAGCAAAAAAGATTGTCTTTAAGAGAACAAGCCCTCTGACAATAAATGCTGAAGTCAGATAGAAGAGAAGCAGCTGCAAGGAACCGTATTCCACAGCATAAGACACACAGACAAGACCAGTGATTTCACTACCTTGGTGACAAATGCCCGAAAGCACTGAGGCCATCATCAGTTATGAGCTCACATCATTGTAGAAGCAACCCACCTTTCCCTTCCCTGCTGCCTCCAGCTCATTGCTGCCATCCATTAACCTGTGCTGCACCTAGAAACACCTCTGTGCCACACACTGAACCCGGTTGGGGCAATTAAGAAATCCTTGTGGCTAAAACTAACCACACAAGAAAAGACAAATACATACATGCGTACACAATCAAGGCAGACCAAGGCAGGTCATTTCACAGCCGTACACAGCACCCATAAAATGCAAAATCAGAAAGAAGAGGTGCAACACTGAATGCTAAAGCCGTTCATGCTGCCGAACAGTTGATCACAAAACTCATTTATTCAGACAGGAAATGCATCTCAGAAACATCTTGTTAAATAAGCCAGGCGCATGCAAAGGCAAAGAAGGAAAAATCCACACATTTCCATTAACATTGAGTCATCTATATTAAATTCATATTTGACGTGTTGTTAGACGGCCCCACACATACAAAAAAAGCAAGCATGAAAAGGGTGTCTATTCATTTATACAGAGCTTAGTATTCAAAACTGATTTTACAGACATCCTGCTAACCTGTCTGGCAGAGAATCCTCCAGACGACACAAACAGAGGCTGTCACATTTTCCCTCTTATAAGCAAGGAGTTAAAAGTTCTGAAACTGCTTTTGGCATGCTTTTCTAAAGAATCACGCAGAAAATAATACAGTGTACATCACAGGAGAGAATAATTATTTTGTCTAAGTTAATTTTTTGGGCAAGAACTCACAGCTCAAATCAGACGCGATAAAAGTAGACCAGGAGTTTGTAATTATGTTCTGAAATAACCTTCTCATTAAAGAAACACAAACAAAAGCACTCAAAAATTAAAATGCTTATGAGAAGACACTATCAGTTTATAGAGAAGAAATAAAAAAATCACTGCAGTACAGACTAGAATAAAAACCCAAAAGATCCCTCTCCATTCTATTCTTCAGAACTTTAGGGATGACTGTAACAAGCGCATTCACAGAGACAACTTGAAACCTAGTAACAGCCTTGCAGCTTCATTTTGCCTCCATTAAAACAAAGAGGCAATCTTCAAAACTACCTAATTTCCTCTCGAAAAATGGTATCTCTGTGAATCTGCATACTCTCCAGATTATCTCCAAAGCATTTCCTGCCAGGATCTTTAATGCAACCCTACTGTAGCCCGTGCCTCCAAAGAAACAAAAATATATACCTAATACCAACATGGAACTACGCTGCTCCAGAAAATGTTATGATCTAACCTTCTTAGTTCAGAGGGGTTTGCTCTGTGTTTTTTTGTTGTTTTTGATGCTGCCGTTGCTTTCTTTTGGGGAATTTTGTTTTTCAACATAAGGACATTTCTTACCTAGAATCACAAGCCTGAAACAGCAAATTGGTACAAGGGACGGTCAATGAAGAGCACAGGTAAAATGAGGAACAAACACTGAGCTTTCTGAGCTGGCCAGTGCATGTGTTCCATGGTGCACCTAATAAAGCATTAGACATATTTAGAAGTGGTGCCGTAACATATTCAGTGCTTCAGCTTCAAAGTACTTAAGACTGACTCAATGGATCTTTACTACCTTTGTAGAGCTGACAAAGGTCTGTTCTTCAGTTGTCTGCAAAGGTGTGAGCTCCCTGTGATATGAAGTTGGTGAGCAGGTTTTAAGGAGAAAGCATTCAAAAGATGAAAAGATTCTCTGATCACAAGTATGTTTAAAAAAAAAAAAAATAATCTAGATCTGAAAAGTTACCAATAAAACTACAGTCACTTTCCACAAGGTAAGTGCCTCTAGCTTTCCAATTCATTTAAAACCAACCAAATAAAAACAGCATATGTAAACTCCCAGTCTAGGCTAGAGGGCAAAATACGACTTAGTGTAGCATATGAAATCACAGTAATTTGAATTACTGCAATTTGAATTCACAGTAATTTGAATTCCCAAACGGCTTTTTTTTTTTTTCCCCATTAAAAAAAGATATAATGAAATTTTAAAAAGCACAGTTACAATTAAGCAGAGAGCTTCCTGTACTCATAGCTGAGGAGAATCATATGAATCACTCAATACTGCCAGTATGTACTTGTTACCAGCTCTCACTCACTTCAAGGCAAAATTCAGTACTGTCAGGTAGAAAATAATACATCCTTATCTCCAGAGGGCACTGACACTTGGATCTCATTCTAAGCACTGATAAACTGCCAAGTACAGTCTTGCCCAGTGTAATATATATTTGGAAGAACAAGGATTTTGCTTTTGCATCAAATACAAAGTTTTGTAAAAGCAAATAAGCAAAACCACATGTCAGGTAAGAAATAATACACATCTGCGTTCTGTATGACACACTGGAGGGCAAGCTGAAGAGAACAAGCAACGTTTCTGAAAACTGAGACAAATGTGAAGATATGTAATGGTAGAAGAAATGCTCCAAAAATTAGAACAAGATAACAAATCATACAAATGGCAGAAAATTAAAAAAAAAAAAAAAAAAAAAAAAAAGAAAGAAAGAAAGAGAAAAAGAAAGAAAAAATTCTCACATACTTAATCAGCCTCATTTGCTTAGCCTGAAATACAATCCTCACTGAAATCAGCGGAAAGTGATCTAAAAGTTCTAGAACACACGAATAGTTAATTTGTAACAATAACTTCCACAAATTAAGATGCTCCATTTTGAATCTTGATAACATCAACACCATCATGACAGAAAATAAGTTTTTCAGTGCTTCTTCAAGCCACAGTAAAGAGCAATCCCACAAACCTTTTACCAAGGATAGAGGACATTCTCAGAACAGCAAAAACCTTTCCAAGAATTTTGGAAGCGAGTGGCCAAGAACTAGCCATCCCCCTTGGCACAATTAATTCTGAGCTCAGGATAATCACAGGATTACACTGCATTTTATTTGAGATGGAAGTTTTCCTTGGAGATTGTATTGCATCCCATGTATCATAACCTACACCACTACCCAGGCCAGACATTATGAAAGATGCATAGCCTTGTGCTTTGGGAAATTTAAATTACTTTCCTTATCTCTCCCCTTTATGTGAAAACCAAGAAAATAACCCCATAAACCACAGTCCACAGATTTATGAAACAATGCGAACGTTCCCAGTAGCAATATATGCCACTCACAGTCTCACAAAAACAGCAGATGGACTTTAAAATATTAAAATGCAAGTTTGTTAAAAAATAGCTCTGTTTCATACACACACAATGGTAATTAAGAGAAAGAACATATCATGGCAGCAATACATCCCGAGAAACTTCCCTCCGTGAATTAAAAAAGAAAAAAAAGAAATTTCCCCAGCAGTTGATTTTATCTGAAATCGTGCCTACTCACTTTTGATTTAGAGATCAATTGACATAGCTGAATTTCCTCAGTTCTGTGCTTTGCTTCTGCTATTCAGATTCAGTAACATCCAACTGAAATTAAAACCTGTTTAATCTCACTGTCATTATCCCTAGCACTCAGACATGAAACCTCACACAGTCAAGAGCCACCTCTGTTTTGTGTTGTTACTGGACAATTAATTAAAGGAGAAAAGTTAGAGCACCCAAATAAACGCAGGCCACAGGGGAAGCACAATAGAGGGCTGTTTACAACACACAGTGGATTAAAGGACAGAGTCTGCCAAGTTGTCACTAACACAAGCTGATTAAGTCTGCGTGGCACAGAGCAGACATTAGCATAGGTCGGGAAGCAGTAAAGCACAGTGGCTTGGATGCAGCTCCACACAAACAAGACTGAACTGCTTCTGAAGTTAATCTAAGTATCTGCATGGCACATTTCCTAGCACCGCCTGTTCTAGGACTTGCTTCTGCAGAGCTACTGTGGGTGTAGGCATGCCCACAGTCCTTTTTTCTTGGGAGTCTGTTCAAAAACAATGTTTTTCAAGCGGTTCAGAACTTACCCGCAGTCAGCTCCTCTAGACAGTCTTCAACCAGGGTGAAATTCTGACATCTTCTATCATAACGAGTCAAGGTACCAGCTCCTCCACTCTTTGTAGAGCCTATTAGCACGTTGGAGAAAAAAAAACAACAACAGTTTAAAACAATTTAATCTTAAAAATAAAATCTTCTGGGCTATTTATTTATTTTGTCTAAATAGGAAAAATACTGGAAGGAATACTCAAAATTAAACATTTGGGTCTGCAACTGTGCATTTCCACTCCCTCCTCCTAACACTTCTGAAGACACACAATGGCTGCTCTTGTGAGTCCCAGTATTACACACATCCTCCGTGAGTTAAGAGCCACAGCAACTCAGGAATTACATCAGCCAACTCTGACTCTTCAATAATGCTTTTGAAACACTACAAACTTAAAGTTACCTAAGTGCTTTATAACCTGTTCTCTCTTCACGCCAGCTTAGGGTTTTAGCACTTGCCTTCACTATCAGTTACGTCAGACTCTCTTAGTAAGGATGAGTTGAAAAAAAACCTGTCTTGTTTGTATTTTTGCATTATCTGTCAAAGGCTTTGGTCTTCAAAGAGCAGCAAACCCCATCTTTTTACAAACATTGTATTTCTCTAATGATTTCTTGTTAATCTTTGCCAATTAGCCATTCTGAATGCTTCATTTTAATATCATGTACTTGAGCTATAATTCTCTCACCCTTTAGCATCCTAGCCAGGACTCCTTTCCCCTCCCAGCTGCATTTGATGTTAAGGAACCTCTCATTGCTTTTCACAGTCCCCTCTGTAAAGAAATAGTTTCTATTTCTGCCATTAATATAATTTCCTGAAGGAACAATATCATTCCTATCATTGCTACAGGTCCATATAACAAAATGTTATCTCTTACACTTGTTGCTACTTCAGAACTGAACACCAACTTTCCACCTATTGAATCACCATGCTCACAGCTGCTATGGTAATAACATAACATACAGCAAGCACTGGATTTAAGCTGTGCATAGTTTAGCACTTCCTAAACTAATACAGCACCCGTGAAATGCAAGGCACATTGCTACCACTTTGCAATTTTAAATTGTTGAGAGGAAGAATCAGATAACATTTAATTCATCTTTAATTCATTTAACTTTTTAAAATGCTGCACACTAACTCAAATGCTGTTGAATTTTACTGAAGGCTAATGGGAAATGTTCACGCAAACACAAGTTACAAATTCTGCAAATAATTTTCCTCCTTACAGGCAAAGCCTAAAAGAAATGTCAATGCCTGGAAAAGGGTTCAGATAGCTTCTACACACACCAGCAGTCACATAATTCAGTCATTTTAACAGAGCTACCTTGAACATCAACAGACACAAGGCCCGTATGCCTAGAACGTTGTCTGCTCTCACTTTCAGCAGCTGGTCTACCAAAGAGTATTATACCACCTTTATACCACCACTACCCTCTACCTTCACCCTTACACCCTTCATATTGGGTAGCAGACATTATTTACTTCTTCTGACTAACCCATTTTATTAACAAGCAAACTGCTAAAAGCAACACCAGTATAAGATATAAATTGCACTGAATAAACACATCATAGCTGCCACGTTTGCTAAATGCCTTATTTGTTTCTCTTGGAATATATTTTTTTCAGTAAAACATTCACGTGAATAGAAAGAAGTTTTCCAAGTACAAGGACTCCACTGGCATCCAAGTGAGACAAATCCAGCTCTATATAACATACAGATTATCTACCAAACCATCTCAATAATACCATGCGCTCTGCTGTATCAACACTAGCGAGTCAGGAGCCCCCGAGCACCAGGCTGCTGCTGGCAAACATTGCCACATAAAAATCATGCCAGTGAAATTCTGCTGAAGGCAGATGTAAGCACTGACATCCATAAAGATTCGCTTCTGTGGTATCTGGCAAAGACTTCATACCATCTTTCCCAGTGCTGTTCATTCTGCTGCAACCAAAACGTTAAGAACAGAAATCATTATGAGAGAAAATCAATTTATTTTCTTTCCTCTTTTGGGTTTTTTTTCTTTTAAGAAAACATAGTATTTTTACTTGATATGCTCCACAGCATATGAAAGTATTTCAAGGAGCTGATAAAGAGCTTTCCTATTGTTTTACTGAAACCACTCCAAGCAGGCAAGCAAAATTAATTTTAATGCAAGTCAGGAATTCAGAAAGGAAGTCACCCACTTACACCTAGAAATTCCAAATGCAATTGCAGACTATGTTCTGTGCTTCCCTATACTTAATGGTAAAAAAAGGAAAACTACTTAAAAAGATGTTAAAACAAAGGCATGACTACCCAAAATAACAAGCTAGCTGAAATAACTTAATATTTTCAAATCTCAGAATGAAGTCCCAGCATGACTGCTTCTCTCAATCTACGCCACAGGACATTTGGGAGGGTTAAATAACAGTGTGGGAGCAAACCAAGGAGCAACATGTCCTTTTTATTCGAAGATGTTAATGGCTCATAGAAAAGTATTTGGCTGCGTAACACTTGTCCCAGCTGTACCTCATTGAGGCGCATGAAAAAACTCAGCCTAATTTCAGGTAACACGCAGAGGATAAGAGAGCCCACAGCTCTACACTTGGAAGTGTGTGCTTCCTGAACAGCCCAGCACTCAGGATAAGGAGTTGCTCGTCAGAGGAGAAAAGCTTCAGTCTTCTGTAAGTTTTCTTACTGGACTCTGAATTTATGGCACTGTACTTAAGACATGTTTGTGGCAAAAGAAAAACGTAGAAGCGCCACAAATCTGCAAGAAGGAAACAGCACAGATTTATTCAGTACAGCACTCTGGTGCACTGTGACAAAACAAGCACACGTGATTGTGCAAGTAGCACCTCCCTGCTCAAACTCCTTTCTTCCCTTATATGTTCAAGACATATCCTTACAGAAACACTGCTCTTAACACAATACCAGTACAGCGCCAAAGCAGTAAGCCAAATGATCTCTGTCTCTCAATTGTGTTGCATTAGGACTATAAACTGGCACATGAAAATGAGTAAACATAATTCAGTTAAAGTCATACTGCTTTTTCAGACCCAGCTGCACACCAACAGTTTTTCATTTGCTGCTTTGTTTTGTGTGTCAAAAAAAAAAAATTTGAAGCAAACGTTTAGCTATTGCAAATATATTAACATACATTTCCTCTCCCTCATCAGGGCACCTGGGGTTTTACTAAAGATTCTATCAGTTCAGGTGGGGTTGGTTCCTCAGCAGTTCAATTCCCTGACCATCAGCACAGCAGACGGCACACTGTTAAATTTAATTTATAATTCACAAGTTCACTGGCATTGAGGTCTTTTAAATAGCTTAAAGGTTTTTTGTTTGGTTGGTTGCTGTTTTTTTTTTTTATTTTAATCTACACTAGAAAATCCTTCTTGCTGTGACCTTTTACCGGCATCATTTCATCTGTTCTCCAGGCAAACCAAACTATTACTAGAATGGTGACTACATTAAGGCTACTGATATAAAAACTTTCACAGAAATAAATCTGCCCCTCACTGAGTACACAACACAGACAAGTTGTTCAAAATGAACCAGAATTAGGAGGGGAAAGGGCAGAAGTATCTTTCAGCAACAGTTGCTTACACAAAGAGCTTAGCACTGTTTTTATTATCACACAGCGTGACTGGCTGGTTTAAACCAAACCAGAAAAGCTATATGAATGCATGCAGTGACTAAATAACTACAGTGATGTCTGTCATGCTGTTTGCAGAGTGGGGTAGAGGTGCAAGGGGAGAAAACATTTCACTATTCCTCTGCAGATACACAGGAAAAACGACACAATAAAAATACCTAACACTTAGCACTAATCTTACCATGTATTTCCCCACACAGAAGCAGATAACATGTCCTCTATGATGCTAATTATGACTAAAATTAACTGTTACTGTGCACTCAGGCAATTCCGTATTACTTCACACTTGGACATTTTCTCTTTTTGTTTCCCCTTAGAAGTCACTGATTCCTCAATAACTTCACCCATGGGGAGCCACCACAGTGTGAAGCCAAACAAATTCCACAACAAATTTTGCAACTGCAATGAAAATGTGCTACCTTTCGTCCAGAGACAAAACAAAAGCAAATCAAAGTTCTAAGTAGATCTGAAACATACTCATCCAAGACCTCATTCCTCCTTTTCAGGTGGCAGCTTATTGCAGAGAGAAGCCAAGTGTTATTTAGTATGTGCAGAACAATGGTTTCAGGCCTCCTGCACGCAGATAGTTCTATTTATTTCTTATTTCCCAGCTTTTCTCCCACTAGATATCAAAGGCAATATTCATAAACTATACCTTCAGGTGCTTTGAGCTTCAACTACCACTGTTAGAGGGCCTTAGCTTACCTGCTCTATTTTCATTCTGTACTGAATTGACTCATCAGAATGTGCCCTTCAGAATCACTTTTGATAAGCATTTTGGGCCACACAATTTAAAAAGGAAAGTGCCCTTATCACACCATCAATATGACTCATTTACTATAAGATACTTACACATAGCCCTAGGAAGAGCTCATGATCAATACTGTAAGACAGAAAGTAAGATAGGTTCCCCAAAGCTTCTTAGTCTTTCTAAAAGTAACTTCAGCTGTGAACACTTTGTGCTTACCACAGCAGCTCCAAACTTAAATCAACACTTCAATAACATATTGGTGTGTCTTATAGCACAGGACTAATTCCCGCATACAACAATAAGCACCACTTATTGCTATATGCATTCACGAGTGCATTCAAAACTGTTCTTTCAATTTAGCTTAGTAAGTTTTCAGACCTGACCTAAGTCTATCTGACCTGTTCTACAAGACAGTATGAAATCCCGTATCTCACTTACAGAAGGGATGAATTCAATCAGGACAAAGCACTGAGGGAAGTTTGCACGAGCTTTTAAAGATACAGCAACTCTTACAGAAAAGCCATACTAATAGCCATTCGACTGTGCAGCTAAAAGGACAGAGAAATTCAGAATTTTCAGGTCATAGAGCCTCAGCTTTTGTCCAGAACAGTTCTTTGTAGTTTCCTCTGGAAGCACCCTAAGGCTTTCAAACTCAGCAACATGTTGTCAGAGTACTGGAAGTTCGTCTGTAGCACACCTGAAGTAGACACATCCACTGTCATATAATAACAACTGAAAGACACCCAAAAGCAATGGAGCAGACCACATGACAAAAGAGCACTATTTTGCAGTGCTCTCCTGGACACTTAGATGAGGGCACAGAGTAAGATTTTTACTGGGTGGTAGGTCAGACAGTTTTTGGTTAGACTGAAAAGAGATCACCAGAAAGCCAGCAATGCCACATCATTATGTTTGAATAAAGCAAGAAGAACTGAGTAGGAAGAATGCTTGTGGTCAAAAAACAGAGCATGCCCTAGACATGCTCTGGTTTACAGATACTTGAACTCTAAGTTTAAACCCAAGTACAGTTCTAAAACCGTTAGGAAAAGGATGAGAGGTCTGAAATGCCCTACTCTCAGCAACACAGAGCAAACAGCACAAACCTGCCAACTGCTCTAGACATGTTCTAAAGCACAGAGAGAAAGCATCCCTCTCAAACATTTGACAGAAACTGTCAGTCACAATAAGATTATAGTCGGATATGCTGACCTGTGTTTTGAAAAACTTGAGCGCACAACTCCTGCACTAAGAACTATACTGGATTTCCATAAGCCTAATTAAAATTTGAAAAGCACTTGCAATGCAACATTCTGTGAGGATCAAAAAGTAATGCTTGTATAATAATAAATAAAGATGTGCAAGGGTAGAACAGCAGCTTGTGAATAAATTGTTTAATAAAAAAGAATCCTTAAAACTTGTACATCAAAGTAATCTTTGACAATCTCTCAAGAACTTAGCAGAGAAACTGATGATTCAAATGGTACTGAGAGTCTGTAAGTACAAAGACTTCAGCTTAGCAGTTTTCAGTGAATTAGTATATAATCTTTTGAAAAGAAAACACATAGACTTCTGCTGAAATTCAATTGCACATCCGGACAGAATAAAATCACAACAGCAGTACTTTCTCCAATTTTGATTCTCTTCATTTTGAATTCCACAAACTTGTGTATTCCATTTAGGGATAAAAAAAAATTTATAGAGTGCAATCCAATTCTTACTGTTTAGACTGTAAAGTCTAAAAAAAAGGTAAAAAAAAAAAAAAAAAACAACCCTAAATGAAGTTATATTTCTTCTGTAGGCTTTGGCAGCATGGCTTTCATTTTTTTTACACAACTCACTCGTATCGTCAATCTTCATGGCTCAATAAATAGATTAAAATCGCTGTTTGCAGAAGTCAATTGAAAATGTGTGTCTTGATTGAGATGGATCACAGAAAAGGGCATCTGGTGCTCTAACAGCTTCACAACTCCAGCTGCCATCCTCACACCAATAGATCACCCAGACTTACAACTATTCATATTTGAAAACAGAGATTATAGGGTTTTCTGTCTTCTCTTTTTTCCTTTCACTTTTCACTTGCATTGATACAGAAACAGCAAGAAAGAAAAAAAATGCAGCGTTAGGTCCTTATTCTTATATTAGTTTCAGAGTAGGCAAACACCTTCACACACCGCCCAAATGAAGAAAGACAGCACACATGAAGTGAAACTACTAATCTGACTTCACTCCTCCACGTGTTCTATTCCTTCCCATTGTTATCCTTCTAAAAGATTTGTTTCTGAACATCAATGACACATAACCAGCATAGGTCTGTACTGCATAACTTCACACAACCACTATGTAAGTGAGAGCTCTCTAAATAGAGTTGTTGCCACCCCATCTTCACCCTGAAAACAAAACAAGACAAAAGCATCATGCTTCACCCCTAGGAAAATAAGGCCCCAAATCCTTCTTAGGAAAAGGGATGAAAACAATGTCTTGCAGAAAAAAAACACCACTACAGAACCCTGAGCAGGACCAGTTTCACACGAATCTACAGAAGACATCCCAACAGAGAACACGTTGGCAGACTCTGAAGTATTTTTCAGTTCATCCAGAAAAACTATGAGGGTGGGCAAAGATAACACACTGGTTTTTAGACATTTATCCTTCTCCTTCTGCCAGTATCTGAAATGTATTAAAGCCAATCGTTAAACCACCACACGCCTTGGCCGGGAGAAGAAGGAAACCCAAATGAAGAAAAAACCTTCAAATACCAACCTCCGCATTTCTCGGTTTTAATAAATCACGACCGACCTGGCTAACCGTCCCTGACGGGCCGGCCGGTCCTACACAAAGCCTCCTGCTCCGTGCCCGCTGATTAGCCCCTGGGAGCGCCCAAAACCAGGCAGCGGTGGTGCAGCCCACACACGCTGCTACATCTCCTCGTTGCTACGGGAAGAACGCGCACACTCACGAGCGCACCCAGACATCTTCCCCTCGCCGTGCCTGGAAAACACCTTCGGACATTCGGTTAAGTGACAGAGTCAATTTCCCGAAGACAAATAATCCGTATTACAGGAGCGCTGCCACAAAAGCCCGATCCCAGCTGACAGCACGAGGTCCGGCAGGCAACTTCACCTGAGCGGAAGAGCCCGCCTCCCCCACGCGCCCCGCAGACAGTAGCGCGGCCCGCTCCGTCCCGCCAAGATGTCCGCTTTCTGTCACACAAGTTTGCCGCCCCCCTTGCCCCTCCGAACACCGACAGAAAAGCCTCTCTTCTTTCGTCTCCTACCGAAAAAGATAAAGGGGATTAGGCGGGCGCTATTTCCAGTGACCTACATACTCCCCTCGGCGGCCACGAGGCCGACGGCAGCCGCCCGGCCTGAGCACCCCGCTCCCGGTCGGAGCCTGCCGGGCCCCGAGAGGCGGCGGCTCCCAGCCCCTCCCGGCCTCGACGGAGCCGGCTCCTACCTGCCACGGCGGCGGAAAGTTTCCCCCGGGAGCGGCTCAGCGGACTCCGCTCGGTATCCGCCACAGCAGCCGTCAGGACGCGGCCGCACAGGTAAGTCGCCGTCAGCGGCGGGACAGCCGGCGCTAATCCCGCAGCGGGGAGGGCGAGGGATCCCGTCGTGCCCGCCCTCACCGAGCGCCCCGCAGGCTCCGTCCCCTCGGGGCGAGCATCTGCCTCCGCGGCGGGGCGGCGGGCAGGCGGCCCCGACCCGGCACCGGGAACTCAATTGGTGCGAGCGGGGGCCGGGCCGCTGAGTCAGAGCGGCGGGGAGGAGCCGCGACCTGCTGAGGTGAGGGCGGCCCAGCCACGGTGCCCCCTGGCGGGAGGGCGGGAGGCCGAACCGCGCCACCGGGGAGCGAGCAGCGCAGCCTGGGCAGCAAGCTAAAAGTTTCCCTTTCAACTTCAGTGAGTGAAAGGTCCTGTTTTCCCCAATAATTCTGCACTGGGGAAACAGCAGAATACTTTTATCTTTTGCCTCAATGGTTTTACCTCACAAGAAGCACTGGAGTCACAATAGAATACTTCTGTCTTTTGCCTCGAAAGTTGACAGGGGATTTCCTCAGCTTCCACCTGTTCTGTACTCTCTATGGCCTATTAAGAAACAGAATCTTTCCAAACTGCATGAAAGGGAATCCAAGGTCCCAGTGATGAAGCCGATGATGAAAATCCTAGATACCACTTCACATGCCCGAAGGGATATTAATTTATGAGTCCATGAAAGAGAATGTGAGTGCCCATGTGCTGCATATACATGTATTAACTGCTGAAATGTAGAAATCAACACTGAGAGGGCACACTTGCTTGACCAGTTGCTCAGTATATATACCTGGAGGGATAAAAGGGCACCACTTTCTAACACTGCTTTGGAGGTAGAGTTTTCTTACTGGACTTCAGATGACAAGGCCATGAATGTTTCTGTGTCTTCACAAAAAAACACTCATCATCCTCAGGGTATCTTTCTCCAGGTGGCAGTGTGAGAGCAGCTTCCTGTCAGGTCTTCTTTCCTCCATGAGTCACCCACAGGTCTGCAGGGAGCTGTGGGGCTGCCCTGGAGCCTCTGTGAGGGTTACTCACATAACCACTTGAGTACTGACAGAGCAAGCGCTTAGCTTCTCGCTGTTGGTTTCTCCTGCATGGAAGGACAGCAAAACCAGAAGTACCAACAGCCATTTTAAAACAAGCCTATAACACTTAAGAATTAGAAACTGTACAATCTCAGAATGGTTTGGGCTGGAAGGGACCTTGAAGCTCACCCAGTTCCATTCCCCAGCTATGGGCAGGGCACCCATCAACTCAGGCTGCCAGAGCCCCATCCAGCCTGACCTTGATAACCTCCAGGGATGGGGCACCCACAACTCCTCTGGGCAGCAATTATATACTTATTAATTAGAAATTACTCTCTAATGATGCAAGGTATATTTTCACATAAATACGTGAGACTGGTGTGGTGAATACTTAAACACAGTTTGCTGTGTCTTCCTTTTTTTGTTAATGGCTTCAAATGAATTAATTAGCCTGTCAGGGTACTGATTGCAATTTTGCTAATGAGTCAAAATAGGAATAGACACTGGTCTAATAGAGTAACAGTTAATTTAAATAAAGATATAATTTACGAAGTGTAATGGTATTCTGTATGACCTCAGGAAGTGTTCTCTCCAAATGCTTTATATAATTAAAGATTTACTAATGTCACTAACTAAACAGATATTTATGAACTAATTAATACCTATTTATGCTAGAGTTAAGATTCCTGTTACCCAAAACTACAGTCAGAAATAAAACAATACTGATTTGAGTCTAGTCCTTCCACTTATAAAAAGAAAAATTGTGGGATATTTTAACTAAAACCTAAGCTTTTTAAAGATGAGAGAATCAGCTGTTTCCTGATAACACAATTCTCTC
Organism: Lagopus leucura; assembly: GCF_019238085.1. Classification (NCBI taxonomy): domain Eukaryota; kingdom Metazoa; phylum Chordata; class Aves; order Galliformes; family Phasianidae; genus Lagopus; species Lagopus leucura. The sequence goes on along the minus strand of NW_024962264.1, from coordinate 13,107,906 downwards.
TTTATTATTTTCAGAATATTAATTGAACATCATGACTAATAGCAAATGCATTAGAAGTGCTCAGCAGAGCTACCAACATATTCTCCCCATAGTGGAGATCATTAAACATTGCCCATGTCTTTGGTTGTGCATGTCTCTGCTGGAGACATATTCCTTCAGTACATCCACTATTTCTTACCATTCATTCAGGAAACAGCTTCCATGTCCTGCCACAGATCCTGAATAGGCTCACATACAGGGTGCATTCAACATCTGCCTAGGATGGCAGACCAGACACCAGCTTAGAAATACAGTAAAATTGCCTAGATGACTCTAGCAGAAATTGAGAGGATGCTTCTGTTTAAGTTGTTCAGTGTCAGAAGCACAGAAGCTGCCAGCCAACACAAGCGCCCTCATCATAAGCAGGTTATTGAGGAGCAAGCCTCTACCACGGTGTCTATTGCAGATAGCATTAAGATGTGTCACTTCTTTCTAATGCTGCTTTAAGCATTAAAAAAAAAAAACAACCTCCACAACTATTTTTTTTCCAGTAATAGTTAAAAGGAATACAAGATAACTGTCCTTTTATATTAGTATCTCTTAATCATTAGATAGACTGCCCTATCACACAGTTAGAAGAGATGGAAACGTAAAGATGGCTTATCACAAACTCCTACTAATCCTTCTAGAAACCCTCTTTGTTCTGAAGGCATATTAAGCTACAAAGAAATACTTCAAGATAAAACAATCTTACTGAGGCACAACACTCGAACTCAATCACAGCCACACTGACAGAACAGTTGCAAGTAGTAAAGGCAGCGTGAAGTTTTTAGCTAAGAGCATATGCCAGTCTTGGATGTTGTGCCATCAGGGTAAGTGCACAGCATCTGTAGATGTTTAAGCAGTAGTTACAAATCCAATTGTTTGTATAGTATCTAGAGAATATACTAACACATATGCTTTTACTTTTGGTCACCAGTTTTATTCCATGGAAAGCTTGTGCTGTCTGAATAAATACCACGAAGTCTCTCCTCTGTAAAAAAAAAAAAAAAAAAAACACACACACTCTGGTTTTAACTACTGCAGATAAAAATGACAAAGTAAATTTACATACGTAAAGCAGCTTTTAGAAAAGCTTCTACTGTAAGTTTCAATACCATATTTTTCACGTATTTTTAATAAGTATTTTTACTACGTAAAATTTAATAAGTAAAATAAGTAAATCATATTTTTAAGTAAAATCACTTGAACATTAGGAAAAAAGCTTCATGCAAAAAATTTACTTCTATTCCCCAAAATGGAAGTTTCACATGTACTGTCTATACAAAAATCAATAGATAGGATTGGTTTCTCTGCAAGAAAACAAGTTACTGTCAACACTCAGAATGACAGAAGTGACCCATGAGCTATCTACTTGAAGTTGTAGGTTTCTTAGATTTAATCTGGGTGTCATCTTAGTAAACCAATCCTGTGCTACATTCGCTTCTTAGTGAGAAATCTGATTTCCAGGAAGAGCATTAGAGAATAATGATGTTCTGTTTAAGAACAGGGAGGAATATGGGCATGTGTTCCAAGTTGTGTTCTATAGTGTTCTATAGTTCTATTGTGTTCACAGCTTTCCTTTCACATCTCCTGTGACCAGTAGTAAAAAAGAAAGCATTTTAAGTCCTCAGGAAGATGCTTAAGAATTTTTTCCATCCACACACTGAGCTTTTCATACAAAAAGAGAAAAGCAGTATACTTAAAGCAATGTAGGAAAAAAAAACATCATTGTCTAGTTCTACGTAAGTCATATTTCATCTGAACATAAAAAATATTCCTCTTAATACTCAAAACTATCCCTAAACTTTTTAGATACAGTTCTGCAGGTATTTTGCTTTAGCACACAATTTCAAGTATACTACTCAAAACTAATTACTATATATGAGGTGAACATTTTAGTTACCTGAATAGAACACAGATGTTTTGCTACACAACTAATAAAAACACACAGATTGGAAGATAATGTTCTCTTACAGTGTTTAAGCAACATTTCTGACTGATCAATATAGACAATATAATGATGGCCAAGACAACATGCATTGTGATATATGTTATTTTATGAACAGTAACTACTTGGAAGATCTCATAACATAATTGATGTTCAGAGATTAACCTGTTCTAAGGAGGCTTTTTATAACAAAAGATTGTTAAATAAGTTTAATACTGGCATTTAGTTATAGAGTCACCTTTGACCACTATAAAGTAGTAATTTGTGAGACAAAATAAATTTACTGCCCTTGTAACAAAATAATTTCTCTTTCTTAAAACCAGATTGGTCTATGATAAGAGCTTGACACTAATTTTGAGAATAAGTTAATACAGTCTGGTCCAAAAGTCAGTCCACTTATAGTCTACAATTTCTCATCCGATTTAAGATAGCACAGGTCAGCACTGCTATTAAAAAATATAATCTTGCCTTCCTCCACTGATTTTGTTCCTTCCTTAACTTTCATCTTTCCTGGTGCAAAGAAAATTTGTAGAGCTATTTGGTAAGCAAGATCAGTTACCTGATTCAGATTAAAATTAACCCCTTTTTTCTCCTGTTAACTATAATCCGCATCAAGTCTCTGATCAGGTTAATCTGCCACTGTTTAAATCCTTATACAGGCACAAGAGGAAGCAGCATGAGGGCAAGAGTAAGCTGCAATACATGAAGACCTATGAAACAACATATGATTCCAAAACCCTCTCTGTATTGTTTTTCTTTGAGTGTATGGGTCTAAAACACATTCTATACTGTCCTCGGTGTTATGTGAGAGCTTGTCTTCATTCTATTCAGATTGTTTTTCTCTTTATGCTTTGAAAACATAGAGCAGAATTCTGGGTTTATGCTATAAATCCTGCAAACTGTCTACTTGGAAAGGAGGAGGATAACTGATAATTTGAATTATTCTTCTCTAAAGCAACAACAACCTCCTTAACCACAGAAGCAAACAAGAAGACCTAATTTTTTATTTTTAGGCAGTTACCATAGCAGGGCAGTTCTTCAGTCTCTCATAGATTTCTTTTGGATTTGCTAATCCATCCCTGCCAACCAAGATTTATGTCTGGCCCCTAGCAAACTGCTTACCTTAAGAATACTGCTGAAGGATATTTAAGAAAAATATATCCCCAAGGAAACAGCAGTAGTAGATTCCTTTAGAGGCTTAGTCCTGCTTTTCTAATTACAAATTACACTCCAAGGTCCAGTGAGAGTTTTGACCCAGAACTACATAATATGTTTCTTAATGACAATTAGATTATCAGCATTGCTCTGCTTTTCTGGCTATACAGACTATGATTAGCTAGCATGGTATTTAAGCTAACAGTGCCAAAGCTACTCTTCCATAGCCTATATCCTGCCCATATGTCACATCATAGCAATTAGCTCAAAAACATCCCAGTGTTCTACCCTGCCCCCTGGAAAGTCACCTTAGACAAACTTCATTTAATCTTTCAGGTATCTCAGATACTATAAAAATAAAAGTTAGCAATGATCATTAGGGAAAATTTTGGTAGACCTCAACAGCAACATTAAGCACAAGTTCAGACAGAAGGCCCACTCCCAGCTAATTACAATGTGATCCATGTAAACTCCTTAGAAGATAACACTCATTAATACCCTCTTACATCACTATTTTGCCACACCAAAGTTGTGTGCCTCTATGCTTTCATAAAACCCTCTATTTTGTCTTTTATGGTATGCTAATCACAGAACTACTGGTAGCAGGAAATAGGTTACCTACAATACAGGAAAATCCTGTAATCTGTGTTTCATTAAGCCTATTTGCCAGATGTGAAATGGGACATCGTGGGTTTTTTCCTGAAGTAACATGACTGTGCACCTGCAGGAAATCGGTAGGGGGGAAACAAAGAAATGGTGATACTGCATGTGCTGCTGGCCTCTTAGTCATACTACTGTCCATCTGCATGCCTGAGAAGAACAGTCAGCAAAAGATTTACTAAGTCTGCAAGTCTTTCTTAAAATACAATGAAATATTACCAAGTAGCATTTTTAAGTGAGTGTATGAATACTGATTTCCTCTATGAATGAGCCTCTACTAGTCAGGAGATGAGATAAGCAGATGCTAGGCAAGAAACCATATGAATCAGAGAGTAATTTGTAGTAGTGGTTTATTCCCCTGCATTTGCCTTTTTGTTCCTTGCTCACATCTAGAATGAAGTGGTGATTTCTTTTTCATCCTTGTCAGATAGCTTATCAAGTCAGGTGTTACTTCCTGCAAAGAAAATTAAGAGAAACACTTGCAAAGATAGAGAGCTTTACATTCTATTTCCTGCTTGTGAAGTGCAGAAAAAGTTGCTTTTGTTTTTTTTCTGGATAACATGGGTTTTTTTTAGTGTTCTGTATTGTAGCTTAGTTTGTCTTTGGAGTTTATAGCTAAATATTTAAGTATGAAGTGGGTTCAGAGAAGTGTTTGTTCAATTTCTCAAAAAATTCTTCGAAGTTTTCGCCAACATTCATTCATGCCAAACACATAATGCAAAAGTGATGTTGGATACATTTCTACAAGGTTAATTACAACAAAGTCACAGGACAATTAGAGACTCATAGATAGACTGAGAACAGTCAAGACCAAACCTTCACTAAGACTCCTAGTACAGTCACAGACACAAAGACCCAGATTTTTAGGGTCCTTCCCTACTTTAAGATAATCAACAGGCACCTTTTTAAAACCTAAACCATTTGCTGAATTGAAGACCATGGGCCACTTGGACAGCTGGAATCAAGAATTATCATTAGGATGTACCCAAATCCTTTGAAAGAAAATCCCATGGGGATTTGTAATGTTACAACACAATGGAAAACACAGCAATAAAAGCATGGTGGTGAAGTCCCAGGCTTCAGCAAGAGAAAATAAACTCAAGTACAACAACAATAAACAAAGGAAAAAAAAGCCTGCTTACTCTTACAAGGCCTCAAGCAGGCAGGGAGCTTCAACTAAATACCCTTGTCTCCACTGCCAGCCCTTAAATAAAGCCTACAAAAGAATGGAATCAAGATCTATCCCTTCTAATCACTCAGATACATTGCATGCACCTGAGCTCCCCTCGGTTGGCCCTACCTTCCTACCTGGTGCTCAATTCAAGCTGTAACTCACTATTTCTGTTACAAGTTGTGTGTTTTTTTTTTTTTTTTTTTTTGTTTTTTTTTTTTTTTTTTTTTTTTTTTTTTTTTTTTTTTTTTGTTTTTTTTTTTTTTTTTTTTTAATATCTACCAGAAGAGAACTACTTATAATCACTCATATTTAAGAGTCACCAAATAGCATACATCAACAGGATTAAGATCAAAGAGTGGACTCCTCTTAGAGAAATAAGTTCTTACCTACCAGCTGGTATGATCTCATCTCTCTTGCTTACTCCTCCCAGCATTGAGTTCTTTGCACCCTAGCACCCCAGTTCCAAAAGAGTCCCACTTCAGAAGTTTCCTACTTAGTAGAAAATGACAGTTAAGAAAAAAATAATAAAAAATAAAAAAATAAAAATTTAAAATTTTAATTAAAAAAGTGACTTGAGATTTCTTTGGCTAAAGAGAAACTCAACTGGGCATATAGACTTTCCAAAAAATTTATCTATTACTATATTACATCTAGGACCAACAACAGCTCCTCAACAGATAGCTTTCTTTTCTGGTGAAAAAAAAACTCTTCATTTTGTACAAAGAGCAGTTTCTGGACTGCAGAATATGAATTCATAAGTCTAATTCACAACAAGGCTCTAACTTGAAGAAACTCATATATAATTATCGTTTACCCGCACAAAACAAACAAACAAAAAAAGTTAATACCTATATAACCAATAAACATACAGACCTTACAATTCTAAAACACACCAGAGAATTTGGTTAAATACACTATTTCACTAAAACAGAAAACATAAAATATTTACATGAGTTCTGGGCTCACAAAAAAAAAAAAAAAAAAACCTCCTAGAAGCCAGACCTCCAGAAGAAATACTTCTTGGCAGTCAGCTCTTAAATGGCCCTAGGAGAGGTGCAGCCAGGCTCCACCCCTTCCTGCAGCACAGGTGAATTGCCTTCAGCTGTGCTCCTGTGGCTGACTCAGTGCTGGTCTCAGGTGATCAATCAGTGGTTCAGGCTGTGACTCAGCAGTTTCCATACAACGGTGTAATGTTGCTCATTTTGAACTTGGATTGTTGAAATTCCAAGAACGTGCCCTAACTGTACAATGTGAGCTGTCCACATTTGTCTCTAAGTGAGAATCAGTTAAAGGTTTACACACCAAAGAACTTACGTGTCTACAAAATGTGAGCTGTCAAATGCTATTGCCTTGAGATTCTTTTCCTTAAGTTTAAGCTAGAACAGTTATTTATAAGCATTCTGTTCTTTAGCATGTAGCCAGTGGAAACCATAATCCTGACAGAATTCAATGTTTTTTCATTTGTTGGCCCTGGAAGCTGTGCATTAGTAAAATAAATAAATTAAATAAACAGCAACATCTGTTCCAGTCACTAGAGGCTTGTTGCTGGAGTTACCTGCATTGAATGGGAGGAGAAGCTCTAGCACAGGAATTCTGCTTTCTACAGTAGAGATTAGTGGAATTACTAGGAATAAATCATAGAATCAAAGAATATCCTGAGATGGAAGGAACCCACAGGGATCATGCAATCCACCTCCTGGATTCTAGAAATTAAGCCACAGAGCATTGTCTAGACACTTCTTGAACTCTGGTTGCTTGCATCTGTGACCTCTGTCCTGGAGACCCTGTTGTAGTGCCTGACTATGCTCCGAAAAACAACCTTTTCCTTGCACTCTGATGTAATTCTATGCTAATTCCTTGGGTTCTGTCATTTCTATGATCCATGGGAATGGCAGCTGTCAGGGTACACAATGTTTTTGTCCCTAATTTTGATCAGTAGAGTCTATGGCAATGTTATTCCCATAAGAAAAGGGCTAAAGGGCAGTTAATGAAGCGATCTGATTACAAGTTTAAAGCCATAGTAAACAGGTGGTGGATCTAGTGGGAGGTGTGGTGTATGAGGACTGCTGAATCATGGTCTGAACCTCTGATTGACCTCTGAACTGAGGCGAGCACTGAGTCAGCCTTGGGAACACAGGTGAAGGTAATTCACCTGTGCTGCCGGAATGGGTGGAGCCTGGCTGCACCTCTCCTAGACCCATTTAAGAGCTGACTACGAATAGAGAAGCATCTTTTTTGGAGGTTCCTCCTTTGAAGTTTTACGGTGAGCTTAGGGTAAGGGAAAACGTTCTGTCTCCTTTTTGGTGTAATGATCTGCTTAACTAGGTTCTCTTGTGTATTTCATAATTATAATACTTGTATGGTAATTGGTTCTATGTGTGGAGAGTAGCTGAGACCTGGGAGGGCATGTTAGTTTGTCTTGTTAGATTTGTAATCATTGTAGTATGGTGGTTGTGAGTCAACAGCTCAAATGAGTTCAAAAGAGAGTAACTAAAATGGAAGAGAGAGTAACTAAATGGAATGAGGAAGCAGGAGAGGTTGGAAGTTCCTTTGTTTTTTATGTTTTGAAGACATAAATTTAATGTAAGTGAAAGAGAAAGGATCTAAGTATGGACTATTGAGAGTAATTCTTATAGATCTGGGAAGACTGAAATTTACTGTTTTCTAATTCAAGCACAGAATGTCCATCAAATAAGTCAGATGGATTCAAGGGTGTGTTGGTTACGTAGTAATGTGAGGAAACATCAGAATGCTAGTGAAGGGTTCTTCAACTTTGTGTGAGAGTGCTTTTCAGTTTTAAAATTACACTTCAGTTTGCAGTGTAATTTCCAGGCTTACTGCAGTGTCATGTAAAGGAGCATTATGACCAGTACCTGATTGCTGCTGGGTTGCCATTTCTTTTTCAGCTCTTCTCTATCTTGTATTAGTTATAGCCTCTGAAGAGCAACAAGAACACATGTCCATCGCAGTTATAGAAATCAGGGCTTGCCACATGAAGGTATTTATTGTATAGTAACTAAATTTGGTAATTGCAGTTGTTTGAAGTATAACTACATATGGTTTGCCTTGGGTAATTATGTTTTAAAGCACAATGAGCTATATAATTTAGTTAGTTCTGGAAACTAACCCCTGGAAAAGTTGCTGTGGCTAATGCGTTTTTCATACTGATTTGATGCTAATACAACTTCACCAGATTTAATGGAATTAATCCCAATTACCATTTACATAAATGCAAAGGAACCTTAGCATCAGTGTTACTTTACTTATTGTTTTATGTGTGTTTGAAGCTTATAACCCGAGTTGATTCCACATAAAATTGAAGTTTACTACAAAGTGATCTAATTGTTCTGATTTCACACGTAAACTGCTGTGGCAAGCAACAGAACAAACAATGATACGCTGTTGTTTGGCCTTTTAGGTATGCAATACTGTTTGAGCATTCAGAAGCTTTTTGGCTGTGTTTTTATCAATGAAAAGTCTGTGAAACTGCTTGACTGAAAATTACCTTTTATTAATGTCTCTCCTGTAGCTTTCTAGAGGTAGGACTAATTGTCTGTATCAAATGAAAGAGAAAGCATTTGAATTTTGAGATGTAAACGAAGCCTTTGTTTCTCCTCTTTGATCAGTTATGCTTTAGTGGGTGTGTGGTGTGACTCCCTCTGTCACCTCATTATCCATCTCTCTCCTCTGCCTCCTGTTACTAGTTGGCTTCTATCGACACCAGATATTTCTTCTTTTTTTTTTTTTTTCCGAGGGAATATTCGTACCTCATTCATTCTTCTGTGATGTTTAGAAACCCCATCGCGAACTTTAAGCTATTAGGAAATGTTCTCCTATTGGAATATCAAGTACATCGGATTTGGTTGTTGGTTTTCGTTTTGTTTTTTTTTGTTACTAGACTGCCACTCCATGGCCATATGTATCAACTACAGCTTTAGCTCCAGTGATGTGAGCTGTACTGAAGGAAATTCTGTGAATGTATGATAGAAAATCTGGGGTTTGTCTTGATTCTTTCCAGAGAGAGGGTTGTTACCCTAGAGAGGACTAAGGAAAAAACTACTATTTGTAGGCACGGGCAAGCCTGATATTAAGTATGTTATGGACTATCTTTTTGATCATCAGTACTGTGTGTTCTCTGGTACCCTAACATGTAATTTAGTGCTATGTTGCTTGTCCAGGCTGTTAGGGGTAGAATTCCTGGAAATAATTTAAGTTGAATTTTTAAATGAGAGAACATCAAATATTCTATGCCAGTAAGCGAAAGGACTTTCCCTGGGTAATCAAGTAGATAATATGACTGAAAAATGTCTGGTCCTTTTTAACTATGAAGTTTTGTTGGTTTTGAATCTGTGCAACAATTAAATAATGGAAGTGAATTGCAGCATGTTTTCAATGTAGAGTCCTCTATGTAGTCGTACAATTGCTTAGAAGTGGGCTAAAGGGGCAGCAGTTTCCATCTTAACATTTACTTGGAATTTTTTCACTTAAGCAAGGTTAAAATACTCTGCCTAATAAGTTACTGCATATGTCACTATTTTGTCATCTGCTTCTGAAAACTGAGAGTCTTGAAATTTAGCACATCATCCATCTGGAATACAGTGAGCAGACTACAGATTTGTTTGCCCACAAGCACTTCTGCTCAAGTTGTTCTGTGTCAAGACCTTTCACAGCCAAAATTCATGTTGAAGATGGTAGGAATGGCATTGCCATTATCCCTGAGCAGTTTTGCCTGAGCAACTGAGATGAAAACAAGCTCAAAATGCATTCCTTCTTCATAGTTAGCCCACTTAAACTCAGAGGAAATAAACCTAGGCTGATGGAGATCTAATTTCTTGAAAACATTAGCCTCTAAATAGTGTGGTTCTTAGTTTATATCACACTAGTAAGCATCACTGACTACACAAAATATTGTAAAGTTTTCAAAATTATACCATTTCCTGTATATACAACACCTAGCATTTGAAAACAATTTGAAAAGCCTGAAGTTGAGAGCAATGGGAACTTGTTCAGGTGGAGAGGAGGTTTAAAAAAAAGTCTTATTGACCACAGTAGCTTAAAAATAAGCTAAAGAAAATATTATACTTCGTATTTTCCTGGGAATATTCTGTGGTATTCTCTAGCCTAGGGTTGCTGGAGTTTGGGGGAAGGAGGATTGTTGATAATTTAAGAGCTTGCTCTTCTTAAAATGAAAATCCATCATAAAATCTTATTTGATTAAACTGAAAGGAGTGCTGACCTTTGGCTCTGGCAGTAACATTGTTTCAGAAAATCTCCATGGCATTTTAATTTTTTGTGTTAACGTAGATTGAAATTAGAACAAGGAACAAAACTTCAGAGGGTAATATTCTCCAGGATGTTCAGCCCTAAGATCTGTGGGCAGAACCCACAGTTAAAAGCGCTAGTTAGTTCTGCCAAAAAGCTAATGGTGCCAATATCCTAATAAACCTTATGATCATGTGTGTGTGGAGGCACTGAATGCCCCTGTTATATGCCCTCATTTAGGAATATTACCAGTAAAATTTGTTAGCAGCAGGAGAGTGAGAAAGAAGGGGACACTTATCAAACAACATAGAACAGCAGCTCAGAAAGAAGTTGGATGAGATGTTGGTTGACTATGGGAACTAAAACAGTACAGAAGCAGGTAAAAAACGACCTAATTTTCATAAGTATTTGTGCAGCAGTCAGTGCATGCAAGAGCAACATTCAAGTCATGGCTTAAAACAACGCATTGAAGTTGCAAGGAACTGTATTTAAATATAAGTATTTTAAAAGAACGGGGTTGCTGCCCAAATAGCTAGAGAACGGAATGCAAAAGAAAGGGAGGCTGCTTGAAGCATGATGCTGGCAGCGCTGGAACCTCCTCTGCAGCTTATTTGTCTGAGCAGCAGCACCAAGGTCCCTAGAGGACTGATTGTGCTGTGTACAAACCTGGCTGGTGCTGCAGTGCAGCAGTCTGACACCTAACACCTGCAGCTGAAGTCTGCAAGCAAAGCTGAAGAGTGAGACTCAGAGTACTAGGCAGTGCAAAAACATTAGCAAAATTTGTGTCAGATATATGCATGAGCAAACCACATAGGCATACAGGTAGTGAAAGCTAGGTTAGCTGTAGCTTACAATAGTTCAGCTGTTGATTTAAAAGGCTGAATTTAGCTGCCGATCAGATCTTGTAGCAGTCAGCTCAGTTCTTGATGTGCTGGAAGAAACTGAATGATTTCTTCTTCATGGAGATATTAAACATGTCTCTTTATACAGCATGTCCTGAAATTTTTGTGTAACTTGGTTTCCATTTTTCTTCGGTGTTCTTCCAAAGAATTGGGAATCCTGTACACTGCCTTCTGGTTAGAGTTATGACAGATCTGCAGTAGGCCTGCATGGAGCATAGATTATGCTGCTGAGTTCCAAATACAGCTATTCTCAAAACACCACTGTCCCTTTGTTTTTACAGTGGCACTGTATTACAGACCTGTATTTATTTGATTTTTTTTCACCTGTATCTCTGAGGCTTTGCTTCTGAGACAGTTCTGAAAAATGGTAAATCCATGTAAAACAAAAGAATTTGCCAATGCAATATCAATGTAATATTTTAGAAAATAAAAACATTTCTTAATAGCACAAAGTGATCCTAATACCAAGTAAGGTGGATTTTTTTGGTTTATTTGCCTTCTTTTTTTCTCTCATCTGTCTTGACAGTAAACAACTCAAGGCAGGAAAGACAGTTCTGTGTGGTACCCCACATAAAAGGGTCCAGTCTCAGTTGGAAGCTGATTGTGTTATTATAATGATACTAACAAATTCTTTAGCCCAAATTCTTTAGCTCACCAGATTACATTTCACTGTATGTAGTTCCTCACAGCATTTCTTCCTTGTTAATATTCTGGTTTATTGAGGAGGAGGAGATCAGAAGGAGCAGGAATCCACTACTGCACTTGCAAAATGTTGGAGATTGTGGTTCAATTAAGAATGATAGCTTGAGAGATTGGGTTGTTAGTATCCCTTTCAGTTATCCAGAGGTCTGTCCTCTCTGACCTAAGATCAAGTTTGGCTTTGAAACAATGTCCTGTTTTGATTCTCCTGCTGTCTCTGATTATCTGTTTTGTTCATTCTATTTCTTTTCACGTTGCGTTTAATAAGCTGTTTCTTTTTCTCTTGGCTTGACTGCTTATTCTGAATATGCATGGAATCTGCAGCAACCACCTTCAGGCACTGGTGAATCTTCAATACTATTATTTATAACAGATATTTTGTGGACACTACACACGGAGAGGTGGTAAACTTATTGAAGTGTAAAAAGAAAAACTGCTCAGCACAATGCAATGCTTCAGGAACACATTTTGATATAGCTCTCAATCACACACAAGCATGAAGTTTTACTATCTGTCATAAAAGAACTGAATGTGATAAATTCTGTAAGCAGTATATTAAATCTAAGGCTTGAAAAGCTGGCCACTTGAACAGTGCCAACTCAAGGAAGGTGGCTTGATTTCCCTTTGATTTTATATTTAAGTAATTGCTATGAAATGATGTGGGTGTTATTTCTCTCAAATGCTGCTGTTTTGAAACTTAACTCTTCAGTATTTTCTGCACGCATCCCTTCACACCCTGGAATTTCAAATAACTGGCAGAAATTGGCAGCACTGTTTATTCTTAGAAGAGAGGTAAAGGTCTGAAATGGTATGACATTATTGCACCTTAAATGTGATCTCATCAAATAAGTCTACAAGTCTGAAAAATTCACAATTTTCCCTTAGGACTGCTTCAGCATTGGTTATGTTTTGTGGATTGTGCGTGTAGACCAAAACTAGCTGCAGCTGGCAGAAATAATTGATTGTTTTGATTTTAGTTCTTTGGAATGTGTCCTCATCTTACCACATGGATTAAAATAGGTATACAGAAACCCCCGTGCCAAGCTTCTGTTCCATCCTCACTGCCAGATTACACTGGGAAAAGCTGTCAAGTTTTTGCTGGTTTTCAAATGGGAAGCCCAATCCTGATATAGATGGCAGCCTGCCAAATTAAGTGCATAATGCCTCAGCTGAAAGGCTTTAAGAGCTTTTCTTCACTATGTGTCTAGAAGCTGGATGAGTTAATTCACGGCCTTAGGGAAAGATATACAGCACTAGGTTTTAGCCCCCCCAGTACTCCTGTGATGATGGCTCACTCTACAGTCTAAATTGTTCCAAACTGGTACTGAAGTTCTGGCTCTGTCAGCTCCAATGTGCCATATTTTGCAAGAGGCCACTGAATGAACAACCTCTGTGTTTTTTCTATACTGTTGTCAACTAGGACTTCACCAACTGCAGAACACTTCCTATTTCTTAAGGGGCATAAAGTGAGTAGAGCTCATGTGATGTTATTTACTCTGTACAAGAACTACTTCCCTTTTAATGAGAGTAATTTTTGTGACGCTCGCTTAACAGGAAGCAGTGAGCTGGTACATCTCTGTTGCCACTGCTCCAGTTCATCACTTAACCCTCATAAATACTGGAGAAATAGAGAAGACATGACACCCGAGTTTGTGATGAAACCTACCCAAACCTTCCTTGTGATCAGCCTGGATCAGAGTGGGCCCTGCAGGCTCATCATAAATGAGCTAAAATATTTCTACAAAGAACGGTTTCTGATTCTGCAATTTCTCCGGATTCCTCATTAGCCCTTAATAATAGTGATGCCTCTGGTAGCCTAAGAATATCCTGTTTGAAAGAAACATTCTAGTAGCATGTTTGTATTAGTCAGACTGACTGAAGACAAGTACGAGTACTGGAAGGCTTCTTAATGAATAATTTCAATGTAAAAAATTCGTATTATTTATTAATTATGTAAAAAACATAACGGGGTTCTGGATACAAGGCATAAGACAAAATAATAAGTCCAGTCAGCACTGTTTTGAAATACTTTTATTTGGTTCAGTAGGATCTACTGTTTTATTTAAGTTCCACAAAATGCTATTTTTCCTGTTTCTTCCTGGATCTCTGTTCATATTTGATATCATTTATCACAGAAAAGATTGCTTCCTGGGGAGTTCAGTTACACATGCCATTCAAGTGATCCTGACAGGGACGAATGATAATAAAAATTATCCTTCCTTTGAATGTGTTTTGGATTACATTGCAGCAATATTGGATAGAGCTGTAGGGGGATACACGCAAGAAATACAGGGTTATTTGTGCATGTGGTTTGCCATTCCCTTCTTGACAACACTCAATCTACATGCCTTTTCTTTATTTATAGGCAAGCAGCATGCTGACATTTCACTATTCCTTTGGCTCAACAGTTCAGACTACAGTCACAGCAAGAAAAGCAACCCTTGTAACCATGACTCGCCTAAGATTAATTTCACTGGATTTCCCAAGAATTACTTAGTAATTTGAAAGGTAAGCCATGGTGTTAATTTGCAGGAATTTTGAAAAGAGAAGGTTACATTTTCAGTTAAAAAAAAAAAAGAAAAGAAAAGAATGGTATTGGTACGATAATGAAGACACTGGAAAATGACATAAATACAGTTTACATTTTAATAATAATTACAGGAGACAGTGCGTGCAGTCCTATTATGCAAGACAATGTTTGCCTTTATCTAGTGCTGGACTTGAATTAGAATGCAAGGGCTAAATGTCAGTCATAATTTATTCTTATTTGTGTTCATTACTGACAGAAACAGGAATGATCATGTATAAAGAAGCACAAATGGAAATGTGATGGTTTAAAGTTGTGCAACTGTAATTAAAAGGAAGAAAAAGGTGTATGAATTGAGATAGACTGTAGTTCATTTCAGTAACATGTTGGGGTACTATCATCATGGGCACATTAGAAATAACAAGGGTGGTATTTCATCTCCCGTGCTGTTTTAATACAACTTCTGTCGCACATTAATAAATTATGAACAGTTATGGAAGTATTAGGAAGTATTACTCTTCAGAAAGGGTGGACAGGCATTGGGATGGACTGCCCAGGGAGGCGGTGGAGTCACCGACCCTGGGGGTGTTCAAGGAAAGGCTGGATGCTGTGTTGAGGGACATGGTTTAGTGGGAGCTATTGGGAATAGGTGAACGGTTGGACTGGATGATCTTTTAGGTGTTTTCCAACCTTGGTGATTCTATGATTCTATGGTTGTCCCCTGGAAGTTTTTACGTGGGAATGATACACTATGAATATGCTATTTATTCTCACAAAGGACTATGACTGTTGAAGCATTTATGAGTAAATTAAATGGAAATTATATCTCTCAAATAGAAGGTGTTGGTCACTTAAGATAGCAAAACACTTAAAACTCAAGTAGAAATTCACTTTTTGGGGAGAACAGGGAGTATATTTTATGTGCTTTAGTTTATTAAACTTGCTTTTAGACTCTGTACGGAAAAACTAGAGCTGCGAATTTCCAGAGTTCTTGAACAATTACTCAAAATTAAAAAAAAATAAAAATGGATGTTGTCGAGCATTGAATTTTTTTTCCAGTTCCTAGCTCATCAGATGTAAGGTTAGCCCATGTATAAACCCTTCTAGCTTCAAGTAGTTGGTTTTTATCAACAAAACATTTTTTTCACCTAGAAACAAAAGTATAAGTCATGCTACACTCAGAAATCTGTTTCAGCCAACATTATGTCAACAGTGTTGGACTTGAGTTGCAGCAACTCTCGATTTGGAGAATTAATAACTAGATTTAAGTTGCCACTACTCTCTAATGAGGCTGGAATGTGACCCGCACACCTAACCAGCCGTGAATAGAGAAGACAAAGCTCTAGGCTCATTTCTACTAATGTCTAAATAATATATTTTCTTGAGTGCTAATCCAAAAAAGGATCAGTGCTGCTGCTGCAGCAGTATATCAACATTCTGCAAGTGTAAGCCTCTGAGTGAACCAAGACACGGTTTATTCCAGAGCTCCTTAATATTTGTTTTCCTTTTGCTGTAAACTTTCCTTATGTCTTATTCTGGGACTGGCTGATAAACCCACATTAATCCCCTTGGAGCGTTGTATTTTGTGTAATTGTGTGAGATGAGACCAAGGTGTTGTCAGTATGTTTTACATTCTTTTTGCAAGTTTTTGCATTCCTTTTTGACTTTTAAATCATTGTTTTGCCAGTAAGAATTGTGTGTAGAACTCCTTTAAATACAGTCTTCCGATCTCGGTTAAATGGATGTGCTGTAGAGTATAAAGCCAAACTCCTGCTATGAAGGTGTCTCTTGATCTTTTACTTATCCACAGATAAGAATATCTACCTTGAGTTTCTCAGTGTATGCAACCCCAGCCTATCTGACTGGGGTGCGAAAGCATTAAAGTAAAGGCCCAAGAGGATCCTTTACTTTGCCTGTAGCTGTTTAGTTGGCAGTAGGGATGTAAGTTAAGCTATGAAACAGTGACTTTTTTTTTCTAGAGCAAACCCTCATTCCAATATGGATAGACAGATGTTTCTAATGTTTCTGAGAAACGAGCATGGAATGGTTGTCTTATGGTAGGTTATGCTGCCCAAAGTTGGAGTAACATACTGTGATGTAAGCTCAGTGAATCATCAGTAACTGTAGTGCAGTTGTTCACAGCTGAGCTGGAATGGTAGCTGGTTGCTGATCATCTGATTAACTGTAAGAGATGGAATGAATTTGCAGCCCAAAGAAAGAACATACTGTATGTGAAGACACTTGCATACACCAGGCAATAGGCCATCTTGCAGATTAAAGCTTCATCTGAGAGAGCTGCTTCAGGACTGATAGGTTGTTCCTGGCTACAGCACAGTGCTAAACACATGAGTTTTGTGAGGGTATCCTGGAAACTGATTCTGACACTGTCTTCCTTATTTTCCAGACCATTGAACTCCTACTGATCTGAAATTGAATGCTGTGGAGCTTCTTTAAACTGCTTCTGGCATTTAAATGGCATTGAAGGAAAGGATTTCACAGCAGATACGAAAGATTCCTGATAAAGTTACTTTGAGATGAGCATTCAGGAGATTTTGTCCACGGAAGAAACTTGGTTGGCCAATGGGAGCAGCAAGAAAGAATAAGGAAAGCACAGGTGAGTGCATCTGGGGTCGTTTCCCCTCCACAAATCCATGAATGTTGCTTCATATCCTTGGGAACGTGAGAGATTCCTGTTAAAATGGAGTAAAGCCTGTTACAAAGGGAGGAGAAGATTAGCTCTTCCTCTTAAGGTATAAAAACTGGAGGAAATTATACTCAACATATCTCTGCATTTTGTGCTTTTACTCCTAAAGCCCTTGCAGAATATGGCATTTCCTTTGCGAATTAATTTGTTAACAGCAGCTGTAAGATACAGACTGAATGGCTGTGTATCTTGGAGAAAACGGGTAAAAAACCACGATTTTTCGGAGTGAAAGAAACATTATGAAACACTTGAAAGAAAGTATGAGTAGCTACAGTCTGAGGAAGGCAGAGATTTGAGGCAGGCTAGAGGAGTTAAAGTATATCTATGTTGTGGAAGAGTAGAAGAGACTGGTGATGTAAAATCTTGCAGAAAAGATGATGTCATTGAAATCTAAAAAGGTTTGAATATCACACTTTTGGGGAATAGGAGTTAATCCAGGTTTTAGGTGAGAATTGTAGTCTACTGATACCTCTTAACAACTGGCTACAGCAAAGATCTGATTTAAGATGTACGTTTTCTCTGAGGAACTGTCCGTGAAACTCCAGATTTTGCCAACAATAGCTTGCAAAAATGCTGCTAACCTCTATCAGTCCAGACCTCATTACAGAATCACAGAATCACCCGGGTTGGAAGGGACCCCAAGGATCATGTAGTTCCAACCCCCCTGCCTAGCAGGGCCACCAAACATACACATTCAGATCAGGTTGCCCAGAACCCCGTCCAACCTGGCCTTGAACATGTCCAAGGACGGGGCATCCACAACCTCCCTGGGCAGCCCATTCCAGGGCCTAACCACTCTCCTAGTAAAGAACTTCCCCCTAACATCCAACCTAAATCTTCCCTCCTTCAACTTAAAACCATTTCCCCTAGTCCTGCTGTTATCAGCCCTTTTGAAGAGTTTACTCCCCTCCTGGGTGTAGGTTCCCTTCAGGTATTGATAGGCTGCAATGAGGTCACCCCGCAGCCTTCTCTTCTCCAGGCTGAACAAGCCCAACTCCCTCAGCCTGTCCCCATAGGGGAGGTGCTCCAGCCCCCTAATCATCTTAGTCGCCCTCCTCTGGACCCTTTCCAAAATCTCAATGTCTTTCTTGTACTGACAACTCATTGGGTATGCCAGACACTTGGCAGGTATTTGGTTTTCACTTGGGTAACTAAAATGGGCGATTTGGTTACTGTCGTGCCATCAGACTATAAATTTAATCTTTGTGTGTTTTTTAATGATGTAAAACTATTCATATTGAATGATGCAATTCTGTAATTATGAGTGGTGGAAAAATTCCTGAACACTGAACAGGAATAAGTATATGCAAAGTAAGAAGGAAGTTAAAAAATAAAATAATAAAAAAAAAAAAAGATAAGGCCTCTACTGTTTGTATTGCAACAAACTTTGATATCAAAGGGTTTAACAAGAATTCTATCTCTGGCAGTAAAACCAGCAGATTGCTTTGTGGTAGCAATATATCTATAACATAAAATGATTTCTGTTATTTAGAAGGAAGCATAGTTCGGCAGCTCAATTTTTCATCCGGCTTCTAAAGAGTACAGGAATCTCCTTGATAACTCAGGTGTTATTAGGTCAGAAACTACAGTTATTTAAACAAGTATGTATAAGTGGAGTGCAGTACCCCTAAAAATCTAGCAAAATAGATTCTCATAAGCGTGAGTGTGAACTACATAAGTTTCTTGGTATAAGTCTCATTAAAACTGATCTGGAGGCCCAGGTGATGGGTACACTTGCCATCATCTATTTTGTATTGACATTAAGTATTTAGAATAGTGATAATGGTACAAAATGGAAAAGACAGGAGTGATAGAATCAGATAAGAAGCAACAAAGACTGCTAATTGTTACTGAGGTATGCATGTCCTTCTTTATCAGATTAATTGAAAAATAGGCGTCTGAGAAACTCTGCTGTATTTCACACTGTGTTTGGCTGACTGGCTTAAAATGAGCAGGTGTCATCCAACATTCTGTCAGGGGGCCTAGCCAAGTACTCAATTAAAGCTATCTAACTGTTTTTCCACTCCTCAGCCCTTATTTAAAATAAATTGTTCTAAGAAGCTGCAGGTTGTTGAATGTATGATTGAAAGCTGTCTGTAACAGATAAAGTATATTTTTTAAAGCTGTGAACTGGTGGAATTCTATTTGTGAGAGTCTAATTTTTGAAAGAATTACATGTTTAGAAAAGTATATTCCCATTAGCAAACACACATTAAGGAAACTAGATTTACAACCTCATTAATATTAAACTCCTTGGCACTCGACTCACAAATCAGTGATTATGATGCAATTATTTAATTATGGAGTTATCCTATTACTGAATATTAATGTGCCTTTGTGAACACTTCTGATAAAAATGAACTGTGGTGATGGCCCTGCCTTCTCACCTGGTGCTCAATCACTGGTTCAGGCTGTGGCAGCATTTCCACTACAGTAACCATTTTCAGTGCTCAGGGAAACTTCTGTATTTACTATAGTGGACAAATTTATGACTCAATTTCACCTTTTGAAAATTCTTTAGGACTCTCCTACAAACTTGCATAATTTTTTCCCTTAACAGCTCCTGGCACTGAAATGCAAACTGTAGCAGAAAAGATGGACTCGTATCCTGGGGCTAGTTTTCTGGTTTTTTTAGGTGTTGTACTCGCATGTATTATCATATTGGACACATCTTACATGATGCTGTTGCCAGGATACTTAGCACAACATCAATGCTCTCTACTTATAGGATTTGTTTATAGAGTAAACAATCATACTTCAAAGTATGAACTAAAAATGCATTTGGCCATAGTAGCCTCTCTTTCTAGGAAGAATTCACCTCTCAAACAGCTCTTTCCCTTCTATATTTTCTCACTTCGTTTTACTTCTTTTCCTCAATCTCTTTAATCACAGAGGTGGTATAATTAGATTTCATTAGTAATATAAGACAAGAAATACTGTTTGGTGATGTGTAGCAGAAATGCTGAGTCACAGCTTGAACCAGTGATTGAGCACCTAGAGGAAGGCAGGGCCAACCCAGTGGAGCTCAGGTGCATGCAATGTACCTGAGTGAGCAGAAGGGGGTGGAGGCAGGGTCTGCCCCTTTGCAGACCTCATTTAATAGTTGGCAGTGGAGGTAAGGGTTTTTTCTGCTGGAGATTACTGTGTATCTGTGGCCTTCTGAAGGTAAGTGACTTGCTTTTGTTTTTTCCTTTGCATCTGTGCTTATACCTGTTGCTTTTGAGCGAAGTCCTTGCTTACTGTAGCTTAGGACTTTGCTACTCTGCTCTCTCTGCTGTGTTTTTCATCATGTTACTGTATTACAAGATGTTTGCTAATTGAAAAGATAGGAAAGTAAAGGGTACTTTTTGTCCAAGTTAAAAAAAAAAAACAGCTTAAGTAGTTAAAATTATTAGTAGAACTAATTCAAAAACAAGCAGCTCTGAAAACTCCTGAATAGTTTGTGTATTTGGTCACCTGTTTTATTTATTTATTTTGTGGATTACCCTATGGTTTCTGATAATTTGCAATTATTAGATTCTTTCTATGCATGCAGAAGTCTTTTTGTTGTTGTTGTTGTTCTTATACCAATCTCAGAATCCTTAGTTTCCTGTAGAGGTAATTTCAGTGTTTCTCTCAGAAAGGTTTTTATTCAAGGAAATCAATCATCTTCTATTTCTATCATCTTCACTTATCACAAAATCATCAATGTTTAGACTGTCATCCTGCTGATGTGATGGGAACAACGAGTAGTTGTAACAGCACAAAGGAGCCCAGCCTTATCTGGAGTCCTTTCAGGAAGCCTGCAGGCTCCTGATTCGTTATTCTCCAGCTACCCGAGAATGCATTTGACCAGATGAACACAAATGGAGATCCAATTATCAGGTCTCAACTCTTCACAGAGTCCATTTCCTATACTGGCTATATTGGCAGTGTTGCTCCTCTGTTGAGCAAGATCCTTGTTATTTTTACTCAGAACAAAAATAATGTTGTGTCTAAAGGCTACTTTTTCTCTTTTGCAAGCTCTTCATCCTTTGCATTTAAAAAAAAAATCTCTAGTCTGCTTTCTTTTGTGGTCTGAGGTTTCTGTATCTCTGCCGAACACTGATAGATTCATTGCAGGCTTCAGCTGCTTTGCAGAATCTGAATAGACACTGAGGCTACATAGGCAGCTTCAATTAAGCAGCTCTATGGAGCTGATATTTTGTTGTTGAAAAACAGTGTCTATTTGCAGGGACACACAAAGCAGCAATTCCAAGGATGCAAATCAGGACGAAATACTTAAAAGATAATAACTATTAAGGCAACTAATTGTAAATGTTCTGCAGAGAATACAAAGACCCATTTACCCAGTTGCTTCCTTCTGCTGTTCCATTGTGAAATTCCAAGTATGCACATTACAGCATTAGTACATATGGCAAAGTAGAATCCCAGTGAGAAATTTCCAGATTCTAGCAGCTAAATTACAGACTTTGAGACAATAAGATTTCTTTTCTAGGAGAAGTATAGCTATGAAATACACAGAGGTCTTTTTATTCCTACGCATATACACACAGCAGAGATTCTCAGTGCAGTACAACAGTGTATTTTGTCTTTCATCTTGCTTCTAAGACACAAGGATATTGTACTTCATACGGGACTTAAGTGCAGGACATGCGGTGGTGTGCTCTCTTTTAACTTTTGGTGTTTTTTTTCCCCTATTTACTTTTTCTTCCTCTCCTTTGTTTTCTATTTATTTATTTATTTTTTGTCTACTGGTTTATTTGCTGAGAAGCAGAAGAGGAGCTTTTTCCTTCTGGAGAAAATTTCTTGTGTGACTCCAGTTTTTGCTGTGTTTGAAACTGTTAAGTTCAATCCCCACCCCCATTTCCTTCTTCCCCTGGGTGTGGGAACCCAGCGGAACTTTTTTCTTGCGTTCCAATCTGAGCCAAATTATCACAAATTACTCTGTCTGGACTAAGCTATTATTAGATCAGCCAGTAACTCCAGCTGTTTTGGTTATTTCTACAACTGATTTTGCTGCTTGTTTAAAGCCTCAGAAGTACAGCTCTCTCCTTCAAGAACATACTTAACCAAGCATGGGGCTGTGTCACTAGGTCTGCTCAGGTGGAGCTACTCAGGAGCACTGTGTCAGAGCCCCATTTATCTCCTGAAGGCTTGTCTTCCCAATTACTTCCATTATTTGTACAGCTTTATCGAGTATCAAAATGCTGATGAAATGCTGCTTTGACAGAGCAATGCTGAAGCTGTTGATCACCTGAGAACACCAACATGAATGGATGTGAGGATCAGCTCGCACTCACAGTATGAATGAGTGTAGCTGGACAAGTGCTCACTAGAAAATAATTCCTTGTAAGAAACTAAGTTGTCTGTCTCTGTGCCCTTAGTCTTTGTGTATTAGCAGACAATGCTGTTTAGAGAAGTGAAGAGGGTGAAAGTGTACTCTCCTGATCATACTTAGGTATTATCCCACACACACTTTTTCTACAGGCATGTAAAGCAAAAAAAAAAAAAAAAGTGCCTCCAAGCTTTGAATACTTGTAGCATTTGCACACAGGCAGTGTGAATACACCAATGGACAACATATCCTGAGGAATTCTACCTAGTGGTAAGCTACCTCCTTGTGGAGGTAATGTACATTATCACATTGAGCTTTCTTGCAATAAGAAGCAAGAAAAAAAAGAAGGAAAATCCTGGTGTAAGGGTCTTAAGCAATGCTGCTTTAGATTTCGATTTTATTTGAATACTGGTTATTTTTACTTGTTTCCGGTGTTAGTGGCTGGAAATAGTTTCCAGTAGATTCTGGAAGTATGTTGGTTATTGCTACCTGAATCTTGTATCCACCTGTGAACTATATCACAGTCTGATCTCTTCCATTCTAGTGAAATCTGTTCTGGGCCAGTTCCAGGCATTTCTTAATCACCTCTAGCTCTGAGGAGGAACTTCAATGCTTGCTGCCATTGCCCAGTGGCAGAGCTTGGTATATGGCCAAGCTAGCATTTCAGAGACCTCATTGTTCTGTATAATCTAAGTACAGGGCTTTCATTTCTAAGTAAGACTTTCTCTAGGCTTTTACAATTGTGTTTTGGGTATATTAGAAACAGTCCTCTCTGTTCTTACTACATTCATTACCCCTTTTCCACTGTGTCCATGTTTGTCTTCTATATAATTTTAGGCTCCCAGCTGTTGCTATGCATAGTGAAAATTCTAAGTCATGGCCTGAAGCAGTGATTGAGCAGGGCCACCCCAGGGGAGCTCAGATATATGCAATGCACCTAAGTGAGCAGAGGGGTGGAACCAGCATCCATCCCTTCCCAGACCTCATTTAAGGGCTGGCAGTGGAGGCAAGGGAATCTCACTGGAGATCACTGTGTACCCGAGGCCTTCCAAGGGTAAGCAGCTTTTTTTTCTTTGCTTCTGTGTCCATGTCTGCTGCACTTGGGCTTGTCCTCACTTGCTGCAGCCTAGGACTTTGCTACCCTGCTGTTACTGCTATGTTTTCCATCATGTTATACTGCTACACCATGTTACTCTGTGGAGCTTCATATCTAGAAACCTTCTTTGACTGTGATGCGGATCTGGCTATCTGGTTTTATTGCTCTTTGTTACTTTGTGGGTAGTGGTATTTAGGCGCTGAAAACAGGTGTAGCATTATTGCTCTATAGCAGAGAACTAGAGTACAAACAACACATCATGTCTGTTTTATGTGAGATTCTTGTCTCATACATGTTCCAGTGACTTTACTCCCTTCCGGTGTTCCTCACACTTTTCTGTGTTAGAACTGCTTTTTTTTTTTTTTTCTTCTTAGAGATAAGGCCTTCTGGTGAACCTCCTTAGAGTGTCTGTGGCAGAATTGCACCGTAGAGGAATTCTATACCCAGACTGGATCAATTGCAAGCCTTTATCTGGCATTGGAATTTGTGAGGTCTTTTTGCCAACACCCACTCCTCTCATGCAGAGCTCATCTGAAGCATGTGACTTTTGACAACACGTACTTGTGGTGACAGGTTTGACTTGTCTGTAATACACTCCTACTGTACATTCAGTTTTATGACTAGCCTTAGGTCCTTCTATAGCATGTGCTTAGTACTATTATGTCCCTTAAACACTAAATGCTTGAGGTGGGGGGTGGTGTTGGGGGGAGGGCAGGAAGGTAAAAACTCTTAACACTCAAGGACTGGAGCAGAAATAAAAGCACAGCCCATCTTTTGTTTTTATGTGTTATATACTTTTTCTTCCTGAATAGTACTTCATTCAGTGCATGGAGTCGATGGTGCTTACGGAATAAACACAGATATTGCTCAACATGGGGATTACTTAGTATTTTCTCGTCCTGCTCTAATGTACTGTCACACTTTTTTTTTTTTTTTTACTGGCCATGATCTACCTGCTCCAAAGCTGAGTTTTACTTCCTCATATACTCTTTCCTCAGTAAGGTTCACTGTGGAGTCACTGGTAAAAAGCTTTATGAACTGGTTTTATGGTAACTTGTATTACAAGATGGAACAATGTTATTTTGCTTCTAGATACAATTGGGGTGGCCCTGGAAAAAAAAAAAAGCTGAAACTGTAACTGAGTTTCAAGTGTCCAACCTGCAGTGCAGCCAGATGTTGCATATCACTTTAGTACTGGAAGTGTGCACTTCATTGCTTCAAGTGCATCCATAAGACCACTTCTTAAGAGGTTTAAGAGAGCCCCTTGTGAACCTCATGCCAAAAACCACATCCTCCAGCTTCTAAGTTGGAGCTTGCCGTTGTTTGAATGCCTTCCTTCACACAGCTCTAAGGTGATGGACCTCCCAGAGCCCAGATCAGCAGGGTTAGACTGCATTTCTTATCTCTATTTCTTTTCTTTTCGTTTTTTTTTATATTTACTTTTATTTTATTTATTTATTTATTTTTTGACATCTCCTACGCTTCTCTTCCTGTCCAGGTCTTCTCACGATGGAGCAGGACACCTGCCCCGACAGCACCCTGCATCTTGCAGGATGCCGGAGCCCTGCCGTGATGACACCTGCACCTCCACGAACTGCTCGAGTTCCCGGTTTGCCAGCTCCCTCGCAGTAAGCAGCCTTTTTGTCTTCTTACGCTTGGCTTTTAAATGGAAGCAAGACCTCGACCGCACTCCCATCATCGTGTACTGCGGTGCCGCTCGGGACCCACGCAGGCCTGCCCGGCGCGATCCCGGCCCGCTGTAGCCGCGAGGTGCCCGGCGCGGCGCTGCCCGCCGGCGGCCGCAGGTTCCTCCCCTCGCTGTCTCCTCCGCCCCCTTTTGTAGTGGTGCAAGGCGGCCGTGGGGCTTCCTGCTGACGCCGAGCCGCGGATGGGCAGGAAGGGCAGCCGGCGTCTCCGCTGCCTTTCCTCCTCTCGCCGCCGCCGCCTCCTCCTCGGCAGCCGGCCGCCTCCTCGCCCCAGCTCGCCCCGCCGGCAGGAGCGCGACAGCTCGCGGGCAGGGCGCAGGTGCGAGGCAGGCCCGGCGGGGACGGGCTCGGGGACGAGCGGCCGCGCTGAGGGAGGGCGCCGGCCTCCCCCGCCGTCCTGGGAAGGGGCGGGAGGGCCCCCGGCCGGCTATGGTAGCCCCCGGCCTTTGAGCGGCGTCGGCCGCGCCCCCTTGCCGATGGCCGAAGCCTGGAGGTTGGAGGAGGACGAGGAGGAGCTGCGGGAGCTCGGCAGGAGGCACCGCCGGGCCCTGGGCTCGGCAGCAGGTGAGGAGCAGGCGAGGGTCTGGGGAAGGCGAGCCGCCGGGCTGCGGTGTCGGCCGTCTGAGGACCGCCAGGCCGAGCGGTCGGAGCCTCCCTGCTGGAAGGACGCGTGGGCTCCCGGCTGTGAGTTGTGAGAGGATGGCCGGGGTGTTCCACGCTGAACAATTGATGCTTGAATACCTGGTGTCCCCTCAGTGACCAGCCCTTGCCTGGTTGGTGGGACTGGATTCCTACGTTAGGGTGGTTCGCATTAGCAGCTCTGCTGAAGCATGCTGACCCAGTCGTTTTCAATAAAATGAATTCAGTAGGGGTACATCTGTACCTTGCCTTGTGTCAACTGAAAGCATGTGCTCTGAGAGATTGCTCTTCTAACCTAATGGTGACATAGATGTGGGTTGCCCACCAAGCGCATCCAAATATTTAACATACCGTGAGATAAAATGCGTGACTGATTCATCTTGTAAATCCTGGGGTGGAGGATCACCTAGATTTAAAAGTTGTCCGCGTGTAACTATTTCCGTGTAGGTAAGGATGGCAAGCCTTGGCAAACAGGAGGTAAGAACTTGTGTGTACAAGAAAGAGTGGAGACAGGAGGCTGGAAGCAAACTTCATAGTGACTTGACGGAAATCAGATTTTATTTGATGTGGTGAAATCCAGTGGGCCCTGTCAGCAGTTGAAGTGATTTCTTTAATACAGTTCTCACTGTTAATTGACAAGCAATGCTTGTATCACATTTTCCATGATAACTAAATGGGTAAATGTGGCCTTTTACCTCTTCTCTGTAAAATTTCCTTTAGATTGAATTGTTTTTATAAGGTTTGTTTCCAGGACAATTACCAGCTACTCTTCCTATTTCAAATTGGATTCCAAATATAGTGGTATTTAGTAATTATCATAGAACCTTAATAATTTAATAACTTGTACAATTCATGTGGTTTTGCTTCCTTTTGAGCAGCAGGAACATTCCCTTGTAGATGAGAAAAACATAGCAATTTGGGGGATCTTACTGCAGAGGAAAGCTCACAACATGCTTGTCCTGTGGCTCCCCACAGCCCAGCTGTGTGAGTGCATTCCTGGGCAGGTGCTAGATTCACAGCTGCTGTTGTGGCTTGGCACATGCGCAGCATTTCGCCTCATCGAGGGCAGGGTGCAAAACCAGCGTTGGTTCCTGTACAACTTCTTTAGTAGCAAAACATGAGCTGCTAGTTCTGGTGTCCTTTAAAGGTTTGTTTGGAGACTTATTGGTGGAAAACATTTCTTTCTACTGTTCATATATATACATATATAATTCTAGTTTTTTCTTGTTGTGAAACAAAGCTTGTTCCTGGATTTTCTCTTGGGTGTAATGCTACTAATGAGTAGTAAATAACACTTCTTCAGTTGTTAAGTTTTCATTATTATTTTGTCCTAGCATCCCTCTCTAAAGCAGCCAGACACTGCCTACCTGACTTGTGTAAAGAATGTGTAAATGATGAATGTTCTGCTGTGGCTGTCGCTCCTCCCTTCCATCTGTTCTAAAGACTATGCATTGGAAAGCAGACGTAAAGCCTGCCAGCAGTGTTCTTAAGGCATCCGTGAGAAATATCTTGTTAGGTGGATGAGTTTGTTGTCCTTCCCTTGTTTGATGGTTTCTTGTACTGTAATCTACAAGCCTCTTGAAAATTGTATTTTTTGTGTATTATGTGCAGTTACAATAACAAAGCGTTAGCGTAGTTCAGCACTGAATAACTTAATGAATGTTTTTACAGGGCTTGAAAGGAGCTGATGCATTTTAGCTGACTGTCAATCGAAGCATTTCAATCTGTTAAACTAACGGTGATGATGTGCAAGTTTAATTTCTGGTAGGTTCAGTGTATGCATGAGAGTAGGGGCAGTTGCTCACCTTTGCCCTGCACAAACAAGGCTTGTATGCAAAGCAAGAGGCAGTTAGTTGAAAGATGAAAGTTCGGAAATGCTTCAGTGTTATAAAACACTCAGACATGAAATTAGCAGTGCTTTACTGGAGGACCAGAGTACAGGATGCCATTGAATGAAGGGCTGTTTGTCCAGGAAGTTAGTCGCAGTTGTGCTACTCTGGACACAAGAGGGTGAAGCAAACTAATCTAGCAGCTTGCTGTCAGGAGGATTCATGACTTCCTTGGACGTACCGTTCTGCTCTCTCTGGGGTGACAAGCTCTGCTACTTGTCTGACCTGCTGGTGAGCCAAGTGTGCTTTTGTGGCAGCATGGGCTGATTGCTCTGGTGGCTGTGGAGGCTGAGCTCTGAGTTCTTGTGTTCACTAGGACGTGCACCGACCTGTTTCAGTGCACTGGCCCAGCAGAAAGCTGTTTTTCGTCTCTTTGGTAGATGACGTTCTGCTGATTCAGCTTGCTGAAGTGGTTCTGTACAGAATCTGATGAATGTTGAAGCTGGCACAAAAGAGAGAGTGGGAACATGAGGCCTGAGGGAGGTAAGATTCTATGCCAGCCAGGAGTTAGTTTGGCTTGGATTGTTGAGAAAATATAGCTTGAGCTGTTGGAGATCTACTTGTGTGTTTTTCTTTTTTTCATGGATTAGATAGGGTGTTTGGATTTATTTTTGCTGGTTTAATAAGCTGAAGAATCTTGCTGAAGCAGTAGGCAAGTGTCAGCACTGATGTTAAAGTAGGGAATGGCTACCTGTAGATGTTGCTGGATGAGGTGGGATCAGAGCCTTGCTTGTCCATGACAGTTCATCTTAGATAGCTTAACTACGTTGTGTGATGGCCTATTTACACCATTGCATGTCATGCCAATGGGTGAGTTATCTCTGAATTCAAGAAAGCTTTTTTTGATTAGCATATTCTGGAAAAACTGGAAGAAAACAGGAGCAAAGCACTTGAAGAATCATATTAATAGAATGGTTTTCTTTTGGAAAAAATGCTGGTTGTCTTGGTTTTATTTCTTTTCACTGTTCAAGTAATAGGAAATAAAACTAGGATATATTCTTAAAAAAAAACTACACAGGTAAATGAGATGGAATTGCTCCTATGAGGAACTTTTTTAAACAATATAAATAAAATAATGTGATTCTTTATTCCCTTCTTTTGTTCCATATTTGGGCTGCATACATTCTTATTCAAGGAAGTTACAGAGAACATTCTAACAATCTTGAATTTCAACAGATTTTTTTTAATTTAGAGTATTAGTATTCTTTATTAAAAAAGTGCTGTGAATATTAAAAAAGAAAAATCAAACAAACTTAAGGTGTTCTATTCCTTTAGACTTATTTATCCAATTTAACTTTGGACTCTGTGGTATGCTTTCCTGTGTTGAGTAGCTTTGTATTTTGTGTGTACATAGTAAAATAAGTGCATTTCCTGGAGACCTTATAGTGAGTCCAGTAAATCTTAGTTATGAATTGTTTTGGTTAATTTTGTGTCTGTCCACTAAAGACTTCCCCTGTTAGGAGTGAGAGAAAATCTCAGTATTCTGGTGTTACCTGAAGCACATGTGGAATTTAAACTCATTTAGCATGTATGTCATTTCACTTTGAATTCTAGTCAGTGTTCCTACAAAAAGGTGAATCTGTAATGGAGGTAGCAGATGTTTCTTTATTTCAAATAAGAAGAAAAATAGCCAAATGTAGAAGTCAGTAATAAAATTTAAGTTCATAATGAAGAGCTATTGTGATTTTTAATTTAATGTGCAGTTAAAACTACAGATGGCCAGTAGTACAGAAAGACATTAACTTAATTTAATATTATTCTGTTTTTATGGCAAATGTTTGTCTGTGGTTTGCTCCTGCTCAGTGGCTATAAATTTTGCTATGTTGACTAAAATATTTGATGGTTTTTTTTCCTGTTTCTTCCCACAATTTGGGAGCGTTTTCTGGAACTTATCAGCTCTACTGGGCAAATTTAGGTTATGGGTGAAATTATTGTTTTTTGGTTGGTCAGTTGAATGGATGTTTTGGTTTTCAGCCAAAACAAGATCCAGTTAAGATGGATCAATTTCTTTTATACTCCCACAACTCCCACATCACACTGGTGCTGACTTGTTTTGGAAGCTGAGAACAATGAGCTGTGTCAAATGTGACAAATTAAGGTTGAACATTGCCTCTCTCAACATGCTGAGAAATTAAGGCGGTATGTTGGTGGAGTGTGGCTGAAGAAATGCAGGGAACAGTACTTTGCAGGCATCAGGGACTTTTTTTTTTGCAGATAATATTTGCTACAAGAGTGTTGTAGTTGTTCCCAAATGACTTTATATGTGTTCAGTCTCCAGGATAAAAGAGTAAGGTCTGAGACTGTTCATGGAATTCAGCCTGTAACTGAGTGATGATCTTCTTTAGGGTTCACTGGATCATAATATGAACAGCTTGGTCATAACAGCTCCCATGGGGTTCTGTGACCCTGGGGTAGAGAGAAAAATGTGATGCAGAGAAAGTGGCTGTAGAAGTTAGGTGTTGTATTACTATAGGCTTAACTAAACCTTACATTTATGAAGTGGAACAATCTGCTTCTGCTTACAGAAGTCAGGAATGGTCAACTGGGATCTTTGTCATCAGCATTCTTGTGTCCTTCAGTACTGATCTGGAAGTTGTTCCACTTTTCTGTAGTGAGAGTAACCAACTCAAAAGGGGAGAAGATAACAACAGATCAATTGTATTGAATGAATGCTAAGTATACCTGTGATCTGCTAGCCTGTCCGTCCGCACACAAGAAGTCCTTGAAAAGATTAGTTTTGTGAGCATTTATTTAATCAGATGGATCACGAGTTGAAGAGGTGGAAAGGTTGGTTGCCAGCTGGATTAAGAGCTCTTTTTTCTTGGGATTTGGTCTATTTTAGTTTTTGCAGTCCCAATTCAGGCTCAAGGGCTTCCAGCTTTGTGATTGAGGCACCACACAGTAAAGCACTTAAAGAACACCAATAATGTAATGCTTATGTAATAATCTCATGCTAGAGCTAGTATGTTATATCAGGTAAGGATTACCTGATAAGGTTTTTGCTATAGCTTACTGAAGTTATTGCATGTTTCCCCTAAATTTATTGCTCTGCAAATCTGGTTTGGGGTTTGGTGGGTTAAGCGTAAGACTGTAAGTTTTTGTGAAGATAATAATGTAGCCTGTATGTGGAAATGCATTTTTTTTTTTTTTTTTAAATTCTAGTGTATTGTCAGTGGAAAAAAAAAAAAAAGATCTTGAAGTTTGGGTGAGTGTCACCTGAACCAAAACAGAAGTTGTCTTCTGAAGAAACAACCCTTCCAAAAATAGATGTTACTCTAAGGAAAATAACTGAATAATTGGTGATAGTTGGCAGGGTGTAATGTTTACCTAGCTAAGGAGACTGTATAACGACAAATAACAGTGAAGAGTTATGTGATGGAATGAACCTTCTTCTGCTAGATTACAGCTGAAGAGAAGCACGAAAATGAATCATTGCGTAAGGAGTGATGAGATTATAGCTGAACAGAACAACCCACTGAGTTACGATTGTCCAAAGACCATGCTATTTACTGCATGTTGTAATCAATCATTTCCTGTCAAGGTAACAAGTAATAAAACAGGATTGTTGCATAACGAAATGGTATTGATAGTGAAGGGCAGAGTGAGTCACAATGTCATGGTGAAAACCTGAGCAACTTGCCTAGCAGGAGGTGTCCCTGCCTGTGGCAGTTATAAGCTCCCTTCCAATCCAAGCCATTCTGTGATTCTTAATAAGCTTCTACCACATCAGTTTTTGTTTATGGATGAAACAGGCTTAATATTTTTAAATAACATTGTTAATTATTAACTTATGGCAGGATAGCCTTGAGTTATCTGGAAACAATGGAGAGGTGGTGTTGACCTTTTCTCTGTATCTGTGTGTGTGTGTGTATATATATATATGTATATATATATGTGTGTGTGTGTATATATATATATCTGTATCTATATCTGTAGTGCAATATGAATTTTTATTTTGAAACCACTTAAAATATTTGACGTTTATTCCATTGATGCTTATTATCTGTAGTTAAATACAATGCTTTACGTATAATAGTGTGTAGTTGCTTTCTTGATTTTTTTTTTTTTTAATTATCTTTGTTTTTACTTTCTGTGACTTAAAGTAGCCACTGAATTGGGTGAAAGTTAGCTCTGAGAGTGGCCTTATCCAGCCTCTGAATTGGTGCAGGAATCTTGCTGAGACAGAATCCATCCCGCAAGGCTTTCTTTAACTATGTTGTGAACAGTATCTCCCAAAAAAGGATTTGCAACCTCTTCTAGTGCTGCACTACCTCCTAGCAAAGGAATTGTTTCTCATATTCATCCTCAACCACAGAAGCTTCATTTGTGTTTATTGCCTCTTGTTACACTGTCTGCTAATATCAGGAACAGCTTGGATTTTTGAGCTCTGTTACTGCCCTTCAAACAGATGTATGCTGCTGTTAAGTAACTTGTTTGCCTGCTCTTTACTGGGCTGGAAAAACCTGGTCCTTTCAGTACTCTCACTGGGCAGTTCTGCTTCGCATATCCAGTGTTTTATAAAACCAGAGATGAAGCATCGGCTAAATTTTGCTCTTTGCTTGAAAAACAACATGTACCAAAGTTACTGAAACATTCCAACTATGGATTTGAGAAGACATCATATTATCTGTTTGTCTGTGGTTTATACTTGGCAATCATCCTTCTCCTTAGTGAAGAATGAAAATAAGTTTTTAGGGCAAGCATAGATTTAGTGGATGATGGCATGTAGCAGGACATCATCTTTTGTGTTCCTGATGCTTTATGAATTTTAAAAGACAGTATTTTATGGATATCACTGTCTTTAAGTTGATTATCTGATGTAGTGCTGTGTTATACTAACTGATTCAGGTGGAGTTGTAAATCGGCAGTTTTCTATGGTTCAGATGTGTTCTTAAAACATCAATTTGACATTTTGTCTTGATCTCAGGACACTTGAACAAGATTTAATAGAGTTCTAAATAAGATGCTTCAAAGATGAACTTCATTTGTCTGTGATTTCTTTTGCACACAGAACAACAAGAAAAAAAAATCTTTTGGCTTCTTGTGGCTGTATGTAGCTGTGTTTGGGACCGGCCTGAAAGGCTGGGTCACAGTGAAGCTTCAAATTATTTTGCCTCATGGTCCAAACTGGAAAAAACCTCAAAGTAATACTTCAACAATTTTGATGTCCGTAGAAAAGTTATGATGTATCAGATAAGAGGTTCATTTTGATTAGAAATCTATTTCTTACAAGTGCATCTAAGTGTCTTCAAGAAAGTATGCAAGAAACCTCTACTGGAATTTAACTTTTAATACTGAGAAGGTTTCCTTCTCCTTTGCAGCCAGTATCTTAGAGGCTTATTGGAAGCTCATATGAAAATCTATGTTAAATTAATTCCTTTTTGAAGCCACTTAAACTTTTGACCTTCAAATCTTACCTTGTAGTAAGAACACAACTTAATTATGCATTATTTAAAATTTCTCTGTTACATGCTGGCTGATATCTTATATGCTATTCATTAGTTTTTGGATTGTGATGATGAATGTTCCATAAATATTTTGCTTTTTTTAATGTGACTTAGAACACGGTGATTTATATTCCAGAAACTGTAAGTAAATTTCAGGCACTTTGTTTCCTATGAAGGTATTTCTGATGCATTTTCCTTCTAGACAGGGTACTGTATGCATGAAATAAGCTATTAGTGGTAGTTCTTTTCTTCAGCTATAGCATTTTATTTCTGTATGTAGGAGACAAGCTAAAATTAAACGTAAATAGTTTTCTTGAGGTGATAGATTTATATTCATCATGCGCTCTGTCTTGCATTAAAACCCAAGTAGTCAGTATCACAGATCAACACATGAAAATTGATTTGGGTTGTGCACATCTGTGTTAAATCATTTACAAGAATTTTCGAGTGAACAGAGTGCTGTGGTGTTATTTATTATTAAAATATTGTTTACTCATCCTGTGTGAGTGATGGGACATAAAAGCCTGGGAACAAGCTCAGCATTTTGATAACTTTCATGTAATAAATTGTTCCCTTGGTGTGTTGTATTCATTTTATGGTTGTACTGTAAATCTGCAGTATAGAAACTAGTAGAAATGATGGGATTTGGGATCAAATTAAAAGTTCTGGAAAAATGTTTTGTTACTTGGTACTCGGAAAATGGCATTATCAGGTGCCACTATTATCTCATGACAGGTACTGCAAGCTTGTGATTTGTCAAAAGCTTGTCAAAATTTTGGGTTGATGGTTGAACTTGGTGATCTTGATGGTCTCTTCCAAGACCTTTATAGAATTTTCTTGAAGGTCTAGATGATTCTAAGTATGTCTTGAAAAATAGTCAGTGATCTCCAAACTGGAAGGATGAAGCTCACCAGAGAGAGAGTACTGGAGCGGAAGGTGCGTGCTGTAGTCCAGCACCTCTTTGTTTAAGCAGGTCAAGGCAGTGCTTGGAGAAACAGTATTGCTGAGAGAAGAGAAGCAGACCTCATGTTTCCAGCAGTAGTAGGCATAGTATCAAGAGGGCCAAGTATCTTTTCCCATGCTTGTTCCATATGCAGTACTCTGTAGATCACCAGCATCTACTCTAGAAATGGTATAGTAGCTGCTACTGTGACTCTAAGCACACTTTATTTCTCCATTTGCTGCTTAGTTGGCATTGGTGGATCCATCATTAAGAACACTTAGTTGAGGAATGTTGTTACGCTCTTGGTGACAGAGTGAAGTTAAGGTGCTTAGTAGTGTGGGTTGGATGGCTCTGCTGAATCCTCTGATGTATGCACAGGAGCAGGATAGGGAAAAAGTCAGGTCTAGGCATGCTTGGGAATGGATCTGTTGCTCTAAGGTAGTGCTTATTGCAATGATCACTGGCAGCTTTGGATTCCTGGGTGAAATTGCCTGTTTTTTCTCCTCTGTGGTAAACACAGGAGCCTTGTTTTTGCCTTTTCAGGTTGCTGGTGTCTTTGCCATCTTGTCATCAGTTGTTTAAAGATGCTTTATGGCTTTTGAAGCCTTTCATTGGATAGTAGAGAGGAACTGCTGCATGTTATCTTGAGCAGCAATAGGATGAGAGTGGAATTATTTACAAGACTGAAGACTAGATGTGCTAACCTGATGTCAAGGCTAGAAGCTACTAAGAAGGACTTACTATAATAGCTTTTTTCCTATTGTGAGTTTTCTGAAAGCCTGAAGGAGGAGGAAGTACAATTGCTAAACATTCTGAAAAACAGATGAGAGAGCTTTGTGAAGTACTGTAATTTCTCAGAAATCGGGAGACAGGTGCAGTCAGCTCTTACCTGAACTACAAGGCCTGCTAGTGAAGAACAAAAGGTGTATGCCTGTAATATGAATGGTTATTTTTAAGATACTGCTTAAATTGTGACTTAGAGCTTTCATTTGGTTCACAAAGAGACAGTGCTTTTGTTATGATTTGTGTACATTTACATCTTGCAGACTGTGTCCTCCTTATCCATGTTTTTCAATTTTTAAGTAAGCAACACAGCAATCTGGGTTGTGAACCGTGGTAACGTTTTCTGAGCATGCGTTTCTTAACAAGGGGTGTAAAAGCCTTGTGCTCCAAGAGGGTTGCTTGCCTCTCCTATCTCAGTGGATGGTGTTCATTCTTTTTTTTCTGACATGCTATTTCCTCCTTATCCCTCTCATTCATTTTCTATGTTCCTTCTTCACAAATTGCTTTTTTCTGTTTTGGGACCTGGAAATATATCTAAATGTTCCTCACTGGTTAGGCAAGTGGGCCCATGATAAGGTCATAGTTGGAGAGCTTCAGTCTGGAGAACAGAAAACCCCAGGGAGATTCTTTAGTGGCCTTCCAGTACCTGAAGGGGGCCTACAGGAAAGCTGTGGAGGGATGTTTTACAAGGGCATATACTGACAGGACAAGGTGAAATGATATTAAACTGGAAGAGGGTAGATTTAGACTAGGTATCAGCAAGAAATTCTTTACTGTGAGGGTGCTGAGATAATAGAAGAGATTGACCAGTGAGGTTGTGGATGCCTCCGCCGTGGAAAAATTTCAAGCCAAGCTGGATGGGGCTGTGAGCAACCTGGCTTATGGGTACTGTCCCTGCCTGCAGCAGGTGGGTTGGAACTACATGATCTTAAACTAGTTGGGACTAGATGGTTTTAGGTCCCTTCAGACCCAAACTATTCTATGGTTCTGTTAATCAAATATTATCCTTAAATGTCATTGGTGCTTCTGTCCAAACAGTGAAATGGAAATTAAAGATTATCTGAAAGTAAGTATGACAATTGCTTCTCATATAGATTTTTTTTTTTTTTTGAAATTCCCACAAAACGGATTAGTTACAAAAAGGCCTCTTGCACTTCACCATAAAGTTAAAAAGATCCTAAAATATCATTTGGTCCTCAAGGACCATCTTGCCAAGGAGTCACTGCGCTCTCAGATAGCGTGCAGCTGGATTCCACATATTGTGATTTCACAACCTGCAGAAGGTGCATCTGTGCAAGGAATGAGAGAGTTCAGTGACCGAGACTTCACTATCGGGCATAGGAAAATGAGGACATGCAGACCAATCTGATCAGCTGCAAGTTAGAGTCTGATAACAATTTGAGATAGGAAGCTGAAATGGAAGCCCACTTCAAACAGTGCATCAGAAATCTTGTCCCTGGAGAACAGGGTTGGTTAGTTAGAAGGTCCCAGGGTCCTCAGTGACTATGACAAGAACAGGAATACCTGAAAAATCATAGAATGGTTTGGGTTGGAAGGGACCTAAAACGATCTAGTTCCAACCTCTTGCTGTAGGCAGGGACACCTCCCTCAAACCAGGTTGCTCACAGCCCCATCCAGCCTGGCCTTGAATGCTTCCTGGCAGGGGGCATCCACAACCTCACTGGGCAGCTGGTGCTAGTGTCTCACCACACTCACAGCATAGAATTTCATCCTGTTATCAAGTAGAATTTCTGAACTAATTTCAAGTGTACTTTTGTAGAAAATGCTTGCCACAAAATACTGGGTTGAAGTTTTTTTTCCTTGTTAGGTGTCCTGATGTGGACTGGGTGAACAATTCCAACAAGGGACTATAAAAAGTATTTGAGCATCTGAGTGTTCCAATAGTATCTTAAGACAAATGAGTGGTGTTACTTGCCTTGTATAGCTGTCTTTCTACAGATTTGTTCTTTGATGATTTAGTGCTTTACAGTATTTCATTTTAGTGTTTATCTTTCTATGTCTTCTCACCCCCCCATTTTCTAAATTCTCTTCAAATATAGGTCTGTTTCCTTCCACTGACAATAGTGCCTAAATTCCAGATTCATAAATTAAGGTTTTGGAAGCTGTGCTGTCAGCATTGCTGTCAGTGTGTCCCTGTAATCAAGAAACATTTTTTTACTCTTCATAGTTTATTTTAGAGCTGAATTAGTTGCTGCTACTATAGTAGTGGGAATATTTGTAGCTGGTAATGCTCAACAGCACCTTATTGTGAATTCATGTCTCACATTAAACGAGTCTTAACTTACAAATGCGTAACACATAAGATTACCCTGGAGAAATGGGTTGTTGAGGTTTGCCTCAAAAACAGGAACATGTTTTCAGTAAGCAAATTCAGGAAACTTTTAATTACCCTTAAATGTGGGTGCGACTATGGGAGGTTTGTTGGGTTTTGGAGGAAAGAGAAATTTAAGTGTTTAGCATCCTAAAATAGTTAATCTTACTACATGGCATCAGTCCTTCACAAATGAAGTTTAAGTCTATTTCAAGTTGTAAAATAGGACATGATTTCACAACAGTTATGAGCAGTTAGCTGAAATACATACAAAGACTGCTACTACAACACCAAGGGCTATGTTTTGACAGGTAAGTGCGTCTGTGCACACGTGTTCAAAGCTTGTGGCTCCCATTCGATACCTTTAGATCATGAATGCAATACATGGATGCTTATAAAATGCTCTGTTTGTAAGGTGTAGGAACCAGGAATTTATTCACATGTCTGTGTTGAATTGACTGCATGTTGTGTATCAACACCTTCTGACAGGCAGACCTAATGTAAGACGGTGCTCTGTCCTCTTGTTGAGGACTAAACAGAACCTATGCAGGCATCATACATTTCTGGGAAGAAAATGGTAGTACCATCTTCTTGAAAGATAACTTCCTTTTATTGCTAACGGTAGCAACATCAGCAAAATGTGTTTCAGAAATGTAAACCTACCATTTTTCAGTTGTAAGACAGGAAGGTGTTATGTGGTTATGGATCTTAATCAAGAAGGTGAATCAATTTCTACTTTGCTCTATGAAAGTATTGAGATGAAGTAGGAGGGTTCTTCATGGCTTCTATTGTGACGCTGTGGATATGCCTTAGTGCTGTGTACCTCAAGTACATCCTGGTTGCACTGGCCAGCTGTACTATTGTGTCTGAATTTGTGCTGATTTGAACCTTTGGAAGTTACTCTGCTCTTGAAAACAGAGCTTTAAAAATAAACGTATTGTAAATTTCTTGTTTGAAGTTTAGAGGGTACAAGTGTTTTAACATATGCATCTGCTGCATATACTTCATTGCTCACGTAGTTTTACTGCTCATATCCCCGGAACAAGTAACCAGTGCTGAGCACAGTCAAGTTTCATACCTCATGGGCAGCTTTGAGGAGCATTGAGATTTTATGCAGTGTCTCCTTCCTTGGTCTGTTTCTCCATCAGCCACTCTCTTCTGGCTGGTGTGTGTGTTTACACCAGTGTGCACACAATTTTGCTGATGCAATGCAGGCATCACCTCCCACAATAACAAATCAGAAGCAAATGTAGCACTAGCAGATATGTAAATTATTTTTTCATTTATATATTGCACGAGTGCACAGAAAGCTTTGAAGGTGACTGTAGCTTACTGTTAATCTCTTTAGCAGGTTAAAAATAAGGTCTTGATATAATTAGAAGCTTTATTGTGGTCAGTAGGTCTCAAAGTTGAGGACCCAGTTCAGTGTATTCTTATGGCTGTGTGTGTTTGTTTCCTTTCAGCCATATATCAGTCCAGCATTATTTCCAAGAATAAACTGTGTGCTTACAAGGCTCAGTTGGGTTATATTGCACTGGTTATAGTGCCAGTGCCATTTCATTGCAGGGAGCAGTGGGGTATGTAATTCATTCTTTTCCCCAGTTTACCGCTCTGTAATTTAGTAGCGTACTGTAGAATTCAAAGCAGGTATAAAAATTGTCTGCCCTTACCACTGTAACTTTGTGTCCTGCTTTTGTGGCCTTCTGGGGACGGGAGAAGCTATTTATCAAACTTAATGAGAAAAGTTTCTTCTAAGTTTCTCATTAATTCCACCTCATGCTTTCTGCCTTTTAAACAACTGATAAGGGACTCTGCTGTTACAGTGCTAAAATAAATAGATAAATACTTGGTCTTGTAGTTTTTATTGTATAGCAGCTTCTAATCAAATTGAATTCATAGATGGTTCTATGCAGTGGAATTATTTTGCGATGTTACGACTTCTTCTCTGCAAGAAGTGCTAAAAGGAGCAGGAGCTGCCATGAAACACATCCTGCCTTAACAAAATGGAAGGCAGAAACATGGCAGTGCTGCTGGTCACTAAAGCTTATCTCAGTGCAAATAAAACTGGCATTGAAGATCCAGCACAAAAGCACTTTTTTTTAACTGGAAAGCGTTTAGTTTTGTTTGGCAGGGCCCTATGTATATGAGTGATTAGATATGGAGATTTGGGGCTCTTTTGCTCTAATGTGGTTGCCTAAGGGGGACTGTTGCAATATTTTTCTTTGACCAGCTGCATAATAATGAAGACTATGAAAATTATATGTTGCCAATATAAAGGTAGTATCTATCAAAATTCTTCAGTGGCAACAGTGCTAAGAGCCTGCTGTTCCTGTTGCCCAGCTCATACAGAGGCTAGCCATTGCTACAGGAGTGTTGTTAGAAGCATCTTTTCCTCCTGTTCATTATGAAATGCAGTGCTGTCATGGGCCAAAACCTAGAGCAACACAGATGGGCTTGCTGTAATGGTAGCCATCTCCAGGAAGAGGCTTCCATGTCCTACCCACTATGGCAGCTGCTCTATTTAAGCCATGATTAGGATAAAGAATATGCTATTTCCTCAGAGCGCAAGTAGTTTGTCCCATTCTTTGTCCTTCAGTTAATTCAGCTTTGTCTGTTTTTTTTTTAAAAAAAAAGAAAAAAAAAATTGCACTGGGGGGGATGAAGAGAAGGAAGCTGTATCTCAAGAGGTAACTGCATTGGAAGTTCCCCTCTTGCTCAACAGGCAGCATTTCATGTTTATAGTTAAATTTTTTTCTAATGACAGCATGCTTCTCACTTGAAGCCACTCTTAGCAACAAGATGGTTTGGAGAATCTTGCAAATTAAACAGAGGAAAACAGTGTCTCTCTTTGAGAATTACCTTTTCTTTTCTTTGCTCATCTTCTAAAAGCAGGAGAACATTACTTAAAAGCCATATTTGTCTGATTTTTGTGGTCTTTTTGGCAAGATCTTAAGCTATTCCGGGTTTGCAGAAGAACTGAAATAAAGTGCTGTCACTTATTTTTATCCTGATTGTAATGTTTATATTTTCTTCGGGAGTAAAGCCCAAGGAGATAACTTTCCTGTTTTTGAAAGCTAAGGAAGCTGCCAGTTAAAGAAACCTGCACCTTTCTAAAAGCAGCTGGACTATGACATTTGTCTGCTGCTCAATTTTGACTACTGGTAAGTCATAACATGTCAGTGGGATAAATGCAGCATGATTTTCCTTAAAAACAGTGGATTGTGCAGAGCAGCTGTGGTACAAATAGCGCATCTTCACATCCCAGTGTTTTCCTTGATCCTTCTCTGTTTAAAATTTGGCAGTGGTCTTCCCAACCTCAGCCAGGAATCTCTGACTTCTTGATGCCTCATCTGCTCCACCCGCCAGCTCCTTGACTTTTTGCGCTGCATCCTACTGCTGAGCAAGGATAATGCACTCCTTCCATGCAGACTGTATTTGTTGAAGGGCAGCAAATGTTTAGGAATTTCCTGGCACATTTGACTGTAACCCCACACACAGTAAAGAATTATATTATTTAAACAGTGTAAAGGTAGTAGAAAATTATACAAGCTTCTCCTCTGTGGAAGCTTGTTTTAGAAAGGAGGTGTCAGTCACTGGAAGTGGATTTTTTTTGCAAGTAAATTTCCCATATCTTGGTGTGGACTACCCTACTAACTGCCTACTAACTGCATGCTAGCCCTGTGCGCACTCAGTGTTTGCTCTAATCTGGTGAGTTGCTTTGTCTTTGTATTTAGGATTGAAGGGCATACGCTGTCATGCTAGAGAAGCATTGTATCCTATAATGTTTTAAAGCAATTTATTTCTTTGATATAGAGGAAAATCCACTGTGCAAGATTTGATTTTTGGATCTTTGTCACTAATTGCTTATTTATGTTGGAGAAAATTATAGAGGTTTTAGTTGTTGAGGTAACGTGCAGAATTAAAAGGGAGCTAACTGTGGGTATGCAGCTTGGGTTCTGTGCATGTGATTGTATTTAATATTTACCTGTGTGTATGAATGTGTATCTAACATGTAACATATATATATATATGTATATATATATATATATATGAAGATTTGCATGTTTATTCTGTGTATGCATGTCCTAAAGGTGTGTGGCATTATTTGATTTGGTGCTTGTACGTAATACCTATACAGCACTTAGTGGTGAAATTTAAGTGCTGATTAGAAAGTCAAGTCTTTGAGTCTCCTGTTATACCTGGTATTTAGAAAAAAAAGAAAATTAAATTCAAAGTAACTGTAAGCGCGTACAGATTTTTTTCTTCTTTGAAGAATTAACTAAATGTTTGTTAGCTGGCTTCTATTTATTGTTATTTATTAGGCCAGTTGTACTTGTGAATGATGTGCTTTCCTAAATTCAGCCATAAACAAAATGTGTAAAAGCATCAATAATGCTTCGTGTTTCAATGTGGAAAGGAAGGAGAGAGAACTGCAGCGATTTCCTGAGCTAGCAGGCTTCAGAAGTGTGCTGGGCTGTGGTGGATCTGCTGCTGGGATGTGGGCTGAGGGGGAGAGCCTGCAGACACTGTGTTAATGTCTCCTGTGGCTCCCTTGTTTCCTTCTCACTGGTATACCTACCCTATCTCATTGGTAGTAGGAAGGTTTTCCTTGAGTTCTTTTGCATTGTGGCTGTGTAAATAGCAGGGAACACTCCTAACGAACACCAGATGGCTAGCAGATTTCAGTGGGAAGTGCTGACTGCTTGTTGGTTTTTATTTTTTTGCATACTCACTGGTAAGGAAGTTACATGAACAAATGACAAAGAAGGAAGGAGCTTTTCTGTGCGTCTTTGAACTGCTGCTGTAATTCAGGTTTGAGCTATTGCATGCTGTTTCTAGCTAAGAGAGTAGCATGTGGTGTGATGAAATGGAGAGCGCTGTGAGTCAGAAACACAATAAATTATGTACTGTATGGCTATGACAGCTCAATAGGAGCACTTGTGGGTGGAAAAAGCATTAGGTATTTCTTAGAGCTCTACTGACATGGGTTTTTTTTCTCCTTATCAAAATTCAATCACGTGGGCATGTAAGACTTTGGAGAGAAAAAAATATTCTTTCTGTATGTGACATAAACCTATACAAACAAACATGCTAATAAAAGAAAAAAGTAGTTTAACGCAGAGCTTTATGATCAAAATGTAGTCTATATG
Source organism: Lagopus leucura (assembly GCF_019238085.1). Lineage (NCBI taxonomy): Eukaryota > Metazoa > Chordata > Aves > Galliformes > Phasianidae > Lagopus > Lagopus leucura. Next base: position 13,065,552 of record NW_024962264.1, on the reverse strand, counting down.
TTGTTCTTTTTTTCTTTTACAGGAAGACTCTTAAGTATAAAAAAGCATTTCAATAAGCTGTTTACTAACAGGAGGAGAGTAGTGTGCTTTTGAGTAGCTGTGCAGAGTCAGAATCAAAGTCACCATGGTCAGAGTAAATACACGTAGGTGTAAGAATATCCTTCCAACTGCACAGTAGATATCTTTTTTTGCAAAGCAAACATCTCTCTAATTTGAGAGTATATGTATTTTAGCAGGACATGAATCTCATTTTCTCTTTTGGGTAGGCCAAAACCTTGTGCTAAGAGGTATTTTGGACTTTGTAAGCATATGTCTGCTTGAATGCTAAGTATTTGTAGTGCTTGTTGTCTTTATCCTTGGAAGTGTTTCATATTTTCTTGGTGTATTAGAGCTTTCAGAAATCAATCAAAGCAAAGGAATGTATCCAGGACTGATGAATTCTTTGGCAGAAGATGTTTGAGTTTGCATGATTGTAATGTATAGATTTTTATTTCTAATCCATCTCATTAATGCAAATAAGCTAGTCAATGTACTTAATGAATAAACAACACACTTTCTGAAAGCACAAAAAGATTCAGTAGGTAGAACTTTGAGATGTTTAAGGGTTAATGACAAGCTGCACTGCATTCAGTGTATTTGCAGATGTTGCTGCAACCAGCTGCTGATTTTTCTCCCATCCTGTTAGGGAATTCTGCCAGCTGTGATTCATGGAATGATTTTTTTGCGCTGAGTAATCTGTGGTTTTTCTTTTTCCTTTTCCCTCTCCCTTATTTTTACCATTAACTAAAATCCTATTCATTTTAGCTAAAGGGAGGGAAAGCATCTAAAGCACTAACGTAGAACATTAAGTACGCTCTGTTTTAGATAGAGGAATTGTAATTAACAATAAATTAGCAGTGATTTTACTTTCCTTCCAATGGAATGGTCCAGCATAGAAAAAGATTTATGACAGAACCAGCTTTTGTTTTTTGCTACTTGTATGGTGTGACAGTTCTTGTAAGACTTAGGTGCTTGTATTGCTAAAGAACATCCAAGTTTTGTGCTGATACTATGCCTCCTTTCTCACAGATCGCTCTGAAAGAAACAAACCAGACTGCCGCTCTTCGGGGTAAGAACCATATTCCTGTGTTTATTCTTTGCTTCTTTTACTTCTTTTCTTTACTGTTGTTTTTTCCTTTTGGGGGATGAATTAGGAAACTAGCCAAAATAATAAGAAAGGATTTCTTCTACTTCACTGTTTTGGTAAGAGTTTAAAAAAAAAAAAAAAAAGCAACAAACAAAAAAACTACATAACTTTGTGTTAAGGGTAATTATCAGGTTTTCCTTATGGACAAGGTTTTTTCAAGGAATGATCAGGGTTCCCTATACTGTAATTGCATGTCCTTGAAGTTTGAAACACTTGTTTATTATTGTTTATGACAAGAAGCAATCATGAATTTTGCTTCTATATTCTTTGAAGCATTGGCTTTTGTAGCAGGGAGACTAATTCTTGGTTCAGTCAAGGGTAGCTATGCTTTATTTTGTTAACTCTGATCATCTCTAAGGGTTCAAAATTGGGAAAAGCAAACAAAAGAAACAAAAAAATGTTGAAACAAACACACAAATATTTTATTTTTATCCAAACTTCCTTTAGCTTTGAAAGTCTGATTTCTATTGATTTGCAAGGCCACAGTTTCCCTTAATTTTTCTGAATACTCTCAGAAACTTTTATTTTCCTCTCATTTAAAAAAAGAAAATAGATGTCCCTTTCATTTTTGCCTTATTTCCAAACTTGTTCATCAATTCTCTCAGCTAAGGATTAAGATGTCCTTCATATCCTGTGATGGATAATGGGATTTTAATGAAGTAAAGTGATGAAGCAGACTAACTAGCAGTGGTTCCTGCGCTCCTCCATGACATACCTTTCCATAGGACACCTCTGGTGCCCAGCCTTCAGACATGACCTAATGTTTTCATTTTATTTTGTTGTAATTATTTTTCTTGTTACATTCTTGATAGTACACTGGGGTAGCTTTTATAGCTAGAAGAAGGGAAGGAACTGTAACCTCTTCTTATAGCACAGCTGATATCTACTTTGTGATATGATGGGAGAGCAGATGTTTGCCCCCTCCAACCCAGCTGTACTGTAGTTATTCCCAGCTGTGTGTTGTTGAGCTTGTAATGGGAAGAGTACTTGAAACACCAGTCACGGTTCCTTTATACAATTAAAAAAGCTGATTTTTTTTTTTTTCCTTTCAATGATGCAGGATGCAGTTGTATTCTATATGTTTGAACCTTTATTAGATTATGTAATATTACCGTAAATTGAACCCAAATTATTATCAAAGGAAAATACAATGACAAAATGTTTAATTTAAGGTTGAAACACTGTTTCCACCTCATCTGATTGGTCCTTCTCACCTGTATCTCTTTTTTTCTTGCAGTTTATTTTAGAAGTTCTAATTTTCTCCATTCCCCCCTCCCCCACCCCATGGAATAACAATTACAAATGTGAACCACCTTGACAATGAAATATTTCCCTAAGTTTCTTTGTTACAGATTTCAAATTCTCCCATGGAAAACTAATGCAATGAACAGTGTAGTGTAAGTTGCTCATAGCGTTGGGAAAATTGAGGTTCTCATAATCCTTGATTTTTGTCAGTAGTGCACTCAGCTTCTAATTATTTCTATGTATCTTTTTGTCACCTTCTCTGTCTCACTGGCCATCATGTTATGTTAGTTCTGCGTTTGAGGGTGAGCTGTGAGAATGGCAAGTCACTGTTAAAAGGAAAGTGTGATTTTGTGCATGTCTGCTGGATGCTCCTAGGCCGGAGCAGAAGCAGCCTGCCTCATTCAAATGATCTAATCTTCTATTTGTTATTGCTATGCTCTGTGGTTCATCTTGTAGTATAATGGCAGTGTTCTCATCTTGTGTGATGGATTGCTGGATGCGATTATTACCCCTGTCTGACCATATCATCTCTGAGAAGAGAGCTACAGACACAAGGTGACCAGCATCTCTGGCTGTAAAAACTGAGGGAAAACGAAGTACTGAAGCATCTGAAACTTTAATTAAACAACAGTGCATCACTTCCCATGTGACAGAGGCTGTGTTTCAGAGCTACTTGAGTTACGCTGGGGTCTACTTATGCCATTTTATGATGGGTGTCTGTAGCCATGACCTTTTACACTCTGGGGACAGTTTGTGACAAGGGAAAGACAAAATGGCTCAAAGGCATCTTTTTTTGTGTCAAGCTTCATGTTGCAGAATGTGTCTTGAAAGTGCAAGATAACATGCCTCTCATGATCTAAAGCTGAGCAAAGTTACCTTATAGGTCATTTACTTGGAATATGAGGTCTAATAAGAATTTCTGAACTAGAATTAGTGTAAAAATAATGTAAAGAAAAAATTGAGGTGGTCTTGGTGATACTAGTCAACTGTATGAAGACATATACAGTGAACCTTAAGAAAGGCAGATATTTTAAGATGGAATAGATGGTGTAAATGTTACTGAGAGAGACAGAGAAGCAGTGATTTATTTCATACAAAGCCCTGGTGATAGCTTGCATCATGAATGTGCAACACTGGGACAAAAAGAAACAAAAAAAAGCCCGAACATCACCGTATCATTACTGTTTCTTCAGCCCTGAAAGGTTGTTTTAATCCACAAAACAATAACCTTAGTAAAAAGATCACTTGACAATATTTCTTGTGGTTGTGAGGAGCTAAAGTGGGATCTGGCATGAGGCTGGTAAATTTGGGGTTTGGATAAACAAAGATCCTACTTGGTGTTTAAAAGAAGAGAAACATGCCTTAGATATTGCTTATAAATTATGTCTTTGTTATATTCTTTTACCTTTTTTGGTGATTATCAGCAGCAGTTCTGCTATACAAGAGAGGCTAGTGATGTGAGAAGGATCTGTTGTCAGAAAATGGCCTCCTGTGCCACTCTGCATTCATTTTTATTTAGATTTTTCCTATATATTGGCACATTAATATGACCAAAATGAATCTTCCTTTAATCCAGTTAATACCTACTGCTATGTTAAATCTTATCTAGAGACATTTAATTTTGTGCCCTAATATTAACCATCCTTCAATTATTAAATTTCTGTCAGTATTAAAAATGTGTCAATTCTGCAATAACAATCTGTAATTATTATTTCTTGATTTTACTGTCAGGTCATGCACTGTTGTAGCACAGGTCAATTAAGTCAAAAGTAGTAAGCCCTTCAGTCTTACGTCTCTAAAAGTTTTCACGCTGCAAATTACACAGTAATAACAGAATAGAAGATTGCAGGCATCCACGTGTTTCTAGTTAATCCAAACATGAATAAATCGCAGAAGGAACTGGGTTAACAATGCTGTGCTGTTTTTTTTCTTTGGAATAAGGACTACAGATCACAAAATTCACGAAATGCTGAAACACTCTTGTGATATAACTCATGGTAGTTGCTTTCACCTTGGAGATGAGAGAACGAAGTTAATTGAAGAACGCAGCAGCTTGTTGGCAGATGTACTAGTGTATCAATCACTCATAGTGAAGAGATTTTGATTTTTAACTCTAGGAGACTACTGTGAAAATTTGCCCCCTAAATGTGAAAGAAGCTGGGTAGGAGAGCTATGTGAAAGAAGGGGATGGACTCTAGAGAAGGGTCTGTGGTGATAGAACAAGGGGAAATAGTTTCCAGCTCAAAGAGGGTGGATTTAGGTTACGTAAAAGGAAAAAAAATTTTACAGTGGGGGGGTAGTGAGGCACTGGAACAGATTGCCTAGGAATGTGGTGGATGTCCCATCCATGGAGACTTTGAAGCCAGGATGGATCAGGCTCTGGGCAACTTGATCTAGCTGTGTTGTACCTGTGCATAGCAGGGGAGTTGGACTACATGACTTTCAGAGGTCCCAGCTAACTCTAAGGATTTTATGATTCTATGAAATAGTTAGTTTTTTCCTGAAATAGATTGTAGGTTTTATTGGCATGTAATGTACCTGCTGATTGTTTGTAATTTACTTAAGTTCTTTTATTGCTGAATCCCTTCATTTGGTTGAATAAATTTGGTTTTCCCCTCTCCCCCCCATATTAAATATATCAAGCCAACAATACAATCAACTTCTGCTCCTTTATAAAGGAGCAGTACTTGAAGTAGCTGATGAAAAGGGGCTACAGTTTGTTTTGGTGAGCTTCTGGTAAACCAAGCTGTCATTTCTATGCGTGGTGTTTTGTATCTTAATTTGGCTTTAGGTTTTTGTGTAGTAGAATTCCATTAGCAAAAGCTTCTCTGTATTTATCTTGTCCACCTCTGCTAGGTAATGTAGATATTAATAAACTGTGCTTAATAGGATACAGTCACAGCACATTTGTAATATTTAAGAAAGTGTTTTCCCAGATCATCTGTCACATCTCATCGGAAAGACACCTTTTAATTAGGATCTTGTGCCTTTAACAGAGTGTGAGGTGAGTCTTAAGGACACACAATGTAGTCAAATGCTATTCAGTGTTCACTTAAATTGATATATTTATACAAACTGATAGGCCTTAGAGGTTTTAAGAGAACGAAAACAATGTGGCTGTTTGTGTTGTAACCAAACCATTTCAACAATCTGCAGTCAGTCGCTTAATAGTTCAAGCTTTGCATGTCTGGCGAGGGATATGAGAGTCTTCTCTTCTACTCTAGGAATCTTGCTAGCTCTGAGCCCTGTGAGCATGGGTTTCTAGTCTGAAGCCTTTGACAAATTACGCATCTGTGTTTAATGAATTGCTTTGTCATCAGGAATAATTTCCTTACTAATTTTGCAGGTGATAGAACAGATTTTGCTTATTTTAGGTAAATTTAATTTCAGGCCACTGTATTAGGATATACTGTTATAATGTTAGATATGACTTCTGTTTCTTGCTGTGTCTTAGAAGGGTACTGTGCAGAGACTTCCAGTGCTACTGCAGCTTCTGTGCTTAAAAATAACATAATTGTGGAGATGTTAGTTGGAAGGTACTTCTGGAGGTCATGTAGTCCTGCTCTCACTCATAGTGGGAAGATGCTAACTGTAGATCTAGTGATGTCTTTCTAGCCAAGTCCTGAAAACATTCTAGGAGGGGAATTTGGGCCTGGTGGTCCAGCTGATTTTCAGTCCACTTACAGCCTGCTTGTCTCATGCATATTAACTGGATTTTGAAATGATAATTCTGTGGGAGTCAGTGTCAAATGAACCAGTCTAAAGCTGGTTCTTTAATTTAAATGTTGGGCGACTTAATATCTGGACTTATTCCCGTAAGTGTGCTGATATCTAACAAGTACCACTTGTATAATCCCCTGGCAATCATTGCATTATATAGTCAGTGCAGCTATTAAGCTAAAGGAATACGTTAGGCTTTTGTCTGAAGTACAGGAGTGTTAGAGGTTGTAAGGCAGATATGGAGTTTGAGACTTCAAACCTTGCTGACAATCCATCTGGAAGGGAAGGATGTGTCACGTGTGTGTGACAAAGTGAGGGTGAAAACCTTCAGTACGGTGCAGAGTTGGGTTCAGAAGAATTAGCAAATGTTAGAGTTGACACTTGTTTTAATGTTGCGTTCTTATTATGTATAATTAGCTTTTCAGTTTTTTTAAGGCTAAACTGTAGCTGTTGACTGTTTAGTCTAAGCTATTTCTAGGGTGTGGAGAAAAGGAAGTTCCTATCTGTGTACACTCCCAATAAGTCAGAGATTGATGTAATAAGAACTTCGGTAGAAATCTCATCTCCTTCCCAAGCCCTCAGGGTGCAGTTTAACAATTGCCTTGAGCTGAGCTGAGCCTGCGCTGCTTAGAAAGTCGGTCTTGTTTCCTCCGTTGGGCAGTTATCAGTGCTCATATGGTTAGTTGGAGCAGAAGGCTGATCTCCAAGGAGAAAAAGAGCTGCGTCTCAATTTCACAGATGAAGTGGATTCAGCAGAGGGAGGCAGAGTGATTTCTTGGAAGTTGCACAATATATCAAAGGCAGAGCTGGAAGCAGGGGCTTGATATCGTGACTTTTGTTGTTGGCATCTGAGAAGTAGGATCATGTGATTCAGGTCTTTTTTTCCTTTTGAGTCCTGAATTTTGTTATGACACTTGGGGTGTGGTGTAATCCTACTGGTTAAATGTGGTTTTCAACTAGTGTAACTTGAGACTGGAATCTGCTTATGTGTTTATCTTTTGTTTATCATGTTGTTTTTTCTGGTGATCAGCACATGCTGTGTATGTCAGAGATGTGCCTATCTGGAGCCAAGTAAGCTGCAGCAGTTCGGTGCAGTGCTTTTCTTTGATAGCTTCTTTTCCTCTGTAAATTATTATATTTATCCTCAGTAAATTATTATATTTAGTTTGCTCTTCACCATGTTAATTTTTCTTGCTCAGTTTTTACTTACCTCTAAGTGAGAAATAAAAAGTCATAGGTAGAGAGGAGTAATTAATGGCAGATGGGTTCAACTTACTTGTTTGCAATTAATGATCCTGTGGGTGTCTAGAGCTGATGGCCACAGATGTTTGTTTTGAAGTCACTATTTTTTTGCTGTCGTGTTGGGGATTTTGGGCAATTAATCTCACTGATAGCAGTAAAGAGTTACTGTGAGTTGAGCATCCTGGTCGGAAGTCCAGACTCCTTACTCCTGAACAGAGAAGAGGGATTTGTTTTAATGAAAGAGCATTCTGTTCTTTGTTTCTGCGAAGGGAATTTTGAAGGACCTTGATGCCCTGAACAATTCCTTCTGTTGTCTGGGCCACTCTCCAGTGCTGATGCTAATTCATAGTGGAAAATAATGCTGAGAATTAGGTGGTTGTAGAAGAAAAAAAATGATTAGCTCTTTCTCACTGAAAGAATTTCAGTGCTCCTTTTGGAGTCCTGTATACACAAGCAAGCTTTGCTGTCTCGTCACCTATCTAAGAAGATTGCATTAAAAGGTACCAAGAACCGTCCGGACACAAGGCTGCACTCCTTGGGAATGACGATGATTGCCCAGAATGTAAACAACCATGGTAGACATCAGTTTTAGAAAGGTGGTTTCAGGAAGCACACAATGTACATTATTATTCACTGACAGTTCTTTCCTTTGAAAGATCGTTTTGAGACTATTTCACTTATATATTTTATTCCCTTTAAAACAGCAATAACTCTTTTTGAAATATCCAGATGGTTTTGTCTTTAAAACCTGCAGAAAATAAACAAGCTCTGGAGTGGATGGAAGCTGTGGGATGAACTGGAATTATCTGCTTTTAAGTAATACGTGATGGCCAAATTCATCAGGCATGGTTTTAATTCTCTTTTATTATTATTGTTCCGAAGACATTGCGATGACAGCATATGAAATTCATCTGATTGATGGGCAAAGGGGCTGCAAGAGAATTCTTTCTAGAAGTATTTGTATTAGTCTCAAATACTAATTCCTCTAGAAGGAAGAGGAACTGTGAAGGGCAGTCTATGAGATACATCTTAGGGCTGAAGCGGCAGACTTAGCTCCTTGTAAACATTCATCTCAGAAGAAGTAGTGGCTTGGGGTCTTCCTGAAAGAAACTTGTGCTGGAGCTGACGCCTGAACTTCATTTTCCTAAAGATTTGTGTAGGTTTCTGGCTGGATTCAGGTCAGTATCTACATTTTTCTTCACCTCTGGAATTTGAGTGGGAGAGTTTGGTTCGCAGTTATACTGTGCTGGTTTCCACGGCCTCTTTCTCTAATGTGCACAAGAAGGAAGAGATTATTATTTTTTTCTTTTCTTTTCAAGTACTGCTTCCTTACTTAATTTTACTTCTTTGTTGTCTGCAGATCGTTTTAGTGTGGGTAATTGGTTAGTTAAAGTAGCATCTGGTCTTTTCAGGTTGAATGTTGAACTGATTGATCAAGTATTCTTGAAAAGCATGTTACCTTTGCATGCTGACTGTATCACAGGGGAGAAATACTCTCTGGGGCCTGTCATTTTGATAGCTTCTCCGATCTTAAAGTATCTGATGCGTGCTGTGCAGATTGTACAGCTGTGTGTTAGTCTCTGGTCCTGTCTTTTGTAAGACATTACATATCTGATTTTGATACAGAATTTCTCTTTTCTGAGGTGTTCTGCTCACAACAAGTGTTACAATTTGAATTTAGTCCCTGTTTGCTATGGGATTTGTCCTACTTTTGGTCAACTGCAACAAAGCTCACCGGACCTAGTACTACCCCTTACTGTGTATGGAGATGAGCTGCTTTTGCGTGTATTTCCAACTGCCTGGGCTTTAGGAAAGAAACTAAGGTTCAGCAGTGCAGAAAGCCATGCTGCTTGTTCCATTGGACACCCATGTGGTGACAGGTAGGTCCTTGGTAGAGAGGACTGAAATTAGACCACACAACCTTATCTGTGGAAAGTATTTGTACAAGTAAGGTGTACGAGTATGTAGCTGCATTTGAACTGCGGTAGTATTGTTAAAATAAGTTTGTCAGCTATTCTGGATATAAAGAATGTTCCCAGTCTCGTAAGGCTTGAGGCAGAACTTGATTTCTAGCTCAAGAGAGAATTCAAATGTAATCATAACACTCCAACCAGAAATAACGTTTACTGTTGAATCTCTCTTCTGATCCACAGTGTATTACCTAGTTCCAGCAAAAAAAGTGCATGAATGATCTCATGTCTTTCTAAACCATGTTATGCTTGGAATAAATGCTTTGTAGGAAGAAAGAACTTTGGTTTTTTCTTGTTACAGTTCTTTTATCTCACGTAACCTGAAATTCTACTTGCCAATCCCCTCACACACTGACATCTGGTATTAATACAGTACTGGCTCAACCAATTCAGATAACGTTTTGTGATTGGACCAGTTGAGGAAGCCTCTCTCCTGTCCCAGGAATACAGCTCCTTTTTAGCAACTGTTGCAATGATGATTGTGTTGTTTTAGTGGCTTTTTTCTAGGCCTGCTTGTAGTGTATAGTACTGCTGATAGATGTAGGCTGAGCATTTTAGAAGGAAGAGCAGTGTTGTGGGATGAGGACAGTGGTGACAGCTATGGGGGAGGCTTTCCTGTCACACTGCTGCTGTATGGGACACAAAACTCGGTGTAGTGCAGCCCAACCAGTCGTCTTTGTTCTGAGGCTTGATAAGGAAATGAGTTCTGTTAAATAAGTATTTTACCATACAAATAGGCCTCAGTGCTTTCTGTTAATAATAGCATATTTTTTTTCTATCTAGGACAGATCTGCAGTGATGCCAGAATTCTTTGTATTTCCTTTAATTACTGTTCCCGTGGTGTTTTTTTTTACTTTTAGATGATGTCTCAGTATTTGAATAGCCAAAATTTGCTCCTAACTATGGTAACTGCCTTGCTGCAGGTGCTAAACAAGCATTTACATCTGTGATACAGCTGTAACTGAATGATGACGGGGGAAAAAAAAAGTCGTTCTTGGAGCAGCTTAAAAAAAAATTGCCACAATTATTTTCACATTACGTATCAAGATTTTTTCAATCTTAAAAACATAATGCCAGATAGATCTTCTAATTGGAAGAGATGAACTAGTTGAAACAAATGGCATATATCAGAAATGCTTTTAGCATCCACGGTGTTCTGTGGCAGGAAGTGCTAGAGCTTGACCTTGTGTTGCATGTAAAAAATTTCTCTGACTCCCTTTAACTTGGCGCCTGCTATTTTTGTAGCAGCATGTGCACCTTGCTTTCTCTGTCGTGGTATAAGAGGCTGAGCTCTCATGCCCTGTAGAACCAAAAAGTATCTTGTGTTGTAAGGGGCCCCAAGGATCGTTGAGTCCAACTCTTAGAGCTTTGCTTCTTGAAAAAATTGAAATACAACTGTTCTGGCTTTACCTAGCTTGTGTTAGACAGGCAGTCTTGAGGAAAAGGTCACTAATATTTCTAGAGGCCCAGAGATGTGTTACAAAGAGAGAGGGAGAGATGGTTGTTGGGCATTGCTGAGAGCAGAGGTTAGAGATATTACCTGCTGTGTTAACCTCATGCAGGGCTTTGAAGTTGCTCTGGAGAATTAAAAACAAAAAAATTGTAAGCCTGTCTTTATAAAGATTTGAGATCAAGGATCACAGATTGAATGGTTGTTAGGAGATGAGAGTAATCCCAGTGGTAGATGTTTTGTCTGTCAATTCAGTTGTCTGAATAAGCTGAATGTGATACTTTGTGGATCTTCAATTTCCTCTGCTTAATAGTGATGGCATACGGTGCATTGATCGAAGTGCACGTGAAAGAGCTGTGTGTTTTGGGGATTCTTAAAGGCCAGGGCACTGGTATCTGTGGCTGCGAAATGCTCTGGCAAGGTGTTTTTTAATGTTGCTGCTCCAGAAAGGACCAGTTTCATCTGTTCTACGTGGTGTTTGCTTGTGAAGCTAAATTTAGTTGAGTGGGAAGAGGTGAGGATAGTGATTATTACTTTCAAGCTACAGCTATCCATTAGAGGCTGCACTATTGACTACTTTGCCATGTTATTTGAGGTCTGTGATATTATAAGACAAATGGGGCGTGTGACTGAGGGTGGAAGAAGTTCCTCTTGTCCCACAGCATGTTTGCATGCTAACCTGCTCCAAGGTGAGTTCTGTTTCGCTGGGAAGTGCCCTTATTGTTAAAGGCCCACCACTCTGTTGCTGAGGTACAGATCTTGGATGATCCTACAGCAACTTCAGTGCTGTTGCCCGCTCATGATTTTGCGGTGTGTTTGGGGTAGATGTAGGGGTGATTTTAAGTTTTGGTAGTTGTTGCATCTGTTTCTCCCTTGGGAAAGAATTTGAGAATCTAAAGACTTTTTCCCTAACTTGTGCTGGCAAAGATGAGCTTTGTAGATGAATAAAAAGCACTGTAGCTTACGATCGTCTTTAAACTTAGCGAAAGGCATTGTACATCTACAAGTGTATGGGTGCGTGGTTTATTAATACGTGGTGCAAATTTCTGAGCAATCCATTTTTTCATTTTGTAACCAAAGCCATGACAGTATTTGCAGTACAGAAGAAAATGAGTGTTTCAGTGCTTTTGGAGGCAGGCAGGGGAAAAGCATACAGGTGTTTATGCTGGTTGCCTGACAGAGCTGCGTGCACTGCGCTTTCTGGAAAGACAGGTCTGGTGGAGGGTGGGGTTGGGACATATTTGATTTCTAATTTCTGTGCACTGAGCATTCTGTCAAGGCTAATGTTACAAGTTCATGGAGCTTATGTATTGTAGGGTGTAACTGGGTGAGGCAGCAGTTCACTGGAACAAGATGTGATTATGCATATACATGAACATTGTTTTATGTTTATGATGCTTTAATATGGGAGGGTTGGAAATGAGTGATTCCATGTACTCTGAGATTATTTTTAAAAACTATTAATTTTATTTACTTAATAGCTGGCCAATTTGAAGCAACCACAACTCTATACTGATGATCCTGTAAAATACTTAATCTTTTTTGGCTGCTAGTTTACATTTACAGTGTGTTAGGGTATATGTTGTGTTTTTTTGCTTGTTTTGGTCTTCAGTTAACAGACTTCAGTATCTTTCATACATGTGTATTGACATAACTATTTTACAGATGCTATGTCTTTCCACAACAAATATCCTTATTCTCAATATATGCCTAGAGTTAAAACAGTGAGGAAATTGCTTTTGTTTCCTTACTCAATTAAGCTCAAGCAAATATCATGCTGCAAATTTTGTTCAGATAGTCTAAAAAAAAAAAAGGGGGGGAATTAGGCTAAAGGAGTGTGACAGCCCTGTGTGTCAAAGGGCTTGGCGTTTTCCGACATAATTAGAAAATCTCAGGAGTGCTCAATTCCTTTTTGCAACTGAGGTCATGCTGTCATTGTGCTTCTCATAATCCCATTCCTGTGGCTGCAGTTGAACTTTTACATTTCAGATGCTTCTCAGATATCTGGCTTTTATGTTGCAAAATTGAAGCTATGTGCTGCTAATCTCCCATTAGCTAGAATACAGATACTATCTTAACTGCTGAGTGTAGAAATGGTAGTGTCTCTTGGAAGCAAGACTCAATTTTAAATCTCACAGAGATCAGAAGATTCCCCTGGGATTCCTTCCTTGGAAGATGCATGATAGTTGAAGCAAACAGACCTGTATTTTGCCAACTGATTTTGAACAGAAGGAGATGGAGCCAAAATAAGCAACACTTAAGCTGTGCTCCCTTGGTTTGATTGCAGTTCTAGAGCATGTGCAGTCCTTATGCTTGCAAATATCTGGATGTTTGTCTTTGGATCCCTCACCTGTAGCTCATTCCTTCTCTGGGCAGCACTGCTGAGCTTTCATTCTTTCAGTCAGTGTCCTTTCATTCCTATCACTCTCCTCAGAAGCTATGTTCTGTTTCTATTCCTAGGCTTCCCAGCCTCACTGTTTTCTGAAGGCCAGCAGAAGTGACTGCTTAGGGTGATTCCTCATTGCTGCCCCATTCTTTTTAATTTGTTGATCTGGATTTGTTTTATAAATGCTGAAAATAATACTTCGTTGTGAAGCAAATTATTGCTCGTTTTTGTTAGTTATAAGTGCTTCTACTCACATGATGACATTTAAATATTACTTTTCTCCCCTTTATGAAACTTGAAGTTTAAACAAAAACCTTCCTACTATAATTATATGCTCTATGAAGTGCACAGAAAATCTACTATCTGTACTTTATAATAGCTAAAGAGCTGTGAAGACACTTTGAGTGCTGTGGAGACAGATCAACAGGTGTTCTGTGCCTTTGTGCTGCTCATCCTTGATTAAAACAGGTTTTATTAATCCATGTCAATGTATCCATGTCAATATCCAAGATTCTGGATCTCAGTAAGCCAGCAGGTTGTATTTTTATATAGAGAGAGGTATGAGGCAAACAGGATTATCTGTGGGGGCTACTGAAGACTTTGATTTACGGACTGAAATACTAGCCCAAGTAACTGAGTCCAAGAGCTGTTCTTGAGAAGCAAGCTTCATTTTGTGTTGTTTAATTGTAGTAGTAGGGCACTGTCATCTCAGTTCATTTGGAAAATGCAGAAACTACCTAGATTTTATGGCAAAAAATTTACTTCTGAAAAAGCTGCAGTTTACAGCTTAATTGTCCTCTCCGATAGAGGCATTCTTCCTTTTAGTTTTTCCACTGTATCTCTTTAGCCTAAATACAATGCTGGTTGGGCCCGAATATTTGTCACTGTCACTGGGACAATTAAAATATATTGCATTTAATTTACTGTACTGTATGACAGTGGCTTTTCATGTTTAAATTTATAGGTGTTTTCAACTGCTAAAAATACTTAGTGCCAAGGGTAAATTGTCACTATAACATATACGATATAATTTCCAAATTTCCATGTAGACATACTTGCAGGTATATCGCAACAGTGACTAAAATGTGTTGATAGATAGCCCAGAGTAAAATCTTCATTCTCCTGCATCAAACTTCAATAGGCAGGACCTTCTATTCTTGTAATAGGCATTTTATTGGGAAGTGAGGTCTGTAAGGAGGCTGAAGATGGATGAAGATTGAGAATAATGTGATTCGTGCTCTGAGCATTTGTCTTTATGTGATGGGCATGTTCATACAGTAATCTTCAAGGCAAGATGCAATGCAGCCTATGTTGCTGTCAGAAGGAAAACATAGTGAAAAGAGGAATTCTGCCTAGCATGTCCTTAACTGTGGATCAGGAAAGTATTAATTTGGGATAAACATGAATCAGGTGATTCAGATTCGTAAAAACAAAATAGATGTGCTTTGGCTTCAAGATGAAAGCTGGACGTGGGAAACTGAAAGCTGTTGCAACCTGGAGACTAGAGTTTTTTGCAAGGCTTGGTGGGTGAAATGTTTGCATTTGCTGCCGTGATCTGCTTTGACGTCCTGCCAGTGTTTGACCACAAAATTGGAGGTTCAGTTGCTGAAATGCCATCCCCAAGTGTAACAGTGGTGAGCACATGAATATTTAGAAAGTAGCTGAAGAAGCAGCTAGAGAACATTTCTGAAAGGATTTCCTTATGCTGATGAATGTGAGCTGTTCTAATTAGCTGAGCAGCTGGATTTCAGCTGCTTCTTAGCTATCTTTGCTTGTCCAGACAGTGGGAAGTCACAGTTGCTGCATTCGTTTAGCAATGCAGCCATAGACATCTGCAGCATAATGATGAGGATAGAATTGTCACTGGACTTAATTACTGCTTCAGGATTGCTTGCTTTTGGGCTCAGACTCTGGAGAGAGGTGAAGTTGTACCAGGGTGAATATTATTTCTAAGATGTTTATTATTAGAATATTATTTCTAAATGTTCGATAATGCAGACATGCTTGATTTGTTAGGTGACTGGATCTTTATCAGCCTTTGTACTCACAGGGCTATGACAATACCCCATTACTCAGCAGAGAAGGTATGGATGTGTTTGCATGTTAAGGTGCCTGGCTGCTGCCAGCTGCTTTTTGTTGGTGCTGATCAGAGTAACCAGTGTGAGCAGGAAACCAAAATAAAGGAGTGCATCAGCTCCTAGGAGGGGTGAAAAGAATGCTGACCTGAGGCAGGATTAGCACTGGATAATTTGCTGTCAGATTAGCTGCACGTATGGCATTAGTCACGGGCTAAAGATGTTTTTTGGTGAGCAAAGGCCAAGCTACTTCCCACGAGGAGAGCCCCTGACCTCCCCAGTTGCCCTTTGCACCACTCCTCTTGCATCACCCTGGTGCTCTTGGGAGCTCTGCAGCTAGCTGGAGCTGTTGGCTGGGCTGGCTGAGAACTCATTGGCTGTCTGGGGCAGACCTTGTGCTTCTTAAGAGCGCAATCACAAGGTTGGCCAGGCAGACTTGTGGCATGTCAGCACCAATGTGAAAGGGCTGGAGGAGACAGTGGGCGTGGGGAAGGGAGTACTGCTGACTGCCTGGTTTCCTATCTTAAACCAAGGGTGAAGCTGCATCTTGGGTAGTACATTGACTGTTACAAAGGTAGTATGAGTTATAAAGTAACAGAGAGGAATATGTGATGTGTTTTATTGTAGTACTATACATAGTATTGCAATAATTTCAACAACAGCTATTGAAAAGTTCTTTGCTAGCATTCCAGGAAGTCTCAAGGTATTAAAAAAAAGCAACATTTGAACTTAGTTAAGGGGCATGTAAGAGAGTCAGTAACCATCACAACTGGAAATATGCTAAGTGCTCCTTAAACAGGTGTGTGAACTGGAGGACAGATATTTTGAAAAAAGCCCTGTATAACATGATGTAAGTGATAAATTTTGAGACTTGGTAGCAGATGCTTCAGTACATACATATTTTTTAACAAGGGTTGACTTTTTTTTTTTTTTCCCACCAGCCTTTTTTTTGTGTGTCTAGAGTGATTTATGCCCAGCATCAATCTGTCTGCCTACACCCAGGAGCAGGGCTGCTTTGCAATCAGCTGGGATGGAAATGGGCCCCTTGTGATGCTGGCTTGAGATATTTGACTACCTTCAGCTAGCAAGTACAGCAGCTTGACGGATCCCCTCTGAGCCAACTGAGGTAGTTTGCATAGGTGCACAGGGATGCAAGTTCCCTGTTTTGAGGGGCTGGCTAGGGAAGCTCAACAGAACTGCTGCCTTAGTTGGGCACTGAACAAACTCTGTGCATTAAATTGTCTGTCAGCGAGATCTAGGACAAATCCATACATGTTGGAAGAAGTGTTCTGGTTGTCTTCTCTTGCCTGGTTAATTAGTGTGCAAAAGGTATGAGAGTTTGCATCTCTACTTGCTCCATATTATTTACAGCTGGGGTGGTGTTTAAACTAATGTTTATCAGTCTCAAATGCTGTGAAAGTGCCCAAATCTTGCTGTCCATTCATTCTTCTGCCAGCCCTTTGAGTTACGAGTTCTACCTATGCATGCTGTGGGGACAGTGTGGGTGCTGCTGCCCCCCAATGGGCTGGCTGATGTCATGCCTTCCTCCCAGTGCTTCTGACATAACTGTCTGGAGACTCATGATGGAACCAGGATCAGAGATCCCATGCAGGCTGAACTCATCCCTGCTTTATTTTTCCTTGATGTGTGTATTTGTGGGGTTTCTGTGTGTGCTCTGGTTCACTGCTCTCTGTTACAGACTGGAGGAGGAGGCGGGGAAAGAGGCAGGGTCTCCATTAATTAGAATCATCACTGTTACAGCTCCTACACATCAAATAGGAGAACTGAATTCAATTTGGTATTGCTAATTATTTGGATCCCTTGAGAGAAAATGTGTTCATTACCTGTGGAGCAGAGGAGGATGTTATCAACCTTATCACTCCTCATTCTGCAGGATGGGGCAGGAGACTAGAAATTGTTGTTTCTGGAATAGGGCGGGGTTACCTCAGCATTGAGTGTGGGCATGATCACAGTTTGCCCTAACAACAGCATCTTTCTTAAATTACTGTTGTTCAATACATAGCAAAGTTACGGAACTTTCAGTCCCCTTATAGGATTTCATGGCAAATAATAATAATCTAAATTCATTCCTATTTCTTTGTTTTTAGAAGGCTTAAATAATTTTAAGTTACATGTCAATCAAACTCTCCTGAGTGTAGGAGACAGTCCTTTGCCAAAGGAGAGGAAGGGTTTTGATGATAACTTGTTAATAGAAAGAGGAAAAGAAAAATTATCTGATAATAGCTTTCTTTGTGAGTTAATAAATTTTCTAACAGAATCATGTTATTCTGGGTTCTAAATTACATGGAGAGTTGCGTACTTGAACTGCTTGGCTGATGATATATTCATATTTCAGCTTCACTGGGTTGGTTTAATGAAAGATTTTGCTTCTTTGTTCTTTGCACTGTGATTATAAGTTATTTTCTATACTTTTTTTGGTTAGTATGTTGCTAAGAGAATGTGGACTTGTGCATATATGATGGCTGCTGTTGTTTTGAGCCACAAGTGCCTGCTCTCATCTCAATGTGCTCCTCAGATTCTGAGGCAAATTGAAACAATTCAAGGTGCTCTTGCCAACTGAAGAAAGAACTTAACCTGCTCCATTTGGGTCTTACTGATGCTTAGGTATTCATACATTATACATGATCTAATTTCCAGCTTTAAATGTTACAGACATGTTGAATTCCGAGTATAGAAAGTATTTGCTCCTCCAAAAGATTTAAGATTCATAGTAGCAGACTTCAGTCTCCTTCCTGCCCGATATTAAATATAATAAAAATAAAGCCCTAAATATTGCAGTTACTCCTAGCAATGAAGACAGAAGAACACTGCTGCAAAAATAGACTTAGAAAACAAAGAGTTGAGTTAAAAGGAAGAAAAAAAATCCTAGAGTTACATCAGGGAAGAACATGCAACTAAAATGTTTCTTGAAGATGAGCTGTATCATGGAGCGTTTTGAAAGAGAAGATCCCTTTACTGCTAAGAATGTATGGTAGAATATGATTGATGGAAATGTATTCTAATGCTGCATTGACAGGGACTAAGCTACTCTTGAGCTGTTACTGAAAGCAGACAGATCAACCTTGCTTTTATCCTAGGTGAGCCAAACTATTTCAAAAGACAGTTTGGTTAGAGCAACGTCTGTTCCTAGTCTTTGGAAGGAGGACTTGTTCTTTGCATGTGCCTTTTTCTTCTCTTCTCCAAATCCCCTATTCCCACTGATGCAGCTGCAGTCTTCAGCAGTTGCATTGGAAGTGTGTGCGGAGCCAAAGCAAGCACTGACAGTCTGAGTGTGGCACGCTTGCTCCGAGTGTGGAGAGAGCATTGCAAAGTGCTCCTGCCTTCTCTGTAACTTTCCTGCTGGTGTGGCCACTGATGAAGGCTGTAGGGGTGGTGGTTCTGGAAAAGGCTTGATTCAGGTGGTATGTCTTTCTTTGGTAATTAATGTCTTATGCTGAATCTGATACAGTTGTTTTGCAGCCTTTAGAAAGGGCCGAGTATTCTATTGATGGTGTTTCTCTGAGTGTTCTTAACCCATTGTGTTGCAAGAAATAGGCTTTTTCTGAAGTAGTTTCTTTGTTGCTTTTTAAAAAAAACTCCTCTGTAGCTTTTTACTGTGGCACGTTAATTAATATCAGGTTTATCAAGTTAGCAGCACTTCCTGGAATAGTAATCTCAAGTAACTTCTGCGAAGTTACTAAAGGCTGTTAGATCTTTTAAGAGCTTCAGGAGAGAGTTGTAAGAAGCCTTAGTCTTGCCAAGAAAGCAGATGAGCTGGCAAAAGAAAACATTTTTCTGTCCTTGTGTGTCAACAGCTTCTTGGTCGTGTTGTATTCCTGTCTAACCTCACCCACCAAGTTATTACTGAAAAATGCAACCTCATCTGAAAGTGGGGATCAGATATTAACTAACCGTTCAAAATATTTAGCGGAGGAGTCATAGGTGTTTGCTTGGCTGTGTAAGTTTTATTTATTTATGGGGATGTTAAGTCATTAAATGCTAATAATCTGAGAATATACACACCCACATGGGCTCTTTTCCAGGTGTCACAGTCAAATGAGTCAGAATATGAACTTCAGTATGGAATCAAGAGAACAAATGTCTTTTCAAAAATTGTTTACTATCTTGGAGGAGTCTTTAAGCTAAGCTGTAATCTGGTTAGCATTGGAATGTGTAGGGTATGGTTGTTTTTCTGCATGGGGGTTTGAATGTGTTTCTTTAAGGTAGCTGGGCATGAATTTGGCAAGCCCTGTGTAGTGTATAGGAATCCTCTACGCAGTGCTGCTTAGTTGTTCTCTTTGAGATGCTAACCACTGACTAATCATTTATTTTTTTCTTTATTAAGCCAAGGACCCTTGTCATCCATAAGAGCAGCAATCAAGAGATGTAAGTCTGTTTTTCTTTCTTCTTGACAGTTATTGCTTTTTAAAATTGCTTCATCGTCATTTTCAGTAACTGGATTAACTTTGTAAAAGTAAGTTGAACTGTCAAAGTTAACTTTAGAAAGGAAGTTGCTAACAGCCTTTGGGGGTGGGGAGAGTGGACTGTAATTACTTGTTTTTTTTTTTTGCCTTTGTATTACTCCCTCTTTTTGCTTTGCTGATGATCTGTTCCTTTTTGCCAGTTACTAACGTTTTCTTATTTGAGCACCAGAGCATTTGTGCACTGTGGTGATCCATCTCTGAAGACCTTGGGTTACATATGCTCAATTCTTAGGCATGTGACAAATGAGAAGCTTGTTTCATTTCAGGAGAAATCCTCAGCACTGTTTGTTTGCTATATTGGGTACAGGATTAGATGCATGCATGTTATTTATTTCTGAAAGCAAAAAATTGTTTCTAAATCTTGAATGAAAGGGCAATTTCTTTTTCCCTATTTTTTTTAACGTGTCTTTCCCTGCTTTTGATATTTCCAGACAGAATTTCTTCAGCTGTGTTCTCTGAAGTATTTTATACTGTTCCTTTTTTTCCACTTCACATTTGTATTTCATTTCTGTCCATGATTTCAATTTCACAGTGAAGAAACAGTGGGGAAAAATACATTAGTGTATGTGCTACTGATCTGTTTCTTCTGAATCTATTACTTGGGGGCTCATTAGAATGGATTGGATTGGAGGCAGTGAAAGGAGATCATGAATGCTTCATTTAGGGCAAGTCTCCATGATGCTGTAGTTAAAATGCAGCGCTTTATCTGTGCTATTGCTGCCATAAATAGGAAGCTGAAAAACAGAGCACCAGATCACAGAAGGCCTTTTGTCACTGAGTCAGGAGTTGATAGAGACTTTATAAGCTCCAGATCTCCTCTAGCTGGAAAATGGTCTGAAAGACCATTAAGCAGTTGGAAAGTACAGTTTGGAAAATGCAGTAGCAAGTGATGCCTCATTTTGAGGTGCAATCAATTAAAAAATACATCTAGTCAAGAAGCTGTGAATCCATATATGTAACGTTGTATTTTAATATATTTAATGATAGTAATATGTGAATGACTATAAAATCTAAATAACGTGTGAATCTCCATGCGTGGTAGAAAAAAATCTCCATGCATGATAGAAAAAAATCTCAATGCATGTTTTAAGGCGTTGCACATGAAACCTTGGTTTTATGTGTGCCACTAACCATACTATGGATGGATCTAAATGAAAAATAGGACCTGTCTAATTCCTAACTCTGCTTGCCATTTATGTGGAAAAGTTGAAATATTGTCTGGAAAAAGAGTTCTCCCTAACAGCATTGGAGATCTATTGTTATTCCTTAATCACAGCTTCTGTGGCCTGCTTATCTCTCATTTTCAAGAAACATGGTAGGTATCTGCAGGGTATCAGTCTTCCAATTTGTGTACAGTACTTAAGCTCACTTACCTGTCTTACTGGTAAGTCTCTTCCCATCTTGTGGCCGGAGAAAGAGAGCACTTATTTTCCTTTTTGGCTGTGCTGACTGCAATGCTGACTGGAAAGGTGTTGTTAGTTTGTTTCAACTGTTTGATAAATCAAGCAATTGTTTGAAGAAATCAAACATGTAATTGTGAGATGTGCTCAGGAGTCACTTTTGAACTCTTCAGAATTTGCCTCTGATTTTTAATGACAATCTCTGCCAAGAGCGTACCAGTACAGACACCTCCCACTGAAATTAATGGAATTACTTCCTCGGACACTTGAGACAGGAACATGCCAAAAAAAGTAAAAAGAAGCTAAGTGCTGCTATGATGAGACAAAGGGCAATGGTGTTTTTGCATACTACTCCACTCTTCCAGAACAGGCTGGCAGAAACAAGCCTGCTGCTGTAAAATGTTGGAAAAACCTACAAGCTTGTCCCATTTTCATTCTGTCCTAAGCAAATATGTGGCTGATTGAAGGATGTGTAACAGCTTGCACACACTTTGCGGCTATGTCTTCCCATTTGGCAGTTTTGCAGTTATTTTTGGCTGTGGATTTGGTTTGTTTTTCGTTTTTGTTTTGTCGTGCTTCGGGGCTTTCTGGGCTCTTTTGGCTCCTACTTTTTCCCAACAAGATCAATTCCGTGACCTCATTCTCTCCCCATCTGCACAAACATTTGGGCTGGCATAATGTAGGGAATGGTGCAGAGGCAGGAACACAGCCCAAGGGAAGGTGTGGGAAGGAGTGAAATGTCTTCATTAAATTCTACTATCAAATTTGAGTGAAACTGCAGTCATGCTCTACAGGTGTAGCTATAAAAGTTTTTGTTCAGTCACACTGTCAGCCTCTCTGGTGCCCAGCAGTTTGCTCAGCTGTGATAAGGTATGTGACCTGGTGGTTTTTGTCCAGGTCAGACAGTGAAGTTATACAAAGAAGAGCAGGAAACAGAGACTGCTGCTGGGGGTGGCACACTCATACCCCTCCTGCTGCCTGAGGTCTGAGCCCAAAGTGTGAGTAGGATCAGGGAGATGAAATGAACAAAAGCTGTACAGAAAGAAATGAGGGTTTTTTTTTTTTTAATATTTGATGTTCTGAGCTCACTCACTGTGCGGTCTTCCTAGTGCTATTGTTGTTTCAACAGGGGGGACCAAAGTTAGTCTTTCGAAGGGGACTTGGGCAGCCCTTTTTCTTGTAGCTGCATTCAAGCATCAATTCAGCCTGGCACTGATGTTGAACAACTTGATGTTTCCTGAGGTGCCTGGAAACAGAAATAGAAGAAAAGGAGCAAGACCTCCCCCTTGTGTCAAGAAACGTACTTCAGCTGTTTCAGAGATGAATGAAGATGTCTCATTAGTTTGAAGCTCCACTTTTTATGAATAGTGTAATAAGGTCTTTGATTAAATAAAATTTTTCTGCTCATTTTACTTTTCCCTGAAGAAAGCATTTCTGCAGCTGTGTAACACCCTCAGTACTGCAAAAACCACATACGTGTCCTCTTACCTGGAATCAGCTTGACAGCTCTTCAGCTGTATTAAATAGTAGTTAAAGCAAGGAATGTTTGCTCACAATTGTGGCTCTCTCTGAGATACCGTGATGAATAACCTTTGTCCACCCAGGCAGCTGAGAAGGATAACTTCTCAGGCTAATAGTCTATATATTTCCTATTATCCATGGTAGAAAATTCTAGCCTGCTGTGTTGGGAAAGCATTGAAAGAAACTGTATTTTTAAATAGTAACACACTTGTTATAGAAAGTAATATTATTATTTTAAAGCCCATTGATAATATTAATTGGAATTAACTGAAATAGTTGATAGGAAGGATCATGTTTACTCATAGCTGCTGGAAGGAACAATAGATAAAAATCATCAGAAAAATTTCAAGTTTAATTTCTCGCAAGGTTTGGGGAATTTGAGGTTATGATTCTAATCTTCAATAGAAGATGAAACTTGCTTTTAAAGCAGTCTGCACTGACAAAACTGTTCAGTATTTCATATAGTTTACTAATGGAAATGCACAGATGTGATTATTGTAGCGTTTCTATTGTGCAAGCACTCAGCACACAGCAGGAGGGAATCTGAGCAGATCCCTGAATGAACTTTAGATTGCCTAAAAAAGTTGCCTGGAAGACTGTAAATTCTAGCTCAGGTCTCTTCAAAAGATTCAGAAATGCATGTCAAACTGCTGTTGTCGCCAGCTCATCTGTATCACTGCAATAGAAATGAGTTTGTGGTATAAAGACTGTTAGAAAGTTTATGTTTACAGGCATCTTGAGCTCAAAGTTGAAATTGCCTCCTGTCCCATTATCTGTATGTGTTTCAGATGTAAGTGAAATACCAAATTAGCTTGAAAAATATAACCTGGCGTAGAAACTGTAGTTGAAAAACCCATTAAAACGTAACTGTGCAGCAAAAACAGGATCCTTTACCACTCACTGCATGTAACAAAAATAATGGGCTCAAGCCACTAAATACTGCTTATAAGAAATATGTACCAAGAATGAATCTGTAGGTCACTCATCCGTTTTCTGCTTAGAGAATTACTATTAATCCTTTACCTGGTAACAGATTAAACATATTTGGATGCCTCACTGACATCAGCAGGAATACATACTTGTATTTCTAGTGGCGGTGTTATGGGTTGGTTTGATGTTCTTTCTCTCAAGACCAGTAGAATTATAAGAAGGAAAGGTGGAAGGAAAGTTTTGCAAACTGGATTTTCCTTTCCTACCCTTCTTTAACCATTTCAGTTACCTTTTATTTAGAAACCACTAAATGTGTGATGTGGATATATTGACACTTATCATCTACATCATTTCTTACTGTGAGAGTAGACGGATTTGTGCAAAATCAGCACTGAAATACTTTTTTATTGACTCTCCTGATGATGAAAATGTTTTTTTTTTTCTTTTTTAAGCTTAAAGATGTTATAAGTTGAAACCTGGAGAAAAATGAATAGCCTGCTTTTTCAAACCAATTCACAAAGGGAGTGAAAAACAGGGTGTGAAAGGACCACACGGCCAGAAAAATGGTTGTGGTTTTTTTGTTGTTGTTGTTTTTAAATGAAGCATGTGCTATGTTTTAAAAATTCATGTCTTCTCTCATACACTTTTTAATTTAAATTCACTTTTGACAGTGAAGGAATAAAAGCTGTGCCTGTCCACAGACAAGAATTATTTAGAAAGTTTTTCTTCAGCATTTGTGGAACTCCAAGGAACACTCGAAAGCAGAGGATGATGGTTTGCGCCTCTGCTCTAATATGAATTTCAGAGTTTCCAAAACAAAAGATGCTCTGAAAGTGTGGTTGTAACAAAAACAGGAAAGCAAAAAGAGGGAAACAAGTGATGGAAGGAGGAAAGAATTTTGTCCAAGTCCTTAAAAAAATAAATATTTTTATTAGCTATTTATATTGATGAAAGGAGCTTGACTCCAGAAGTGCCTGGGAGATTTTGTTTCAAACAAAGAATGGACACACATGAAAGTCGATAAAATGTTTCTGCTGATGTTATTTTTATGTGAATATTTTTAGTGTGTTGCTTTTAAGTGAACTTGTTTATTTGATATTTGGAGCTGGATGGATTATGTAGTTGTCTATGCCTTGCTATAGTTTTGTAGCTTCTGTTTAGGAAAGAACTGTTGTAGATTTTTCTTATGTGTTGTAGTAACTTTAATAAATAGAAGTACATTTATAGTTTCGTGGGGAAAACATAGCATCTTCTGTTTATCTAGGAATAAAAAAAGAACTGAGGAAATTGGCAGGTTTATTGGCTTAGCTTTGCATCCCTCTGTAATTAGTTTTAATTTCTCATTACCATTTCAATTTGGATGCACCCAAAGCAGTTGCATTGAATACATTTAGGAAATTAACACTTAGATTCTCGTTGTAAAAGTAAACTTGGAAGAGGTTGGTTTGATTGTTTTGGGTTTTTCTTTCATATTTTTGTTTGGTTGTTTGTTTCCTTGAACGTGTGAATAATATGATTGCAGCGCTAAGATCTATGAAGAAGGAAGTGAAGGTGATATTTTGTCTGTGTAGGGGATTTCTATTTGTGTTAGCCAAACTATTTTTACAGAACTGGGTTAGCAGATGGGCTGTTACTCCTGAAACTTTGAGGTGTGCTTCTTGTCTGGGTCAGTATGCCTGATCATACCTCTTTGTTAGGTGGGACTGTGAAATGAGGGATCCCATTTTCTTGGCATCTGGATCAACTCCTCAACGTAACCATTTTAGAAAGAAAACAGCACAGACACCAACCATATTTTCAAGCTAAATAAAGCATTCAAAGAAATTGTGTTTTCCTTCCGTTCATCGCACTTGGTTGAGCAATACAGTGAATTTTTCCATACCCAGTTGTGTTCCTTATGGTTAATTATGGCAGAGAGACCTCTGAACACCCATTGTTAAAATCAGCATGGAAGTAGAGATCCAGTCTGTTTTCTAGTTTTTTTTTAAAGATGCTATACAGTAAATAGACATAAAAAGTCGTCTTTTTAAATCTGTGGCACGTATTCTTGTGTTACTAACCCATTTAATCATATTTTCTGGTTCTGGAGCCTCGGTTTGTCCTCTTTCTCCTCCTCTTCCCTTTCTGTAACCCCTTCTTTTTTTCCTCTAGCACTCATGAATAGTGCACATCAATAATGCCCCATGGAAGCGGTATGTCTGACAACACTGCAATGCTCGAATCAAGTATGCTTTACTGATTTCAGATATCAGCTATGCTTCTGTGATGGCACAGAAACAGCACAATCATGATCTTTCACGCAATAAGATTCTACCACTTCCTAAATTATCTTTGCTATGCAAAAATTTGTCCCTCAAATAATCTCCTTTTTTCATTGAAGGCATCCAAGTGAGAACATGATGTGGCCATTGGGAAAATTATTTGAGTAAAAATGTGGCAAAAAAAAAAAAAAAAAAAGGACAACTTTAAAACATAATGATTTTTGAAGCATTGCAAATTTTTAATACACAAATGATTAAATTTTTAAGAGATATCTAATTGGGAACATTGCTTTTTTTTTTTTTTAACATAAAGTAGGGTGAAATATCTTAAGTTTTTTGCATTAGTAGTTTTTCCTTCTAGAGAAGAAGGAAAGACATTTTTAAAAAGTTTAGAAATGAGCCATCAAAAGCAAAATCAGACTTAATTAACACTTCAAAGAAAAGTTACAGCTCTGGGGTCACTACGGTACAGAAGACAGGAATGTTTCGAGAAGGAAGGAAATGGGCAGGACCATCTTTTTTGATGGTATCTTGGACATAGAATGACTTAAAGTGATTTGAATGTGCACCCTAAACCTTTAAAAAAGTTTTCCCTCGTATTTTATGCTAATAATTAAAAAAAAAATCCTTGGTGTCTCCTGGAGTCTGGGATTTATGATCACATGCTATGTATGCTCTCAGTTTCCTTTATGGTGGATGGTAGGGGCTATGCTCTTGCCCTCAACTATGTGCTGTGATGGTGTGTTAACTTTCTCCAAACTTTTGTTTCTTTTACTTCAATAGCTTCTCGGACTTCTAGCCACAGTGAGCAGCAGAGGGATAGAAGGTATGATGCACTTACTTATATTGCAATTGGATGTTACTTTACAACTTCTTAGATTGTATCACAGCATTACTTTTTATGCGTTTCTCTAGTTGTTTTGGTGGGGGTTTTTTTGGGTTTTTTGTTTTGTTTCTCGTTATCTTTTATATGTTTAATTTTAATTTAAACTAAAATGCTGTGATGCTTAAACAGAGGATGGACTAAGAGTTGCTGTTTCTGCTTAAGCATTGTATGTGTCTTCAAAAAAAAAGCCAATGCAACCAGACAGCAAACCTGTATGGAACTGCTTTAATTTCCTGATATCTATTTATGAGATCACAATGAAAATAGGCACACTGTCACATGTTCTGGTTTCTCCAAAGGTTTGAGAGAGGAGATCACTAACCTGAATAGCCTTTCTATCAAATCTGCTATTACTTCAGGTTTGAAGGGACTGCATTCCTCCCTGTGTATTTTAGTTATGTTTTAGTGTTTAGGTTTCTGATGTTTTTCTGTTAGCACACAGAAGCTTCTGTAGCAGATGCTTCATCTATTCACAAAGCTCACTTTCCAAAATGAATTCAGTGCAGGGCTCTAGATTAATCAGCAGTGGTTGGGAGCTGTGTTTGGAAAACACCATGCTGCCACTGCAGTTGATCTTCTAAAGCAGTTGTTACAGCAATGAAACATTGGAAGTACCTCTGGGTCCCTGTCATACTAGATGCTGTAAGCAAAGAAGCCCTGTCCCAGAGGGCTTGTGAGGCATGCTTTGCCCTTCCTTTAGTACTGTGGGGGGTTTCCCCAGAAGTCTTGAGGGTAAACAAGCTTATAAGTAGTCAGCCAGAAGTAGTTTTAACTATCCCATTGTTTTCACATAGCAGCAGACTAAGGGCAAATGCATGATTAGTTCTCATTATCCTTTGAAGACTAAGTCTTTTTCCATCTAATTGAGTTACATTTGTATTTGGATGCTTTTTTAGCACGTAAATTATTTCACTGAAGCCAATAAACCTACTTTTTGGCTTAGGCATTTAATTAGGCGTTCTGAATGGAAGCCTAAGTGCTTATTAGAAAGGTCGGGTAATTTGCTTTGCAGTCATGGAAAGATACTTTGGTTAAATAAGACCTGAGCTGTTTTGATTTTTGATGCTGAGGAAACATTGATCTTTTATATTTAAAGTAACTATTTTGAGATGTTTTAGGTAATTATTCCCTTTTGCTTTACCTCGAGGCGTCCTGAAATTACAATAGTTGCTGCTGAACCCCTGCGGCCATCCTCCTGGTTTCCAGGTGCAAGTCCTGTTGCTCCTCAAGGATTAGGATTCTCTTCTGCTTCACGTCATGCTCAGTGGAGGACAAATGAGCTTATTCCAGCTGAGGTGAGCATGGATTTACATGAACTGTGTTAGGTAAATAAAGGCTTAAAAAAAAAAAAAAAGATACAGAAACTGTTCTATCACTAAGAATTTTACTTGCTTACGTTTTCATGACATAGAATAAAAAACTATGACAGTGTTCTTTTCCTCTGCATGTTAATTTAGTATTTTTAAATAAATATACGGTTTAAAATAAAAGATCAAATTTAGACATGCATTAATGTTTCTGTCTTTCTCTTGTAGCTTCCTCCATCTTATGAGCAGGTGATAAAGGAAATAAATCAAGTGCAAGTGAATACAACAAATAACAATAATGCTGCTGCTCCTAGGCATACCACTTCTTCTGCAACACAAACTGACTTTCCACAGGAATTAATCAGCCGTTTGCCAGGAAGTAATGAAAAGAGCAGTGTGCCTACACACGGGGAATCTGCCAGCTATCCAGGTGAGATTTTTTGACTTCCCATTGATGGAAATCGTAGCCGGTTTCCTGAAGATGTTCTTTATTACTCATCTCAAGCTGTGCTAGGAAAGGTTCGATTTGGATGCTAGGAAAAAATTATTCTCCGCAAGGGTTGTGATGCTTTGGAATGGGCTGCGCAGGGAAGTGGTAGAGTCACCATCTTTTGAGGAGTTCAGGAAACATGTAGGTGTGGCACTGAGGGACATGGTATCATTGGCATAGAGTAGAACTGATGGTTAGCTTAGATGATTTTAGATGTGTTTTTCAGTGTTAATGATTCTAAGATTCTGTCATCTGTGTAACTGTTACCATGAATGACAGTTAAATTTCTGTGAATGGTTGATGCTGTAAATTGCTGCAAAACTGCTCTTTTCTGAAGAATCACCGCACTCACAGACTACTTTTAAAACTTTCTCGGTAATGAAGATGAGTAAAATTGTGTGTCTTTGACTTAGTAATAAAAATATTCACTGTTTTGCTCAATTCAGCCCTATTGGCTGTTAGTTTTATGCCAGTAGAGCTCCCATGTCCAGTCAGAATAACAGCAGTGCTACATTAAAACCAGAAAGTAACTGACAGCGTGTGTAACTCCCTCTGCTGAGGGAATTACTGTACTGTTCCTTGGCCAAGATGTTACTTCTATGCCCTTCCTGCTTGTGAGCTAAAAAGTAATTCTGAATTTATAACATGTAGATACCATGCATTTCAGCAACCATCAGTTTCTTCCTGAATTTTACATATTTTTTCTGTTTTTCTTTTTAGAAAGAGAACTGCAGTTTCACAAGGAGCTCTTGAACACACTTATGAGCAAAAACTATTGTTTCACGTTCTTATTGTCAATAAAAAAAAGTAATGTAAATACCATGTTCTCTAATAGGTAACTGAAACCTTGTTTTTTCTGTTAGTAGGGCCAGGTCTCCTGAAACCTCCTAGGCCTTCTGCACCTCTCTTGAACAGATCTTCAGAAAATGAGACTTCCTTATTAGTTTATGAAAATTCTGAAGATCAAAGGCACCAAGAAAATCCCAGTGCTGTGATATGTCCTGTGCCAAAGCCAAGATCAAGAAGCAATCTCAGACCTGTGGTCAAAAATACTCAAAGTCAGATAGGAGACAATGGAGAAGAAGTGAACCAGTCTGACACGAAGAGGCAGCAACTTTCAGTTCAGCAGTCGTCTGTCTTAGATGATAGCTTACTAGACAATCACTTGACAGTGGACAGCATGAGTACAGGCAAGAGCCAAAGTAGTATTGTTTCAAGGATCAAAGTTTTTGAAACCCAAGGAGCTAATGATACCTCAGGATTATTAAAGAAACCAGAAATTGCCCCTCGTACATTCACCACAAGACCTGTACCTGCAAAGAAGCCAGTAGTTGCTCCAAAGCCAGGGGTAGACAGAGTTTCGGGAGAGTGGGATGCATGGACAGAAAGCAAACCAATACCTTCTTCCAGAGAATTGCAGCTTCAACCTGAAGCAGTAGGGAGTAGTGTTGTAACCAAACCTGAACTGCCAAAGAAACCAAAACCTGGCCTTGAAAAAAGTAGCAGTAGTGATTTTCTTGATGCAAAGAGTGGCTCAGTTGCAGAGAACAGCCATGAACCAAGAAAGTTTCCTGTTCCCGCTCCAAGGCCTCTTATTCCTAAAAAGTCACATTCTGCAGAAAATCCTGCCCTTTCTTTGGTCCCTCTAAAACCTATCTCTGCTCCACCACGGACTTCTGTATCTGCCCAGGAGAAGGTTTTCAAGTCTGTGGGGGAATTGTCACCCACAGAGAACTCTTCAGCACCTGCTTCGCAAAGTAAGCTAGATCTGGGAGGAGATCTGATCAGTTTTGATGATGATGTTTTGCCCCTAAGTCCACCTTGTGCAGTTAAAGACAGCATCAGTTGTGAAGCAGCAGCAGGTAAGATGCTGTTTTTTAAAACTGTCACTTGGGTTTCTGTTTGCAGGTTGCATGACGCTGTGTGAATTATGTCTGCCTATTCTTCCTGTCTTGACAGAGTTTATGTGTGTATGAAATTCTTTGTTTTCTATTATGTCAAGATCACTACGAAATTACTTGGGTTTTGGGACTCGGGAGGTTTCTAGCCTGCATAAATCTCAGAGGCTTCCTGCTGGATTTATTATGCAATAACAAAAATAATGATAAAAGACTTGATGCTGTATGCCAGATGTTGCCTCCAGAATGTATCAGAATATTCTCTCAGGAACTTGGGACATCTTATCTCTAGCCATCCAGTCTAACTAATTTATTTGAGTGCCTGCAATTCTGCAATGGAATCCTCCTGAGCACTGTAAACATGTAGATATTTATTCCACTAGGTCATGTAAGGAAGCAGCAATGTTTATTACTTAGAGAGAACAGTGATCAGACATACTTGGAATACTCTGAGCAGTGGCTACTTAGTTTCTCTTTCATGTGTTGGTGTTTTATATGGCTATATGCTAGTTATGCAACTTCAGATTTTTCTAAAAAGTGAAAAATTCATACAGATAGATTAATCACTGCAGCTGTATTCCTCTCATAAACTTGGCTTAATTCTATAGCAAAAGAGGCCAACCGGGGCTTTTTTTTTCTTCTGATATAGGTAGTTTAAGACACAAGTAGGTTCTGTGCTGTGCTGTCACTAAGTTTTACGGCAGTGAGCTTTTTCCTCTTAGTACTCAAGTATGTCCTGCTTTAGCTAATCAGCCCCATTGCAATCCAGGAAATGTTTTGCTTTGAAACAGATGGTATGTCATACAAAAGGCATATTTAAAGGACTAACTGTGAATTTAAGCCTTTTTTTTTTTTTTTTAACCTCATTTATCATTAAACATTGCAGCTCTTTGAAAAGAGATGTGTAGGTATTGTGTAGTTTTCATGATAAATCAGTATTAATGGTTGTTAGTAAGTGGGATTTCTTTACAGTTGTGGATTATATTGTTAGATGAAGCTCCAATTTATCACTTCCATTCTACAATGGCATAAAAAGCCCAGTGCTGATATAGGAAGTCCCTTACACCTTTAAACAGTACAGGTCAATAAAAATTTTGAAGCAGCTTATAAAAGCACTGAAGTAAGGCAACAGAATGTCCTTTAGGACAGCTAATTAGCTTTACGTGGATCTATGTCTGCCCTTTCCTTGGTTGAAAGGGAACCAGGATCACTGCAGAGGCTGCAGCAGACCTGGAAGGAGTACTGAGTAAGTGAAGAAGCATTTTGAGGTGCATGAGTGACAGTGTTTAAATGGGAACGGAGTTACAGTCCTAATTTTTGGAGACCGCTGTTGTGACAGCCACTGTGCATGCGGAGGTTTTAGGAGTTAGAAGCACAAGAAATTATGGATCCAAGTTGAAGGAAGGAAGATTTAGGTTGGATGTTGGGGGAAGTTCTTTACTAGGAGAGTGGTTAGGCCCTGGAACGGGCTGCCCAGGGAGGTTGTGGATGCCCCGTCCTTGGACGTGTTTAAGGCCAGGTTGGACGGGGTCCTGGGCAACCTAATCTGAATGTGTATGTTTGGTGGCCCTGCTAGGCAGGGGGGTTGGAACTACATGATCCTTGGGGTCCCTTCCAACCCGGGTGATTCTGTGATTCTGTGAATTACGATTGGTTTCCATGCATCTGAGAGAATTTAACCTTTCAGGCTCTTATTGAAAAGGTTCAACAATTGAAGGGAAAATGGGACTGTTCTAAGTATGAGAAAAGAAAATACTTACATTCTGTAACTGTGTAAAAATGAAAATGATGCTTTGGCTATGTGATCCGTAAGACTGCCTATCCTCAAATCTGAAAAAAATAATTAATGATAATTATTCTGTTATATCGCACAATGATCCCAAAGAATATCACCTAATTTTTAAACAAACACGGCAGCTTTTGTGATTAATGAATGGCGGTCTTCACCTTTCTGGCACCTGAGATGTTATTCTTCATTTAATGAAGAAGAAAATACTTTGCATTCTCCTAGTTAAGTGAAGAATTATTCAAATCATGGTTTCTTGATTTCCCAAGTCAAATGTCCATGATATCATTTATTTAATCAAGTGACGCCTTTGCTGCAACCCCTTCATATCTACTAAAGAGAAGGTTTGATAGCACTATTGTTTCATTACATAGAAAAATTAGAATTCAGTCCAGACTTTCTGCAGGCATGTGTGAGCTGAAGATCATATGCTAGACCCTTGATTATTAATGCCATGCTAGGTCTTGACAAAGCATCTACAAGAACAGCAGTGGCTTTCTGAAAAATGAGGCAACACAGAGCACTAACACCAGCTATTTCTCCTGTTCCCATAGGAACAGCTTAGGATTTACAAGATGAATCCACAGTAAAATGTTTTGTAAAGGCAGGAAGAAAAGCTGTAATCTAGCTCTCAATTCCCCAGACCTTTGCATTTCTTACATATTTGTCATTGTCATTACTTAACAAAATGACAGCACTCTCCTTGTTGTTATGGTAACCACAGAGAGGGAGGAAGGCTTTTAGGCGGTGGTGTTTGTAACTAAGCACCAGCTGATTTTTTTTGTCAAAAAGCAAACAGTTTGTAACATTCACGAGCTTCTTTTTTTTTCTGATCTGTACAGCACAGATGGATCTGGCACTTAAACTAATGTAAATAGAAGGGAACAGATAGATTACTGTTTCTGCTAACATCTGATGCAAAAGTAAGAAGGTGAAGCTTTCAGTTGATGATGAGAAAGGTGCAAAAGCTGAGGTGAGCAACTGGATGAAAAAGTGTAACACAGGCAAAACAGATAGATGATTCTTCCAGTGCCAACTGAGAAACGGGCTATCAAGTTAACTTTCAAAGCCTTCAGCGTCATTATGGTCTATTGGAGCACTGGAGGCTCAAAAGCTTTGTGATTCTGAGGTAAACCATGGCAGAACCTTGCACCCACCTGTTGTCTTCATTGCTAGCCCAAGAGAAACACCAGGGAGAAGAAGTTAAGAATGACAAATCCCCAAAATGGTTCTTCTCAGCAGCAGCCAAAACTGATGCCAGTTCTAAGTACCCGCTTAGTTTTTGACACAGAGGCTAGAGAGAATGTTCACAGGCATTTTGTATCCTAATGAAATTACTCGTGTTCCTGTCAGTCCCTTAGAATGTGAAGGCATCTACTTGAGACTGTAAATCTTGAAGTGTTAATGCTTTGATGACAGTTGTGATATTTGGGGTCATAAATAGTATTTTTACAAATCTCTTCTACCTGGTAACTGGGATTTGTGCAGTGCCTTGAGGTTAAAAGTTTCACTAAACAGTCTGTTGGAATCTTTTGTCAGTAGTCCATTTTTTTTTACGAAGGCTCAGAAATGAAATTTTAGTGCAAGTTGAATTAAGTAGAAGTTCTGTGGCTTTGGTAAGTTCAAGATTGTCACTTTCACTTGTTTCAGTTGCTGTGTTAAAGCATGCGGTGTGTGTGCTTTCAAATGCCTTGGCAGAAAATAAGGTAATGGTGCAAGCACATATTTAAATTAAAACCTGGAGGTGATCTTGCTAAAATATTTGAGTTCTTTCCTGTGTGTGTAGAGTTATTCTCTTTTGCTTTTTCTGAGACGTCATACTGTTCTGATTATGTTCATGACAGACGAACACTTAATTTAAATTTAAATTTAAGTGTTTTGAAAGGTAGTTTGGGGATATTCTTACCTTACCTGCGGAAGGCAGCTTTCTCTTTCATCTTCATCATATCTACGTATTTCAGTTCTAACAATAATGCAGCTGATGGGTTTATCAATTCTTTTAATTAGTTATTTACTTCATCTTAGTATGAAAGTTTCCTTCTGCCTGTATGGACAGAAAAAATGACCAAACCAGTGATTACTGTCTATTTATATATATTGTTGCTTCTTGCGGCATGAATGGTAGCATCTGTGTGACACTGTGGCCCATTCAGAAAAACTGCTGCTTGAGTAACTTTGTCTTCCGTGAATTTATTGCCCAGCTGCTTGTTTTTAATTGCTTCCTCAGGAAGGAAGGGAGAAAAAGAATTAAAATATTTGTAACTGTTGATTGCTCCAGAGCTATCTTCAAAATAATGCGACTTTTCTTAGTATTCTGCTGTGTACCTTTCAATGACTCTTTTGGTTACTTGAAGTTATTTATCTTCCTTGACTCAGCAAGAATGGATGAGAATGTGTTTCTTGCTCTCTGGGAATTGTCTTGGGTTTTGTCTCACAGTGTATGTCCAAATAGCATCTGGCACCAGTTGTGAAGTTAGGCCAGATTATGCAGCCGGTTTCTAGCAACATGACATTGTAGCTGACCACTTCTGGACCAGAGGTTGAATTAGAGCTTCCTGAAGGCTCTTACAACTTGAACTACCCGATTCTTTCCTGACCGATAAAGAAGAATCATGATGTGGGAAAAGTCTCCGAGTTCTTACATCACAGTTTATGTTGGTCTTAGTCATCGTTTTGTTTCAAAGTCTGTAATTAAAGTCACCTCTAGTAGTAGCTCACTGCTAGCTTGTCCATATTAAGCTATTGTGCTTTTAGATATGCATAGAAAGTAAGTGTGGGGATCCCCACAGTTCGAGAGAGAAATGCCAAAAACTTGATTATAATCAAAGTTTGGTAAAGGTCCATTTATAGCCATCTCTGTGAACTACCTAATGCTGTAGTTGTACATCTGGTAAATGCTTATCATTGCATGTTATAGTAGCCCAAGACATTTTGCTATTCTAGTAGCAGTTTTGGTATTTATCTCTTTTCCAGCTTTCTAACACCATGGATGAGGTATTTATCTTTGCTCAGTTGAGCACATTTTGTTTTTGACAAGAACACTTAACATTGGATCTTCATTTGCATTTCTTAGCAATTTTACTGGTACATTCTAGACAATGTTAAACTTAATATAATTCTGTGACTTTGTGCATTTTCATTGTGTTGATAGCTCCTCCTGCATGCCCCACGTGTATCCTGTAAACATCATTCATTCTTTAGGTCAGGTTTGTTCATGGCCTTGAATTACCTTGCTTTTTGTTTCAGTCCATCAGATGTCAGCAGTGAACAGAGAGCAATGCCTGATACCTGTGCAAGTAGTTCACTGTATTTCTGTGCCTCTGAGTATTGATAAATGTTGCCACATAACATCTTCCTGTCCCTAAGACTTAGTACAACTCTTTTTAAAATCTTGCTTATGTGTGAGAAGTTTGATAATTCTATTTGGGAACTGGATCACCTTTCCTTTTCTTGCAGGAAAGATAATCCTCAAGGTAAAACTTTCTGATATTACTGTTTGCTTGCTTTGTTGGTGTGTGGTTTGGACAGAACAATATTCAGTGAGTGCTTCAGAAAGGTCACCAAATCCTGTGGTATCAAAAGAAATAAATAAAAGTTGGATAACTTTCTGAAGCTCCCTTTTCTTCAGTAACATTTCCAACTTCAAATGAGAAAGATAAATGGAAATGAGGAAAAAAGCTCTCTCTCCTAAACTAGTAAAAGAAAGAGGTGATATATGGTGTGTTAGGATACATAGCTTTTATTTGTCTTTCCTACAAAGAAGCACAGAAACGTATGTTACCAATTAATACTTTGAAACAAAAGCTCTAGAAGAGTGAGACTAATGAAAACACAGGCTTTAAGCATCATTGTAAAATTTTAATAAAGAAAGATCGATAGAAGTCTGTTGATATTTTATGAAAAATGCCTTGCAGATTAATTTCCTTGAGCTGAAGAGGTTTAAATGAGTGTATTAACAATTCTGTTTTCACACTCCCATGAATTATGCTCAAACGATGCCCAATAGTTGTTAAACAACATAAAAATTTGATATGCTGTCAGTCCCATTGCACAAAGCTGCACAGTCATTTACTCAACCAATTTCTGCTGCAGACCCAGCACTGGGGAATGGAATGACACAAACAAGTTAATGAGTTTCCTACTAATTATGAGGTGACAACAGTGTATCTGAACAGAAGATAATGAGTGGAAAACTAAGGTTTGTAAAAGGATTTTCTCAGACTTGGTTGAGAAAACAGAGGCTTAAAAATGACATCTCTCAAATCTGTTGATTGAGAGGCCTCAGACAACTGCTGGATGGTCAAGAAAACCATCTCTACGCGTAGAAACAATCAGCAGTTAACAAACAGTAATTCTGTACAATTATTCTGTACAACTTGCAATCATCTGATTTATAAGAATTTTGGCTGATCGGAGTATTCCTGTTTGGCCTTACTCTGCCTATATTTTTATAAGAATGAGGCTTTGGAAAGTAATCACATCGCAGTTCAAGTTCAGAGTTTCCTTCACCTCTGCAGCAGGTGACTGAGAGAGATCCCCATGGCCTGCTTTGTCCAAACCTGTCTGTGAGTATGCTGTGCCTCGAGCTTCTATGGGTATGCCTCTACAGGGGGCTCCTTGCCGGTAGGGTATGGTTACCACATAGCTGGCAGACAGGGGAGGAAAGCCTGGCTCAAATCTCATTTTTTCACCTGCACCAAAATCATTCTTAACACAATTGTAAGTGTTAAAAATAGGCAAATCATTTTTAACGCAATTTGTATCAAATTGTAGCAGTGTAGCTTGCAGACTTAGGTATAAAGAAAGGAAAGAAAATCAAAACTGCAGCCTTGCTCTAAGAGTGGGATTTTCACATTTCTTATAACTACTTACTGCCAGACTGTTTGCAGCCCTGCTGTGATCTGTGTTTTCCACTCCTCCAGAAGAAACTCTTGTCTGGTGCAGCTTTCACGGAAGGAACTTAAACCTTCTGCTGACCAGTGCTAATCTGAGGTTCTCCTGCGAAGGAGCTGGGGGCTAGCAGGAGATGAACCCTGGGACTGGGGGGCAGAGGGGCTGCTGGCAACGTATGAGGACCTCAAATTTGTTGTTTGCAGGAGAGCGGTTTGGCATGCTGTAATTCAGCAGCTTGTTATTACATGTTGCTCTGTCTGAAATTATTCTGGGTGTTGTTAGTTTGAAAATAATAAAATAGCTTAGTGTACTTGGACTACTTCTCCTCTCTGAAAATAATGAGATTTTTGTTTTTAGTTGCAGTGCTGAAAGATTTGTTCCTGAGTAAATACGGTACTTCTGGATATTTTCAAGTCCGATTTGCATTCACAAAGATTTCAGGAGTATTGATGAGCTGCACTGCGTTACACTTCTCAAAATTATCTATAAGAAATCATTACTTCACTTTACTTAACGGTTCTGTTTTTTAAGTGTTTCATGGGATTTTATCAAATGCAGAACTTCCAACTTTGTCTCAAAGTGTGCAGTGGTTTTGGAAGGGGCAAATTTTTTTGCTAAAAAGTCCTGCAGAATTTAAAGAGATGCCCAGCGTGCTTCTTCTGAGACTCTGACGCTCCATAAATAACATCTCATTGAGCTGTACATATAAAAAGGCCACCACAGGAGATCAAACTCATCTGTTGGAGCTGTGAATACATGCAGTGGAGAATTTACTGGCCAGAATACTTCTCCAGTTTCTGCCCTATATGTTTATGATGCATTGCTGTTTTACTTCAATTTTTGGTAACGTCAGAGAAAAGTTAATGTCTGTTAAAAACATAGAAACGAAATACTGCTTTTTGACATGAAAGTGTACTTCAGAAAGAACCTCTTGATTTGAATTTTATTTATGTACAGGTATTTTTACAGCTGCCTTCTACATGCTCATATGTTCTCATGCCTATTAACATGAGACCAGTGATTAAGTTTATTAATAATAGAAAACATTGCTCCCATTTTACCAATGGAATGACTGGATAGTCTAGAAGAGAAATGAGTGATACATGTGGGGACAGACAGAGCTCAGGGACAACTCGGTGTCCTTGGCCTGAAGCAGTCTTCCCCATGACTTCAAGTTTATACTCAGCAGGAATGAAGCAGAATCTTCAAGGGAATTAGGTATCCTACAGCAAAGAGATATTGTAATTAGTAAGGTTTACGTTCTTTCTGTTTTGGTTTGTTTCTGTAGGCGTTTTTTTTCTGCTGTAGAACTGGCTGTTAAGCTTTGGCAAGATTTTATTGATTAAAACTTTCTCCTGATTGTTTGCAGCATATTAAAGCAACTACTCTAAAAATAATTTCCCGGAATCCATCCTGATTGCAGGTCCCTGTTATCAAGCAATGCGGTTGCTCTGGTTTAGTGGCTTGTATAATCCTAGAAGGCATCTGGAATGTGTTCGTGTTAATTGAACTATGGAAGCAGAAGTATCAAAAAGATGTTATTTACAAAGAGCTCTATTCATATCTGCGCAGTGTTTGTCCCTGGAACCAGACTTATTTTTTCTTACTTTCTTGGATATGAAATATTGATGTCTTTAGTACCTATTGCAGTAGCTGGTGAGATTTATGTTCAGCAAATAAACCTTAAATATATATATGTATATATTTTTTTTTCCCTTAGATCCATTCCAGTTCCTTCCCAAAATCGAACCGGCAAAGGAGCAGGCGGCTCAACCAGCTGTAGCACGGAAACCCACTGTTATCCGAATCCCAGCTAAACCTGGAAAATGTAAGTTTTTCTCCTGAACTGACTGAAAAAATCTTTATCAGGAGATGATTTTAACTGCAAATAAATATTTTAAAGTGGAGTTGCTGTTAACTTGTTATATTTGCTGTCAAAGCAATCCCAAGGTACAGCTGAACAAAACAAATGACTCACTTAAGAGCTGTGGTGGGAGGCTGCAGTGGCTGGGAGTCGTGCTACTCTTCAGCTACCTTGTCTGATGCCTTCCCTTGCACTGTGTTTGATGTTTCTCAAACCTTTTGGAACTAATGCTTACCAGAGGGCAAGTGGCAGCAGGGAGGTGATCTGAAAGATGGCAGAGAAGAGGTGGAAGAGACCCTTTCAGCAGAACGAATTTGTTCAGTCATCTAAACCATACTGCTTTGGTAATAACTGACTTACATTCAGACATAAGCTGCAGGTATTTTGTTGCTGCTTCCTGGGAGCAGAGTCTGCAGTTGTCAAAGAAACCTTTTTATGATATTAATTTGTTCTTCAAAAGTTATTGTCAAGTTCTCACAGATTACGTCAGAAAGTTTCCTTGACCCGCTTGATCTAGAAACCACAATCATTTAAGCAATAGCATCTTGGTAGTAATAGAGGGAGTGAAGAGGGCATGCAAGAATTTGGATGCAAATAACTGATTTGCTCAGTTTTGTGTCAGAGACCTCCCAGCTATGGTTTTCTTTCACCTCTGATCCTTTATATCTTTACTAATGATACTGACAGTGTTTCACAGTGGAAGTTTATTGGAAAACTTGTGAGGCTCTTTGTGTGTTCATCTTTCTGACTTGAATACATACTTACTAATGTTCAGCCTTATGTTTTATCCTCAAAGCTTAGAAAGAAAGATCACAGGACTGCTGGCTCTAAAAAATTGTACTTCAGACTCATATTTTATTAAATTGAGTAGATGTAGAACCAAAATATCCTGGTGGCATTGCTGCTAAGACTTTCTCTCATTTCCTGAGATCCCCTCCTACAGCAGTTTTCTTTTCCTCTGCATATATGTGAAATGCAGTGGAAGTGATGAGATATGCAGAGAAAACAGAAGATAAGCTACAAGGAAAATGATTCTGCTAATAAATGATCATAAATAAAGCTTTATCCTATTGGAAGATTTTGGTTACAGTCTACTGTAAAGAATCCAAGGCACAGTTTCTCTCCACAAAGGAGATTTTATTATTGCTGTTTCCATTTAAAACAAAAAAAAAAAAAACCAGAAAAAAAACAAAAAATCCTTAAATTCTTCTTCTTTTTTTTTTTTATCTGGACTCTTTTCAGCTCTTAAATAACCTGTCCCTTTGCTGCTCTCTAGTGGCAATTGAACTTTCTTCAGAAACTGCCAGTCATAGTGTGCTTAATTACAATTGAGGGATGTGAAGGAGCAGAAGCAAGTTCGAGATGAGCAGAGTACCTTTTTGTCAGATAGGAGCTACTATAGAAATGTAAGCTGTTAAAAAAAAAAAATGAGCGTAGTACAATTGGGTTAAGGAGTGACAAGGCTATAGTAGCATACAGATTGTAGGAGAACTACATGATCTCAGTAAAACGGGTTCTGGGGTTTTTGTGCCATTCTGGGTTAATCCTGTCAGGAACCAATGCAAAACAAGAAGGTCAATAAAACTGAAAAATAAAAAACAGAAATCAAACAAAAAACCAGCACTCCCCCCCCCCAAAAAAAAAAAAAAGTTAAAGGTGGATGTGGAAGAATTTGGGGCTCTGGTGTTTTAGAATTTGTTTCTTAGTATTTTTGTTGAGCTGTGATTAGAAAGGTAGCGTTAAACTTCCACTTCAGTTTTTACACTTAGGAATCAGTGAAGTTAGCAACTGCTTTCTAGTTTCGTTTTGTTTTTTTTTTTTTTTACTTTTGGCTTTATCAATGGCTAAGGAAGGGAAATCAAGCCATCTGTGCATATATCCAGATTTGAGGTGGTGTGAATAAATAAATCTGTTAAGCTCTTAATGTATCAATGAAGTATATTACGAGAAGGTATCCCTTGCAGTTACATACAGGTACCATTTTTACTTCTCACAGTTCTAGCTTAGAAGAGTGCATGAACACTGCATTAGCTTCCATTCCCTGTGCTCAATCATTTCCAACACAGTAACTTTAACCTGTTCCTAAGAATTATAAGGTATTTATGCTTGAACTTATTTACTTGTAAACATCACACCAGCCTTCTAGATGATGTTAGTGCAACTGAGGTGTTAAAAACAAACACCATTTCTCCTTCCTATGTGCTTTTTCTTTGTTAAGAGCACTTTTTGTGAAACAAGTAACTTGAATAAATAAAATTGTTCTTTCCATGGCAGCTGTCTTCACTTTTGTAGTGAGTGAAAGTCCAGGCTGTCTATACACTCTTATTTATAAAATTCCAAAGCTGGCTGGAAGTCAGAAGAGCTTAAGTGTCTGAAGTTTGTTGTGAGAAAAGACTTCACATTTTATACAAATA
Source organism: Lagopus leucura (assembly GCF_019238085.1). Classification (NCBI taxonomy): domain Eukaryota; kingdom Metazoa; phylum Chordata; class Aves; order Galliformes; family Phasianidae; genus Lagopus; species Lagopus leucura. Next base: position 13,024,144 of record NW_024962264.1, on the reverse strand, counting down.
GATTTTAAAATAGGTGACAGAAGTTCAGTATATGAGGACAAAATGATTGGTAAATATGCTTACAAAACTGATCAAAGGGCTACCCAGATTTGAACGACAGGGACATTTAAAACAAATCTCATAATTAACATGTTTTTTTGTTTTTTGTTTCTTTTTTTAATTGAAACTGAGATCATCATTCTTCTGTAGTAAGAGCTGTACTTCCATGTTCTGAACTTCTTTAGCTCCCTAAAGACTGCTGGGTAATTCCCAACTCTCCTTCTGTTTTATCCTCCTGAATTTTCTAGCAGGCAGGATTTTTTTTCTTGCCTTTACCTTTCTGTAGATTCTTCCATCCAAGTCTTCTGATCTTTCAGGGTTACTTGAAATAACCCTCAGCTGTTTTCCAGCCTGAAGGATATTCCAGGAGCTGACAGCTGGAAAAAGTGAGCTAGTTAAGAAATGTGGCTGAGAGATGGTGATGGTGTTTCAGAGTATATAGGAATGAGTCTGACATTCCCAGGGGTAGAAACTCTGCTAGTCGTCTAATATTATATCAACAAGTATTGCAGCTGAAACCCTAGAATAACTTGCTGGTGTCCTGAGACACCAGTGGAGATTCATTATGTGGAATGGGAATGACTCTTACATTCAACATCAGAGTTGAAGTGTTCCCTTCACATCCTTTTTCTGTTGACTAGTCTTTGAGTTTTCCTGTGCATTGGCCACTCTGGCTTTGAGGAAGGAAGTTGTGTTTGTAACAAGATGCCCCACACCAAGATGGATTCTCTTACCTAGTGTTGGTCTGTGTGAAGAATCTATTAATTAGACTTTCTTTGTAAACAAGCTACTGATTAGACTTTCATTCAGAGCTCTGTTTTTACAGCTTTGGATGAAATCCCACATAGCCCTCCTCCACTTCCTGCTGAAAAGCCTATTGGCAACACCTTTGACATCGCAGTGGGCAAACCCAACAGTGGTGACCTAGTAAAAAACATGGTAAGTTAATACTGTTTTGTTGTATAACAGCTTTCCCTACTTTGGGTAACAGATTTCTTGTCACTCTTGGCCCTTTTTAAAGTAAGTTATTTGAGGAACCAAAGGATGAAAGGGACTAATCAAAAATACAAGACATTGTTCTTTTGACTGTGCTCTCTGATTTAACAAGGTAATTTAGACTGTTGCCAGTTCTGGAAAACACTTTGCTGATTTTAGTGTACTTCAATTATATTTATCTTCAATTTTCTTTGCATCTGGAATCAGGATATGCTGCAGTTGAGTTTTGAAAGCGCTGTAGAGTGGTTCAAAATCTAGCAGTGTTTGTATGGTCAAATATTGCCGAAGTCCTTCAGAAATACATCTGTGTTTTTTTTTTTTTTTTCATTTCGTACACATAGCACTTCTTATGTGGCCAGTGTAATTTACAGGCAGGATAAACTGTTCTGTTGGTGAGCGAAGCTTGATTTCTTCAGTTTTCTTCCAGTTGTTTTATTCTGGTCCTTAACAGAACCTGAGTAGAACCATCGATTTTTGGAAAGTAAGGCTCTGCTCCTTGCTCCTGAGTGCGTAACAATGGTGTACACTATAGCTGTGTATCCTGTATGCCTTTTGATGCAGATGTACTAAAGAGAATTCGAGTAGAAATAGACAGAATTTCCAAATGTTGAGAGTGATGATAGCAAAAATGTTGGTGAATCTTGTGGAAACCACAGGCAGTAAAGAGAGAAATTAAAAGCTCAGACTAAGTGGATGGCTGCCAGCAAATGTATTTTTAGCTACTTTTGCTAGTAGATAGAGAGGTTTTTGTACATCATAGCTGAAGAGGCTATTCATACAGTTCCTATCTTTTCTGGACAATGCTGAAAAAATAATTGCCAATACAATGACATTAAATAACATTTTGCACAATACAACCCCAAAATGTTTGCAGTGTCATCCAGATTATTATGACAGACACGTGGAAGTTACTCCTCATACAATCATTTTGGAATAGGTTCCTTCTTTTTAACTGAAGTTCCAGATAGAATATACTTATTTCAAGCTATTTGGAATGCTAAGTGGTAGACATTGAGAATAAATTCGTAATGAAGTATTACAAATACTGGTTTTTCAAATCTAGCAGTGTTTATCTGTGAAACTGATTACAGTAGAACAAATAGAAACAATTGACCGTAAGCAGCGGTTGGTACAGGTTTGCTCCTTTTCAGGCAGGAAAACATTTTGCTGTTCGGATACCACTCCCATCTGAAAGCAGTAGGTTTCCTTTTAATCAGAAGCATTTACTCGGGAGCATTCATGTGGGGATGTAGTCAAGAGTCTAAGTTTTGTCACAAAATAAATCTAGATATTTCCCAGGTCGAGAAAATCACAGTTGTAGTTTACTAGTTTCAAGCCTGCCTCCACATCTAGATAAATACGGTTGTTCAGCCCTTTTTAAAGTTACTGATTCAAAAAGGTTACTTTTGAACCCAAATTCAGCACTCGGATTTACTATTCTGTTGCAAACATCTGTGCTTGGTCAGCTTAGTTGGCACTATTTTCTGGCATTGGGTAAAAATGAATAGCAGGAGGCAGGAGGATGGTAATTTGTTAATGCATTACTGTGGTCCAAACCCTTCAGCTATGTCATGTGCTCCTCTCTACTGACTGCTGTGGGTAGTAGTCTCTGGCAAGGTGGGGATGGGCATCTGGAAGCACTAAATAAATGATCTGCCAAAGCAAGATTAATCAGGATTTGTTTGTTAGGTCTCTAGGAAGCATCTTTAGGTACCTTTCTGAATAAGAACTAGCGTTATTGGCAAGAGACTTTTTCCAACTTGAGGTACACCAAGGTTGTATTTTCTGCTCGAAGTCTGTGCCTAGTGTCAGCCTGTCCTTTCATCTGTCAAGCTTAAATCAAAGCTCGTAGTGTAACTGCAAGCAAGTTGGGATCTTAGAGGCACTGAAATTGCACATATGTGTGACTCTCCAGAATTTGGCTCTTAGACTCTGAGTCCCAAGTTGTAGGCAAGGAAGGGCTGGGTTACACCTACTGTACAATTTTAGCTGTGTTTCAGGTAGTCAATTTACTATCTCTACGTACAACAATAATAGTTTAGAACACATCACGTTATTTATTACTTTTTTCCTCAAACTCCAAAAACACTTTTTCCTGATTGTAATTTAAAATAAGAAATGCATCATTTAAAGAGGGTTTGTTTTATTTCCTAGGCTTAATGAAATGATTTGGTCATTTTAATTTTTGTAGGATTTGAATAATTCGGAACGGGCTGGAGCATCTCAACTAGAACCTGCATTACCCCCAAGGTAAGTGCAATTATTCACTGATTCACTTAACAGAGATGTTTCTGAATTAGTTTGTGTAGGTAGCCTCAGCATAGATAGTAAATTACTGACTCTGAACCTAACACAGTAGGCTTAGGTGCTTTTAACTTATTCACTAATAAATAAACAGGACCAAGTTGCTGGTTATTTCATACTTGTTTGTGCTCTATTGGTATGACCAGAGAGATTATAGGAGGACAGCTGTTTGACTCCTCAGCTAATGTGCAGTGGCTGCTGACAGTCATTCCTTTCTGCATCTTTAACCTTTTAACCCTCAGCTGAACATAGAACATCCTCTCCTGCATGTTGCTGACCTTTTGGTCAGCAGCGCTTGCACTTGTGGCTGGGTTTGAGTGGTGAAGGAATGGAGGTGGCAGATGCTGCCACCCTGGAATGGGCACATGCTAGGCCAGCACCTTCCTGGAAGCACAGGTTATTATCTACAGTATCTCTACTGTTTACTAAAAAAAAAAAAAAAGAAAAAAAGAAAAAAAAAAGAAAAAAAAAAGTGAAGCAGCAGAATGCATTATAACCTATTTTTATACCTTTTAAGAATCAATAAAAAAGAGCTGAGGAGGAAAAAGCAGATGGACCAAGCTTAGATTCAGGCCCGCTAAATGCTAGAGACAAACTGGAATGAAATAATGCATTGGCCAGTTAGCCCTCTGTGGCTGTGTCACTACCTACACTCAAAATCCAAAATATGCGTGTTGAAATAAAGAGCTTACTCTATTGTATCAGGATAGGAAAATTTTTCAGTACTGAAGCCTGGTCCACTGTAGTTATTTATTAACAGGAAAGTTTGTACCCAACAAGGAAACACCTCATTATTTCCCCCTATTGCATGTTACTTTTCCCCATTCTATTTACTGTAGTAGCATTCCTGATTCTCTAGTAGTTCTCTGGAATTGCAGTGAAAATTTTACCCTTTTAGTCTTCTGTTCATTTTTTTTTAAAGGAATAATAATGTGTGCTTGCTGTGTTTTTTTTAGTTTATTTGTTTAACTGAGTCTCTACACAAATGCATGGGTTGGTCTGTTTCCAGATTTAATGTAGTCTGAATTGGAGTTTCCTCTTTCATCAATACAAAAAAAAGCTTAGGATGAGGCCAAGAATGAGGAGAGGTGGAAACTGAGCAGGAGAGGGAATTATTTTTGAACTGTAAGGAAAAAAATGCGTACTCCAATAGGAATTGAAAACTACATCCAGGTACACTTGTAAATCACCAACATCTTTTAAAGTGGTGGTTGACACAAATGAAACATGTTAGAAGAACGCCCTAAGTTCCACTAATGCACATTTGTTGTAGGTGATGATAATGTTTACAGATCATTGAGGAATTCATACTAGCAAATAATTATTCTTATTATACTATATGTAGCGGAAAACTACAGTAATGCACTGAAGACCTACTAATAACAATCGAACAGTTGTCTTTATGGAATCGCTGTAGTGCCAGGTTTCTTAGTAACACAAAGTTTTGCATCATGTATGCAATGCTTGTTTATAACAGAGGTGATTTTTATTAGCTAATTAACTATTAGCAAGTTGATTTGGAAAATTGTTGCTTGTGTACGCTGTATAGGCAGCATTTTTTATTGGTGCTTACTAAGAAGGATTTTTAATGTAATTATTTTCTTTTAAATTAGCACTATCAGTTAAACTCTTTTGGTTTCTAAACTATTAGTAGGCTAATGAGAGTGAGGTACCTCCAGCGTTACCAAGAAGCTTGAGCATTGTCACTGGTGTTATCTTTTGTTCACGTAAGAATGGTAAATCATGCTACTGATGCCGTTGTACCAAGTGGTGATCATGAGTTACAGCAGAGGCTCAAAAGTCACCTCGGCTGACATCTTAGTGAATGGGTTGGGCTAATTCTTGAAGGCCTGTTTCATCAGCTGAGCTTCCTAGGGCTCTCATTAAGGCTCTCCAGTGGAAGGACAGTATGGTAAGGCAGCTGCAGTCAAAACTCTTTTTGAAGATGGATTGCTGAAGAAAATCCTGCCTCATGTAGGAGGCTTTTGAGAACACTGGCAGGCTGTTTGTTTGTAGGCAAAAATGGAGAGCAGACTTGGAAATATGTAGTAAAAAAAAAAAAAAAATCTGTCTAAGCACTTGATCATCTGATCTCATTTGTCTGAAGGTTTTTGATTCATGTATTCTTGGAGAACTTAAGGTATTATATACTCTTCTATTATGCTGGTCTTCGTCACCATGTTTCCTTATAGAAGCTCGATAGCTAGGGTTGTGGTGGAGAGTGGGGTGGCAAGCCTATTAGTACGCATTTTTCTGATTGCTCATCGAATTTTTAGGCCTGTGGATGGAAAAATTATACCAGCTCGACCTCCCCCACCTAAAGGTGTTCCCGGAAGGCCACCTCCACCAAAACTCTCTGCAACCAAGACCTCCTCTCAGAAGGATGCTCTTTCCCGATCCACTTCTTACGTTGCTTATGATAAAAAGCCAAGCAAGCTCAGATTGGGACCCAAGAGAACAAAAAGCCAAGTCATAAAAAAACAAGATCCAGCTTTACCTCCTAGACCTAGGCCAGGTCATCCCCTCTACAATAAATACGTGGTAAGAGCTGAGATATTCTGCAACTTGTTTATGGAACAGTGATGACAGTAGTAATGAAGAATGTACTGGTATGTTAATATGATATGGCTAGTGCATCTATCAACATAATCTTCTTTAAAAAATACTAGTAAATAGATAGTTATAAGCACTGTGAGGTAATACTAAAGAAGGCAAAATATAGTTGCAAAGTACAGGTACACGTATGTGTGTATTTTTGTATATGTATATTATCTTTCCATGTATCTTCAGTGTATAACTTCGGTTGGGTGGGGTTCTCACAGTTGTCAGTTCTGAATTCTATTAAGACGACGTAAAGCAATAAATATCACGTTTGTGTATTGCTCTTGCCTGTATGTGTCAAGATGCTTAGCAAAACTGGGGGAGCATTGCGGTTTAAAATAGCTTATCTTGCTTAATCAAGCTTGCAGAGAGTGAGGAATGTAAGAGTACTTCAATTTAAACTGTTGACGTAATCCCTTTTCATTATAAAAAGTGTTATTTTGTATTGCACGTAATGTTGGAGGATAATATGTAGATACTTAAAATGAAAGCAGAGCATATCTTGTAATAGAGTGTTGCTGAACATCGTACATGGTATGTTATAATAAAAGGTAAGTGGCTAAAAGACTTGTAAAACTTATGACAAAAAAGCGGTTTCCCAAAAAAAGCAGTTTCTATCACCTGCAGTTCTGTTTTAAATACTTTCCATATGAGTGTCATGGTTCTGGAGGTTCATGGTTCATGAGTGTCTGGTGCTGGAGGGTGCTTTCCTAGCCGTTCCATGCTTTTCAGGTTTGAATCGGTCCCAGGAACTCTCACTCTCCTGATTGTCTTCTTGTGTAGCTCTCATGAAATCCTGTTCAATACTTTATTGGAAAAAAAAAAAAAAAGGCACTACTCAGACTAAGTAGTGCTCAAAGTTTACAAATATCCCAGAACGCTGGCAGTATGCCTAATCTTTCAAGGTCAGGTTTTCCAGCACAGAAACCTGAACTGCTGATAATGCTCCCTAACGAAGCTCTCTGAGAGCAGAGAGAAAAAGAGATTCGTTCTAAAAGCTAAAAAGCAGTGAGCCCCACGTTGGGCGCCAAAAGTCTATCACGGAGTTGACCAGATCAATCCGCGTCTGTGACAGGGGCGACAGGCCTCTGCCCTCCCCCCCCACCCCAGTCCCACAAAAAATGGGAAGGAAGGAAGGGAGGAAAAGAGCAGCGGCAACAATCTATGGAGGAAAACTTATTTTACTATAATATCGGAATAGAAGATAACACAATATATACAATTTAATTGAAATTGAGATTAATAAATCAGACAAGATGAGAGAGAGAGTTCCCGGGACCGATTCAAACCTGAAAAGCTTGCAACGGCTAGGAAAGCACCCTCCAGCACCCACTGCAAGGCAGCAAGAGAGCGCCCCCCACCCAGAAGGGCCAGATCCCGTGACTTCTGTAATGTACAGGGATAGGTACCTGGGATTGGGGCATTAACACTTCAGTGCCCCATAAACTACATGATGTTTTGATGTGGAATACTGAAACCCAAAATAAAAACAAACAAAAAAAAAAACAACATAGAACCATGACAATGACTGTGTCATCTTCCAGAAGACTTCTAAATTATTTACCTGTATTTGGTGATCTGAATAGTTCCATCACCTGGCATGCTGTGAAATGTTTGGTGCTTCAAAATGAAACAAACTATTTCAATTTGCTCCTATTCAAGCTGTCTGTGCCTCATGGAGTTGCCAAGGAAAATTGCCTTCCCAGAAACCGTGGAGAACTGTCTCGTAAGGTAAGACATGTTCTTCTGGTGTTTCATGTTTCGTGCGCAAGTGTTCTGAGCAAAGCCCCTGTTATGTTAAAATATCAAGTGCTTTAGGCTTTAAAGGTTACTCTGAGAAATCCAATAATGGTTCATTAAATCCTTGTGTTTTCTTTAATAAAAACAAAGCAACCGCCAAAACAGAATCCAATACTGGTGATTTGCCTTATGGCACCAGGTCGTTCTGCTTGTGGAGCAGAGCAACAGTAATTACTTGGAGTGCCAGAAGAGAGGGAAACTGGCGAAGTTCCTCTGTCTCCTATGAAGATAATGACTCCCTCTGCTGAGTATCTGAAAGATGGGCAAAAGCTAAGCAGTTAGTTTTACAAAGGGATGTATGTGATGTATCAGTGAATTGACTTAAAGTCTTCGAAGTATTTTCTTTGCTTTGGGCTTATACAAAATTGAATGTGTTTTAGGGCATGGCTGTATTAATATTAAGTAGCCAGTATAAATTCTAGCTATGAGCAGACTTATGATTAGCAGAAACCTATAGGTTTCTTTTCTTTCTTGTTATCCATATTATTCTGTCCTTCATGTTAGGTTTTTCTGGTTGTTTCCTTTGTTTTTAACGACAAATTACTTTGCTTGAAAGCAATTCATACATAGTGATTGTAAAATACTTTTTTTTACACTGTGATTGAAAAACAGTACAGTCTAAAAACTCTTTCCTAGTGAGTGGGTTAGAGATGAAGCTGAACATAGTTAATATAATTTCCCTTTACAAAGATTCCAAAAGGAATTTGTAACTTCTCCTGTTATCTTCCTGTAAAACTTCCTGGTGTCTTGCTTCCCCCTCTGAAGTACTTGGCACTTGGTAGATGTGCTGACTGTGCTGTGTGTGCTGGGTCTCTGAGCATGGAGGAGTGACTGATGTCATGCATTACTGAGTGGCAGCACAGAATTTGGCAACAGCCTTTTGCAGAGAGAATTGCCATCAGCTCTCCAGCTTTCTGACACACAGATAGTTGAGGCTTTGTCTATACTAGAAAAAAATTACATGCCCTCCCTTTTCTTTTGCTGGGTCAAAAGTAAATTTCAGTGAAATACCTTTTGGTTTACCCTGGCAGAAGGCACACAGAATATAGACCAGTGACCAGTACTTAAGTTTGTCACCTCCAGTGATTTTCTGATATCGTGATAAATGTTGTGTCCTAAGTCAGAAAAGGACTTAAGGAATTCATGACAGCAAATCTGTATTAATATCTTCCATGATGTATAAACTGTTTGAATTTGTTTTTGCCAGGATTCAAACAGCTCTCCAAAAGTTTCTGACACAAGTGTTCCCCATGCTGTAGCACTGCATGATTTTTCTGCAGGTAAGTAAATGTGAATATTTGGGAAGCTTATTTTTCTCCAAGTCTTTCAAATGGTGATTTTCCTAGGACTCGGATCTTAAAAATAGTCAGGAAGCACAGCGTGCAAGCTCTGCATGTGGAGTTGTTAAAATCCAAGGGTTTTACCTATGGTTGGGTGGGTTTTCTTGTTAAAGCTAATTTGTTTAGCAAGTACAGTTAAGACTCTCTGAAAACTTATTCCACTTTTGTCCGTGGTATTTAAATTAATGAAGTTTTAATGATTGAAATCAGTGAGGGTGAAAACCCCCTTTAAGTGACATGATGCTGTCTTGCAGAGCATGCTGGTGACTTGGACCTTCGTTCTGGAGATACTGTTTATCTTTTGGAGAGAGTTGATGCCAAGTGGTACAGAGGAAAATGTGGGAATCGCACAGGGATATTTCCTGCCAGCTTTGTTCAAGTGATTGTATGTGGGCTTTGCATACTTTGCTGAATCCTAACGCATTGGTTTTGTTGTTATGTTTTACTGTAGTCCCTATTTAGATAATCTCTTTTCCCTCTGGCGTCACAGAAGACTTAGCAACTTGTTTATATGATATTACAAAGATGCTTGATTTGGCAGAGCCAACTTGTGTTGTGGAGCTTATTTTGCTGTTAATTTCAAGCCAAGTGAGAAAACCATGGCCCTTACCAGATTCTCTTTCTTAACTTGGGTAGTTTATCTGGGTCTACAAGCAGATTATTTTTACAGCTGCACGTAAAAATCAGCATACAAGTATGATGATAGCTTTTTGCCCTCACCTCAACTTCACTCATATTCTTGACCCCGTAAGCTACGCTGGAATCACCACTTGTGCACCCATGTAGTAAATTGGGTCAGGGCAGCATTTGAGCCCAGTGAAACATTTTTTCTTTATTCCCAAAATTCTTTCTTCCAGATGGATCGGTTCGCCTACGTGGCTTCACAAATGGGTGTGCTGGCACTGTGAAAGGAGACTGTGCTATTGCAAATGCGCAGATTGAAGCAGTCCTGTTACTGAATGTGACATTTGCCAGTAAACTGCAAGCAAGAGGCAGGTGTTGTTTTGGTGCCCAACAGAAATGAATTGAGAGGCTTAGCTTAGAAGAAATGCAGCGTAGTTCAGTGCCTCAAAAGCTAGATGAGATCTATTGCAAGCCCAACTTAAAATTTAAGTCCATTTTGTGCCTGTATGAAGAGTCATTGGGCTATCCACCTCAGCCAACTGGGCATGGAAGAACAATGAGTTAACATTAGGATGCAGTGAAGGTGTATGGCTGGCTGTTAAAGACAGTTAAGGTCTGTGCTGATACAGGGCAGCTGGCAGAGATGAGAGGTGCTGCTGTATGAAAAATACCATGCACTCAGTAACCATCACAGTACGTTCTGTAGGGTGCCTGTTCAGTTTGTAGTATGTTACTGGAAGAGAATTTCAAAGCTTGGAAAGCACTGAAGAATAACAAATAGACCTACAGATAGTAGTTACGGAACTATATTCAATTTGCTTTACGAGAAAGATTTGTTAGCTACCTTGTGTATTTTCTTCGACACAAAACAATTTAAAGCATTAATATTTTTGTAAAACTGCTGGCTTACAGATAAAAGATTTGATGTTAAAGCAGTGGAATGGGTATTTGAGATCAAATTAAGCATTGATGCTGGCAGAAGTAACTTCCTAAAAGATAGGGAAAAGACTTTGCACTCTTTTTTTTTTTTTTTAGTTTTAAAAGCTGGATACCCTTTGAGTGAGAAAATAATTGTTTTAGCAAAATTAGAAAAAAGAAAAAAGAGGGAAAAAAGTAAATACAGCTTATTTGCTGAGTGAGTTTTCCTGAGAATTCAAGTCAGCTTAGGTCTTCATACAAGGCCTCCATCAGTACACCATAGTGTGTTTTATGATATCAAGCCACATAAGAGCTTCATGTCTGGATACCAAACAAATGGTAATACATTGTTATTGTTTCCCAAAGACACTTCGGAGCACCACAGATATAAGCTTCTCTAGCGAGCAGTGAAAAGATAATTTGCCTGAAAATCATCTTTGTCTGAAATTGACTGGTTTCATGCAGCCCTTCACAAAATCAATTAAACATTATTGTTGATGTGTGTGGAACTGGTTTATGTGATAGTGAGCTATAGCCCAAAGCTCCTAGCCAAGATCTCTAGGCTTGTAGGGGCACGTAGTCTTACACAAATATCACAGACCATCCTTCATATCATACCAAAAGTACAGTTAAAGTCATCTTAAGATAATGGACTTCAATGCTGTCTGTTGGACATATCCTTGTACGGATTTTCTAGATGATATTTCTCCAATCCCTTTAATTAGCACATGGTAACTATCTACAGCTGAGCTAAGAACGATTGTTTGTTTTTCCTAAATTAACCTTTCTTGAAATATATGCTGCCACAGCATGAATACTGAAGTGAGATTTAGAAGTGCGTTTGTTCTGAGTACAGCTGGCTACCAAAGCCCAGAAAAATGCCTAAACACTAATTTTGCCTGTAGTGATATGTTGCGCTAGCAAATGATAGAGAGCAATTACTAACTGAAAGTTTGGAGCAAAGTGCAACAACACATAGTAGCATCCAGTCCCATTTTCTGTCAATCGGCCTGGCTGTAAGCCAGTTTATTGAAGTAGGCTGTTAAAAAACACAAAACATGAAGTATGCATGAGATTGAAAAATCATTTACGCAAAAGCAAATCCGCATTACCATTGTCATATATCAGAATGTATCAGTGACTATATAGCATCGTGTCAAAATTACAAAAGGAGTTGATGCTTAATGGAAAAATACATGATTTTAACAAGTTCAGCATTTGCAGTAGTTATGTTGGCATGAGCTTGAAATTCAAGATTTTACTTATTTTGTTGTTTTATTAGGTTGATATTCCAGAAGATGGCAAAAGGAAAAAAATATCCTGCTCCTCACAATCCATTAAGTGAGTCACATAAATATTGTTTTCTTTCTTACCTTGATTAGTAGTAATTAAAAGGAAAGGTAACGTGGAAGTAGGTGTTATCTGTGCTGACGCTAATATGGTTAATAATTTCCTCAACAAAATTATTTTAAAAACTAAACATTTATGGCATTATAGTGCCATTACACTTTATCAGGAAAAAAAAAAAAGACTTCGTATGTTTAAAAATTGGTATGTTACTTCATAACAAGTGTTTATATAGATATAGCTCTCTTGAACACGTCTTAACTGAGTAATGCTTTATTGGCTTTCATAACTTTGAACTGCAGGAAGTAAAGCTAATTCAGGCAGAGATAGGAACTAGTATCACCAGGAGTGTTGGCCTTGTTGTGATAGATGGAGGCTTGTCCTAACTGAAAGGCTGCTTCTGCAGCTAACGAATGTGCAGAATATGCTACTGCTGCAACTTTAAAGAGAATTTGAGTGCAGATGGGAATCAAGCTTACAGATTGCTTTAAACTGTGCTATAGAACTGTAGTGTATTTTCAGGATTTTTTTTCCAACGTGGCATTTCTAATAAGTCAGATTTTTTTTGTATGAAAAATAGGTAAAATTGTTAAGTGAGGAAAAAGATAGAATTCATTTTTCAGTTTTCTGCCAAACTCCGTAACATGTGTCAGATTCACTGATGTTTTTATCTTCAATGATTTATTTCTCCCCTCTGGGATGCTCTTAACAAAAGCATGACTTGGATATGGCAAAATTATAGAATGGGACATGTAGAAGTGATGTTTGTTGTTTGAAAGAATATGATCTTATGCAACAATACTGCAGCAGCCAAGAATTCAGATACAGACGCTACCTCCGTCTCCTTTAGACTCCCTACTCATCCTCCTCAGGAAGCAGAGATGATAAGTTGGTCAGAACTCCAATTTTCCTTATGTTCAATCTTAAGTGCATTCTTCGATCATTTTAGTAAAAGATACCAATGCATTCTTTGTGTAGCACTACCTGAATATTTTAGGCACAACAATATTAAATATACCAAGTAAGTTCCTGTATTGCTTGTGCAGAGGCCCAAGATGTGTAGCACGATTTGAATACATTGGAGATGAGCGAGACGAACTCAGTTTTTCAGAAGGTGAAACAATTATCCTTAAAGAATATATAAATGAAGAGTGGGCCAAAGGAGAGCTCAGAGGCACGTCTGGAATTTTTCCCTTGAACTTTGTGGAAGTAATTGAAGATCTGCCTGAAAAAGGTATGACCACATGAGCAAAAACGTTAAAGAATGTGGTTTTATACAATACGCATAGGTAGTTGTAAGAAGGATATAGAAGTCCAAAATAAGAATACACAGGAGAAGGGAGGTGGAAAGGAAGAGAAGATGGATGTGATGAGTCAAAAGGAATACTATTTTGAAGTTTCTCTTAATAATCACTTTGAATATCTAAAGTTGCTGATGTTATATTGAGTAGTCATTGCTACTATTCTGAAGTTGTTCTTTGCTACATAGGTACAGGAGGAGCACTGAAGAAAAAGGCCCTTCTTCAGGTAATACAATTTCATGGGGGGGGAGGGGGGGAGAGGGGCAGAAATTACACGGAGGTTTCATAGATGAGCATAGACTTTCTAATGTCAGATTAGCAGCACAACTTAAATGTAGTACGGTTCGCACAGTACATAATGGTGTGTGGGCACATCTGTAAGCCTTACAGTTGCTCTACCTCGATTGTTAATTTGCCGAAAGCTGTGAAATCAACTTTGTCCTTTCTGCTTAAGGCAATTCTTATTAGGTGTATCATAAGAATTGTGAAATGGTCCAACCCTAGCTTCTGCCATCACTGGTAAAAAGGAGTCCTTGTGAGCTTGGATGAAATTATATAATAATTGCTGAAATGCTTTGAAATGCTTTTTTGGTTTGTATCCGCAGTGACAGTAGTGCATAAGAGAAAATCAGGATGTGCAAATCTTGTACTCTTGTTTTGACCAACATCCATGGGCTTATTGCTGTTCCCTTTTGAAATAAACTTATTTCTTCTTTCATTTGAGTAGAACAACCGATGCTCAGTAGAGTGGTGTGAAGCACTTCATGATTTTACAGCAGAAACCAAAGATGACTTATCCTTTAGAAAGGGAGATTACATCCAAATACTGGAACAAGTAGATTCTGAGTGGTATAGAGGAAGACTGAATGAAAAGGAAGGGATTTTCCCAGCAGTTTTTGTTCAGACCTGCTCAGGTAGGTGCTCTGCTAGATGACAGCTCATTATTCCATGCAACAGTCATGACCAATTTCCGGGAGAACGTAGCTATTCCACTGCCTTAAAAACTGTGCACCAATAGAGACATCCTAGAGCTGAACTGAAGTGCTGAATTGGTTTCTGAAATAACTATGTATGTTGTTTTAGTCAGAGTGCAATTTGGAAAGTAAAAGTGTAATTTAAATACATGCAGAACACAATGCTACTGTATCTCCAACTAGAAAGTGGAAATGACAACTTTCCTTACATTTCCGCATTGGAGAGTTTAAGGAAGTGAACTTAATATTTAATTCTTCTAGAAGCGGAACCACAAGCATGTGTTAGTACTGTAAAATGAACTGGTAGCAGTAGAAATTTTTAGTCCAGCATGACAGTTTGCCATGTAGCAGTAGTAATAACATTTGGACACCTGATAACACACTAGTGGGGAGGAAACACCAGCATAACAGGAAGCTTGCCCAGAAACAAAGATATATTTTCCTCAAATCCAAATAACTCATCTATTGCATATTTTGCAGCCAGGGTAGAGACATCACAGTCTCTAGGAGGGAAGAAAAAAAAAGCCCAAGCTCTCTATGATTTTCATGGTGAAAATGAAGATGAGCTTTCCTTTAAAGTAAGTGCCCCCTTTTTTTTTTTTTTTTTGGTCCAATTTTTCAGCAGATCTTATGTTGCTAATGAATGCCTTTAAAAAAAAAAAAAAACCTAAAATAAGTTTGGAACATGAAACATCAGAACTCAGGTAATAGACATAATTATTAACGTATTTGATACAGAGCAGCTAAAAATGTTGGTCCTTACCATAGTCAAAATCTTCACCAAACACACTGAAAAGTTAGGAATCGTAGTCTTGCCCTGACTTCCCTAATCCAGTACGTATGACAAGACCAACACACCTCATTTTATAGTACATTCAGTTCTTGATCAGTTAATAAGGTCAAAGGGGCTTCCTTTTTGACTGGAAAGACAGCAACATGATGGTTTGATAATAGGGTGACAGCATTACAGCAGGGATTGCTCTAAGAGAGACCTATTACTGCAAAACCTTGAAGCTGATGTGAAAGTTTGGCAGCACGATCCTTAGTTGCCCTGTGAGCAAAAGGAGAAGGAAGTATATGCTGTATGCCTATATAATATGAAAAAGCACAAACAAATGGTATGTTTCAGTACATGAAAAAACATGACATTGAAGTAAATGTCCTCAAAAGCAAGTTTCTAAGAACCAACAGACTTTAGCATCAGGTCCAAGATTGCATTTATCAGCTGCAACACATTACTTTAGAAAGAGAAAATAATTAGTTTCTGCGTTACCAGCTTGCCTTATGGGATGGATGATGACTTAAAACAGAGAAGGGGAACTGAGGTACTGGTAGAAAGGCTAGAGCTCTGCCAGTACTTGGAATGAAGGGTATGGCACGGGAAGATGAAAGCAGGTCTAAAGATCAAACATGGAAGATAAAGCCACACTGACTTTAAAGGCCACAATGAGCTTCAACTGCATTCCTTTTTGAGAAAGTTTCCAAAGGAAAGGGCGAAGTTTACAAGTTGTAGAAAATACCGGGACTGAATTGAAAGAAAATATTTGAAGTGTTCGAAGAAGAAAAACCCTCATAGCAGAGCAGGAACACGCACAGTGAGCGAGGCAGCAGCCTGTAAGCCATCTCTGTAACACATCTACCTACCTGCAGGAAGTTATCCGGCAGCATTATTTTTTCCTCTCACAAACTGGTGGTTTTTCAACCCTTGACAAGTGTTTACACTAAGAGACAGTTAAGTAAATGTAGTTTCAAAGAAATCTAACAGGAGCGATCATCTCCTACTACCATTCTGTTTAATTGCTATTAATTTCTTCTGAATAACATCAACAGTGCATGGCCTATTACTACATGGAAAGATGTAATGGCTCCCGTTACTCCTTGTTTTACAGGCAGGAGATTTTATAACAGAGCTGGAATCTGTAGACGAGGATTGGATGAGTGGAGAGATACAAGGAAGATCTGGGATATTTCCCAAAAACTTCGTTCAAATTTTAAAAACACCATGAAGTGTTGCCTGTCCTTGTACTCCCTGTGTCTGGGAGAGAATGTTTTCACAAAGACATCAAGGTATTCTGACTATCTATGTTTTGCACTACTTATTCTGGACAGTCATATGAGTATCTTAAAGTCAAAAAAGATTTTAGTCCTTTGTGACCACGTACTTAGTCATGCTTCAGAAAAGCTCTGAGAGCAAATACATGGGCAATTTTTAGTGGTCTCCAACTAGGGAAATACTGTGGTGCAACACGATTTTAACTTAAATAGTATTCTGTTATGTTTACTATCTGGTATTACATTTATCATGCACACCCTCTACATAAAGTAAGCTTCTTTGAGCTTTTTAAGAACTGTTCAAAGTGATGTTTTTAATATATAATTCCAGCAGTCGGTATGTAGATCATGTTCAATATTCGGATTTCTTTACTGCTTGACTCCCACGTTAGCAGGATTCACTTATGAGTTAGATAACTTACAGTAGAAAAATGTCAAATTAAACTGGTAAGAGGAAAAACTCAAATCCTTGTGTAGTATTCTCCTGTTCTTAGCCCAAACAGATCAAAAAGGGAAATCAGAAAATATTTAAGTATTTTTCCTCTTAACTAATAGCACTTAAACTGGTTTGAACCATGTTAAATGTTTCTGCCCACCTCAAATATCTGCACCAGATAGAGCCTTAGTTTTCCTACTATTCCCTCTTTGTCAAGCACCACCCTACCCTTTCCCAGCAGGAGTTGTGATGGACAGCATTTACTCCATTTTCTCAGTTCTCTTCCCAGCACAGCTATACTATTTCAACAATTTGCTCCTCCACCCCCTTTTATTTCAGTGGAAAGCCTGTCTGCATTCAGTTTACATTTCATCTACTGCTCAAGCACTGGAACATACTTCAGCAACACTATTCCTATCTGTAACTTGAAGGATATTATGCAGCCTTGGTTTTGGCTTTCAGCAGGCACAGGGTTAGCTTTCAAGTTGTTAGCACGTACCAGCTATACCAAGCATCATTATAAATGGTCTGTCACAGCTTTAAGGATAAAATGTCTTGCAAGACGTTGCTTCAAAGAAGCTCAAACAAAATCATTTAGTAAAGCAGGAGTGTGACTTGAGCAACAGCAACTGACCTTGACGGAGGTAGCTGGACCTTCTGACAGTAAATGCCATTTTGTGACACTTTCTGACAGAGTTGTTAAATAAGTCTTGATTAGCAGATAACTTCAGACTGGAGGAGTAAAAAACTTCATTGCAGTGCTGACAATGTTCTATTACTTTTGTACCCTATAGGAAAAAGAAACATCAAGTTGTTATTATGAGTCATTACTTCAGAAGCATAGATATGACAATATAATACAAGGCCTTTCTCCCTTAAAGCTCTGGTTGTCAGAACGCTAGCAGCTGAGACATTGATGGAGAGTGTGGAAACTAGAACAATCATGACTCACCTTGAGATGGTTCAGCTTAGTTTTGTGTTGGCTTACAGTTATGTTGATAGGAGGTCCAAACGTGGCAACAAGTACCTACTGGTGCAAAAAGCTTTTCCCTCCCTCCCCTTCAGCAAACAGGCAATACAAGCTTCCAGTCAGAACTAAACTGAAGGGCTTCTTCCAGCAGCGAGCAGATCTTGGAGATTAGCAACACACTGGAGCTCATCTGAACCGTCCTCAGCACTGCTTTGCTCTGCAGAATTTATCGTTACACCACAGTAGTTGTGAAACTGACAGATAATAGCATGCTTTTTTCTCTAGAAGCTTCACTTTCTTCTAGAAGTGCTATACGCTTATGTGTCACCATCGCGCGCCTCGAGGATGAAGATCACACAAAGCTTTAATGAGCTACAAACTGGATTTTTAATTGCATTAGAGGGATTAACATGATAAAAACCATTACAGCATATGTGCTATCCTAGAAAGATAGAAACATCACATTCTGTACAGCTGTTATTGAGTTTTAACATCCCAACAAGCCTGTCCTGAACTCCTGTGGAATTCAACTTAAATTGAAGTCCACCTCCGAGGCAACTCTCTCCAACCTCTGCTACTTGGAGCTGCCCATGGCTCTTTATACAGATAAGCCAGCCCTTGCTTTCTGTAGGACTTAGGCAAAACAAATGAGAGATTCCTCCAATGCAATGAATACCTAAGAGAGATTTCTAACTTTTTGACTTAAACTGTGGGCCACCCTCTTGAAACTCGCTTCTTCCATTATGATCTCTACCAAGACAAATTCTCAATTTCTTATAAGCAGAACATGAGAAGAACAAAAAAAACCACTCCACCAAACACATTACCAGGCCTTCATAAAATATACAATCACTGTGGTGGGAGGAGGAGGCTTAAGTGTATAATTTTTACTTATTGTTTGCCTGGCAGTTTTTTAAGATTTTGATACAAGTCTCCAAGTAGAACTGAATTTTTATAATTTTTTTTTCAATTTCCTCTCCCACATTTTTATAGCTGTAATATTGACCAGTTGCTTTTCTATCTTCTACTGAATGTTTTAAGTCAGTGCCTGTTAGTAGGTAAGTTCACTCCTCTTACATTATTCATCTCCTCCCAATCTTGCTGGGAAGGAAAAGCAGCAGAGCCTTAAAAGTCTGGGCAAGGAGTGCCACCTACACGCTGTTTATGTTACTGCAGACAGCTAACCTATTAAAAGTTGTAGTTAGTGGCTTGCCTTACACAGAAGTGACTGTTAAAGACTTCATGCCTACTATCACCATGAAACTGCATACAGATGATAGAATTAAGGTGTACAGTACACTGCAGAAAAGGAAGAATGAAGTTGAACACCCTTCCTAACTGCAGTATAGTAGCAAGTTTCAGCTGTAACCCCAAAATTCAACCAGAGCCCCAAACATCAAGTGTAATAAGAAAAGCTTTGATAAGCAAAGCTTCTATTGTTTGCCCCACCTCTGGAACTATCTTCAGGAAGAGGACTTTGTTCTATGTGCAGATAACAGTGTCATAAATAAGTCTTTGTTAAGTCTAGTACATTTGTTATGGTACCTCTGTAAATTAAAAATGTATTTAACCAATAAATTTTTATAATTACGTTATGATTGCATTTTTATCATCCTACACTGTACAGAGCTAAGCCCTCCACTCAACGTGACGGGTACAGATCGTGTTCTGCTTCTATGTTTAACTCAACATTAAAAAAAACCCCAAAACCAGTATTTCTTCTCTTCAGCAACAGTGCAAGCCCCTCAGATAATCTTGATGGCTTCAACAATTAAGCCAAGCCTTTGCCTTTAGGTGTGCTTCACACTTCACACATGCAGAATTTATCAACTGCTGCCTGCAGCAACCACCCAGCACAGCAAGGGACACAACCATGGCAATGCTTGGTGACACAACTACTTGTCCTACTACATGTGAAGTGACTTTGCAAGTACAAATGTACCCACAGCCACTCTGTGATAATGTCAGCAGCCTACTGTTAATAAAGACAAAAAACAGCTGGATGGAATTGAAAAGCCAAGGCAAAACTAAACACTTTCAGGACTTGACTGTACACACATTGTACGTTGAAGAATCATGCCATCCACGATTAACTACCGAATTGAAAAAAAGTATTTTAACTTCCTTTCATAATCTTTGAACAAAAAAGCTTTGTCAGTTGACTAGTTTTAACCAGGCACTTCTGCATGAGTTCACACAAGCACTGTAGTGAGGAAAAGGAAAAAGTTGCTCAACACTTGCCTCTGTTCACTGCCTACCCAGTTCTGCACTGGGAGCTCTCCGGCAATTAAGATTGTAATTAAGACAGGAAAGTAATTGAATAACAGTGTGAAATCACATCATCTACAGCATATAAAAGAATTAGTGGAAGTCCTTACCCTATTGCTTGTTATTTGGTCCAAAACCAAGTTATTAACTGCAAAGATGTAAAAATTCTTAACCTTGAAAAACACAGCCCTCCTGATCACACCCAGTATCTTTATTGCAAGATGAACTTTTTCATTATTTTCCTCCAGTCCTTGTCCCAAGGGAATTCACAGCTAACAGGAAGAGCCACCAACACCTCAGCATCCTTCCAAAATAGGTGAAAGCAGTTCTTTCTCAGCTTTTAAGGAACAACTGTGCCAACAATTCAGTAGCAGATGTGTGGTTTTTACCCCTCCCATTATTTCTAAACAACATAAAAGCGTACCCCTTATCTTAGCCAGAAAAACACTTTCTTAAGCTGGAATACACAACAAAAAATGAGACGAGCTACCTGACGCAGGTAACATAGATGATCTGCCAAGTCATTTGAGTGGTTTTAGAACACAGACCATTGCCATTTTACAGTGAACACCTCCCACTGTTCTTAAGTTCCATGAGAGATCACACCAAATTCAGTTACGTGATAAACCCTGAAGATGCCTTCACAGGACAGAAATGCTGAAACAAAAGGTTTCCCTCTATTTACCGATGAGCTCTGTACAGTGCTTCCATCTGACACACTTCTCACCAATTAAATATAACCTTGAAACCCACCTTCAGTTTCTTCTGTGAGGACCAAAGTTTTTGGGGAAAAAAAACAACACAAATCTTAGTGTATTTTCTAATAACATCTTTCAAAAAAAGGACAGACCGTCATCTTCCACTTGTTTGCAACACCAGCCGGTAAAAAAAAAAAAAAAAAAAAAAAAAAAAAAAAGATCTCCAAAGCAATTATTTTCTCCTTTTCAGTTCAAACAGAGGTCTATCTTATTAAAAAAATACATCTGGTAGCAGTATCACCTAGTATCAATACATGCAACCAAACACTTGTTGTGTGTAATAAACCTTTTATTTTTGGTCAATTTGTGGTTTCAGACAGACTCTTGCACAGGCGGCTCGTATCCATCAGCTCGCTCTACTTTCGCACCTGCCTCATCCCCAGAAGGTTTTCCAGCACCACCACCTTCACCATGCAGTTCCATCAGCTTGCCCACTAAAAAGAAGTATTGCAAACAGTGAGATACACCTATTTTAAACAGCTCTGAAGTACTGAATTAATTACCATGTACAAATTAAACCACCAGCACATGTCATGTAGTAGGTATGGTCGACTCCATTGCAAAAAACTTGTGCAAGATGATGATGCTGACTAAGTGATGGAGTCCAACATAAGACAAGCAATGGAGTTACAGATACATATACTTCAATAACCTAGTGCCTAATCATATGGGAATGTCAGAAAATGGGAAAATTAAAATCATTTCGTGTCATCTGGGACCGAAACAATTTGTCATCATTCATTCCCAAACCAGAGCCCTTAAATATTCAGTTTCAGGCAAGAATTCAAGAAAAGCTTCAAACTGAGTAACCACTATGTGACTTCCCAGCCTGAAAGCCAAACATCTGACTAGAAGGACAAGCCTTCAACTACTACAGCCATGCAATCTTTTGATGCTGCTTTAATGTCTTTCCCCAAAAGCAGATATTTTCAAATGTCTTCCCTTCCCCCCCTCCCCTCAATCCCCTAGATGTGAGGAGTGATTGACTTACATTCAAACTTGGGCTTTTTCAGCATCTTAACCTTGCGGACATAGACATCATGAAGGGGGTAAATGGACTGACACGCCTTCTCTATGTCTTTGCCAATGCTGTCTGGGATCCTGTGCAGTCAAGAGAGCAGATTAACACTAAAATGTTAGAACTGTGCCTGCTTCCTAGTCAAGCAACACACACTTAAAATAATTAAGAATATATAACATTCAGGAGGAGTTTGCATCAGTTCAACAAGATCGCCAGAGTGAGGGTAAAGCGTTACCCTCAGTTACAGTTTTATTCTAGAGACTTCAATTTAAAAAATGTTTGGAAAGCCTGATTTAAATTAATGCAAACATGATGCAGAGACGAGCGTTCAAAGAAGCACACCAGCATTTCAGCACCAGAGACACACTTCACAATGGTCTCTGCCAAACAGAGAAGTGAAAGACCAGCCTTCAGTCAGTAACTGAAACAATTACACGGACTGTAAAAGAGAAAACCATCAGCTTACAGCTTATTGACAACTTCTTTTAAGTCATTGGTCTGGACCTCTCGGGTCATGATTTCCATCATCTTCTTGCGAATCTGCCGAACCTGCTGATGCTGGGCATAGGAAGTCTTGCGGATTTGGTTATTACGCTTCTTCGTAAAGCCCACACAGAAGAGGCGCAGTAGGTAACCATCGGTAGTTTTGACATCCACGTGGGCTTCAATCATCGTCTGCAAAAAAAAAACAGTTATGCCCATGAGAGGCTTCCCAAATGTGCACCCGACATTGGTTAATATCTGCCGATCCCATGGGAAACAGCTTTAAAACACACCGGCAGCCACTTCCTTTCCTAAAGAGGAAAGCAGCAACGCAGACCTTGTGGTTTACACACCTGCCACTTCTTGACCATGGAGCACATTTTGTCGCGGGTGAGGTCCATTCCATGGAAGTTGGTCAGACAATTTTTGCCCTGAACGTCCTCAGTTATCAGCTTAAATTTACGGAAGGCAACCTCATCATTCTGCAGATCAGCCAGACTCACTTCAAATACACGACCCTTCAATCCATCAGAGGCAATTTCTGTATTATTAAAAAAAAGATGCAATTTGTACTAATATTAGAAAGCTATTACTCAAATCTGATACCAAACTTCCATTTTGAAGAATAATAATGGAAAGACAAAGAATTGTTGTTGTATTCTCAACAAAGCAAGCAGAAGCAAATGAGTGCAATTATTTCACATCTTTGCTTAAAAATTACAAATTTTAACACTGCCTGACTCATAACTTAGTTTACGGTGACCCTTATTTTAATGGTATCACAGTAGGCAGTTGAAAATAACCACCTTCATAACTCGAAATGCAACCAAGAAAATATATGTAACTACTCCATGTACCTAATCCTCCAAAATTAACTGCATCTAAAGCACTGTGCCTTCCTAAAATAGGTTCCTTACCCTGAGATACGCAGCTCATTAAAGTTCACCCATTCAGCGATGCATCCTGATAATCACCTGTTAAGTTTGCAGTTCTGTCTTTCCAAAGACCTCCTACTTAATAACTTTGAATTTCAGCCATGACCAAGATGTCACTGTCTCGGTATGTCGCTCGGGGATCCAGAACAACTCCATAATAGTTGAACTTCTTATAGCTGCAGCTCATCAGGAACTCCAACCTTGTCTTCCTACCCATGGTTTGATAGACTTTTATAAAGAAGGACCATAACACATTAATTCCCCTCTAACTAGATTTTAACTGTCTACTTCAGAAAACTTGCTGTGATCAGGCAGTTAGGTTTTTTTTAATTCAGAACTCACATCTCGTACAAGAAAAACTGTCTGTCAGCAGTTCTATAACTACGTTTCATTTGGAATGCTAATATAGAACAAACACTTATCTTTGTACTGCAAAAAACCACAATACTCACTAGTTCCTTGAGTCCTGGTAACAAGAGTCTTCCCAATGTTTCTGATATTAAACATGGCTGGCGCTTTGACATCATACCAGTCCTTTTTGGAGAAAGGATCAACCCTTCATTTAAATAAAGCAAGAAAAAAAATTACTATTTTTCAACAGACCGAACTGGGCTGAAACAACTCCATCCCCAGACACTCCGTGAGATACAGATGCGAACCCCACACACTTCACAACCTCGCCCACCAAGGACACGGCGCAGCCCTCACTCGCCGGCCCCCACCTCACACCGAGCCGCTCCACGGGCTCCGCCGCAGCTCGAACCACGCGCGGGCCCAGGCCCGGCCGCCGCCATGACAGCAGCCATCCTCAGCTGCCTGCGCCCGGCCGCCACTATCCACCACCATCCGCCTCACATTCACGGCATGCTGCGGCCGCCGCGCGCCAGCCGACGTCCCCGCTTCCCCCCGCGTCCCGCCCCACCGCACTCACACTTTCTTCTTGGCGCCTTTCTTGCCGCCCTTAGTCAGCCGCTTGTTCTTGCCGACCGCCATAGTGCCACCGCGCCGCGGAAAAGGGAGAGCCGGCTCCTCGCGCGAGATTATACGAGAGCGGTGCTCCCGCGAGAACTTCGGCCGCAGCGGTCACGCGAGAACGGGGCCCCACCTGAGGCGAGGCTGCGCTCCGAGATGGACCGCAAGGGGCGGTTTGCTCTTTCAGACCGCCTCTGTGTGGGCTGCGGCCGTCCGCGCCCGTACGTCCCTCACGGCCTCGGCCAGCGCCCGGTGGGAGAATATCGGTGAATTGGGATGAAAAAGCCACAGAGAAGGTTTACAAACAATCGAGCTGATAACAATTAAAGAAAATCAGTAAAATCCAACAAGAACAATCTGCTGGGCCCTAGAGAAAGCTGTGCCTGTGAGGAGAAGGAAATGCTGTCACGTCCCACAGCTGTAAACCTACGCTGTGGAAGGGCTGGTTAGAACAAAAGGGGGCATTTGTAAACGGCGAACACAGACTTTGGAACAACTTTAAGACCATCACTTGCCCTCCCACCTCACAGCATTACTCAATGCTGAACGTACTTCCCCTGTCGGTGTGCTTTAGCTCAAGTAGTTGCTCGTTCCCAGGTGGGAGAAGCCGCGTACTTTGAGTCAAGCAGGAGGTCAGCCCGGATGATCGCGCTGCCCCCTCCGGTTTCATAGTGAATAAGCAACTGAAGTTGCAGCTCGGTGTGGTGCTTCTTACAGAGGGACAAATACTGCCATATGCTCTGTGTGCTTCGTTCAGAGATGCTTAAAACTATTCTTCCTGAGTGTGGCAGCACTTGAAAGAAAGCAAACCTAAAACAAAATTAAGCGTTGACATCATGTGATCCCAACACCCAGGCACCAGAAATCATTTCGTATAAAAGCGTTGCAAGCAAGTGCAATAATCTGTACTGTGAGATGTCCAGGCCGGTTTCTCAGCAGAGCGCGTTATAAGAGAAACATCCAAGCAGCAGCTCAGAGAATTCCAACCGCAGCTCTCTTATGACTTGACTTCCCTCTTCCAGCTTTCATGTTTTTCACTCATCAGCTTGAACCACATGCTAAGGACGTAAGAAAAGTGCCTGCGGTTCCAGGATGGGAAGCCTGCCTTCCGTCAGGGTGTCAGGATGTGTGGCAGTACCAGCTGTAGTGTGGTCTCAGTCCCACACCAGGTGCTACATGCAGACACAGGTGCTCAGCAGATCTCGGATTAACGACCCGGCTGTTGGACGACTGCTGTCCCCAGCACAGGCTCTGCCTTGCACACGGCTGCAGATCCCAGCTCCATTCCTTTGTGGCGCTGCAGCTGCTTGCCTGCGGCACTGGTCTGAGGTTAGGCCCTGAGCTGTTTGGGGCTTCTGAATCTGTTAAGAGCTGTGAGTTACAACATGTCCAGGGTAATAAAAATTTTGCACTTGGGAAGGGCCAGTTGTCAGCCACACAAAAGCCGTCTGTTATGTTTTACAAATGAAACCAGAGCAGCAGGCACAGTTCTGATTACTTCATCAATTTCTTTCACACTAGCCTGGAATTTCATCTGCATGCCTACAGCAACTGGATTCTATCACCAACTCACACTATCAGGAAGAAGGCTTCATCAGATGAGAGCAGACCTCCTGCTCACTGCCTCTTAGATAAACAGGATTCAAGGAAAAAAAAAAAAAAGGAAAGAAAAAACAAAAATGAAAACACCAAAAAACAAAACAAACAAAAAAAAAACCAACCAAACTACTTTGGGTTTTTCTCCTGAATGTCACAGGAGAGGAACCCCACCCAGAAAAATAAGCTGCAACATCCTTCTCCAAGCTGTAGATATGCAAAAACCTCCCCTCCGTTTTACTGCATCATTGGCATGTTGCTGATTCAGATACCCTGCTGCAGATTGGGTCAACAGTGAAATCTCAGTTGCACAACTAAAACAACTCTTACAGATCAGGAAATTATGCATCTTCTGAGAAAAACTTTTGGGGTTTCCTGGAAGTTTTTCCATCAGATACCATGTTTACCTCTCAGTACTTGCTATCTGGTTTTGTCCTGCACAGTAGCTGAAGGCTTTCTCAGCTTGAAGACTCTCATGCAAGGAAAAAAATAGATTATAGATAGATGATAGATAACAAAAAACAGCAAAATCAGAGGAGCAGAGGTGTCTGGCAAGAACCTTAGGAAGCCTACTGGAAGGAAGGCCTCAAGGGATCTGGTTCCATCACCACTGCATTTCAACCAGATGTGGTCATCTAGCATTTCAAAGAGAATTGGAAAAGTAAGCAAATGCTTTGAACACCTGTAGCTATTAAAGCAGCTAAAACATTTACCATTTATTTTCTTTTCCTTACACAGTTTCTTTAGAAGGAAATGTCTACTTTAGTCTGATCCAACTTTGATGCTAGCCCTGTTTTAAGCAGGGATCAGCTTTATGTGACCTACAATGCTCTTTACATCCTGGTTTGTTCTATGACTTTAAGCTGTGTGTAGTAGAATTGCTAAGTCACGGCTTGAAGCAGTGATGGACCTGGTGGGAGGGCAGGGCCAACCCAGGGGAGCTCAGGTGCATGCAATGTTCCTGACTGACAGGAAGGGGATAAGCCAGGATCCACCCCTTCGCAGGCCTCATTTAAGGGTTGGCAGTGGGAGCAAAGGCCTTTCTTTGGTGTTCCCTGTGTTTGTGAGGCTTTCTGAAGGTAATTTGTTTGTTTGTTTGTTTGTTTGTTTTCTTCTCCATTTGTGTTGTTTGTGCTGCTTTTGAATAAGTTCTTTCTTACTGCAGCCTGGGGCCTTGCTGCTCTGCTTTTGTTGCTGTGCTTTCTATTCCATTTCGTTATGCCAAACAAGAAGATTATTTTGGGTCTTTGTATTGTGTTTCAACAAGATTTTGGGTGGGTTATCAAAACGTAACAGGTCATCTGTCCACTAGAAACTATTTCTTCTTGAGACATCCTTTGTTTTGTGAGAATCAAAATGATTTAATTTGTGAATAACTCTTGGCTTACTTTACAAAGTTCTCTGCTTCAAGTAGCCTTCTGCTCTCATGTTTTATAGCTTTAGTTGACTGCACAAGTACAAGGTGATATCCATCCTACAAAGCTCTTGTGTACACTTACAATTAAGCAATACTCCAAAGGTCTTTGCGTTCTTTGTTTTTTAGTGGAGCAAGAAAATTATTTCTCCAAAATACTATCCATTTCTAGGAAATACCAGGTAACATTTGTAATCTCTGGTTGGGTTGCAGTGCAGAGCTGAGGTAAGAAAGTGGAAAAATAAGAAAACCACACACACACACACACACAAAACTAAACAAACAAACAAACAAAAACAAAAACACCTGAAGAAAACCATCTCCTTTCTGTTGAAGGATTGTATTTGTGGAACTTTTTTTGTGTGTGTATACATCAGTGACTAAATTACAAACAGCGAGAGAAAACATCTAGCAAGTGTGATTTGAGATGGTTGATAGTCTTTTACTCTAAGGTATTTTATTGGTAGCATTATGAGAACACTGTTTTCTTTAGGAAAGTAGCTGCTATCAGCTTGATCTGTGAAAATAAGCTTCTGCTTAATTATATAATTTTAGCATTTCATTGTAACAGGAAAGTTTTGTGGGCAAAAGAGGTGTTTGCCTCCTAACATAGGGGGCTTCAATCCCCACCTGGGAATTAGCTGTGAATTCATAATTCAGAAGCAGGAGCTTATGTTGCTCCCTGGAAGTCTTTAGAAACTTAGAGGAGTCAACATCTCCTGCTTTCTCCTCTGGCTTTCTTCCTTAAAACTATTTAATGAGTTCGAGGTTTCATCTCTACCATATGACATCACTGGCCTTTGTAACCAAATTCCTCAATTTTTATTCCTCTTTCAGCCCGATATTTAGAGGTATTTAAGTATCAGAAAGCTGCCTGTTTTCATCTTTCCTGAATCAAAACAGCCCTGAGCATCTTCTTACAGGTTAAATGGAATGCTGGGTAAAAAACATACTTAGTTCTGCTCTGTATAGCTCTCTATTTTTGCTTTCAACCAGCAGATGTTAGGGAGTAGATAAATCGAGCCTCAGTTTCACCTGGTTAGTGGGAATAATGTTGGTTATCAGCTTCGGTGTGTAATTGAGACAGACTGTATCAGGGCCTGAATGCTTTCCAGTCAGAGTTTTTCTTGGGGAATGTATATTTTTGTGGTGTTGCTATACCCTGTTTAATGTTCTGCTTTTGCTTCAAATCTACACTGATTTAGCTTGCTATAAGTATTGATATCAACGCTTAAGTCTAGTTGCAAACAGTTCCATGCTTCATTTAACAATATTTTCCTTAGTTCCTTGGGATCCTGGTGGTGACACCAGAACCTCTGTGTTTTCTAATTCCCTTGCATGAATACAGCTTTCTTCCTTTACAGGTCCTCAGTAATTAAAAGTATTTCAAATATTTTTGGATCGCACCATAGCAAAATGTTCTGGCATAACACATAAATTACTGAGAAAAAGCTTCAGTTAGCATGGATGCCTCCCAAATTTAATAATAACAGGGCAGCGCGTTACATTCTTAGCCTGTCTCATTCTGTTTCTTCTCCACACTGCAGCAGCAACCTTCTGCTGTGGCTCTGCCTCTGCTCCAGCAGTGGGAAATGGACAAGGAAGGGAGGCACCACGGTCCTTATCTGCCCTCCACTAGAAAATCACCTCCCAAGTTCTTCTGCTGCTCTAGTGTGGTGCTCCCATCTTGTGTGATGGGGATAGATGGAGGTGGCAGCACAGTTTTTGTGTGCTGAGCCCTGCTTTGCACCAGTTAGCCAAACCTGTCTGTCTCAGCGTGGACTGGGGCTGTGTAAGTTAAACTAGGGATGTCTAAGAGTTATGCCAGTTTCATAGGGTGATGAGGGTTTTTGTTCAGAAGTGTCTGTTTTCGTAATAGAGTAACTGATTGTGAAGAGCAGGCTTCACATAGTAGTGTTTGGTTTAATGCTTCAGGTTATTTAAAGTCTTTCATTTTTGGACTTATCTGTTCTTAGTTTCCTGGTTGTTGTTTCTGTGTTTTTTTAGGTTTTTTTTTTTTTTTGTAGGAGTGTTTGATATTTACCTGTAAAACTGGAATATTCTCATAGTATTGACTTTTCCCAAAACTAGGCTACTATATGTCTGTTCTGTACATGCCTTTTAAGTCCCATTATTGTGCTTTTCTGATTCTTTTGTACCAAATAATCTTTCAGAAGTGCCCAAGCAGAGTGACTATTTTCTTCATCAGTTATTTACTACTAAATCTGCCTATGCTGCAGGTTAAAGTCTTTCTCCCTTTTTCCCTTGACTGCCAGCTCAGCTACAGTTGATCACACAATTTGGTCTGATGATAATTTATTCCAGCTAATGATGCATGAGATGCAAAAAAGCCCAAGGGAGGAGTTTGGGGGACTGGAAATTAGGAGGAAAAAATTCCCAAACCAAACATTCCCACCTTTTTTCCTTGCGAACTCAGCACATCTCATGCTGAAATCACTGAGACACCATGGAGCCCTGCTTTTTTTTTTTTTTTTTTTTTTAGCAGTCTTTTGGTGGTGGAGTCACACTTTAAATCATTCTGCAAAAGCATGACTTAGTTAACACTTCATTATACAAGAAGGTTACCACTATGCTGCATTTGGCAGAAAATTCTGTCTTTTCTCCTGCATTTTATCCATCATCCACTTCAAATTAAGAAAAGGGAATGTGATGTTCAAAGTTGTCGTCTAGCAGGCGTATGGCTGAATGCCTTCTTATCTAACAGTCAGCTGTGCTAGATGGATATTCTAAAAAATATAAAAAAATCAGATTCCAAAGATAAATTAAGGCACTTAAGTAAGGTTTCCCCCTTGAAGAAAGAATTTCAGTATAAAGCATTATTTAAGGAGTGACGTCTTTCATTTAAGAGATCATGCATGGCATGGAATGTAACTTCACAGTGTGGTTAGTTACATGAATCCAGTAAATAGAGGACAAAGCTGTTTGCTCATATGAGGGTCTCCAAACTGGTGTTCTTCAGACCACCAGTTGTCAAAGTGTCATGGTAACATGCACATATGTGGTCCTGGAGCCAAATCATCTCTTGTACAGCTCATGTTGAGGAAAAGGGAACCTGAAAAATATCTGAGGGTTAAAAAAAAATATAGGAAATTTGGCAGTCATGGTCTTGGTGGAAAATTCTATTTCAAAAAGGAGAAAATAGACTTAGCACTGGAATAATACTATATCAAGTTCCCAACAACATTCACGCTGTCATAGCACTGGGATTCAAGCCTCTTAAAGAAGTGTAGATACTTGTGGTTAGTTTCTACAGCTGAATCTAAATACTTATTTCACTTGTTTCTCAATTCTTTAAGCAAGGTTCCAACTCACATTGTCTAAATATTTAAACTGTGAGTTGATATGCAACTAAGTAGTAAAATATTTGAATTCTGTACCTTTTTAAGATACGACCTTAAACCAAGAATGAGAAATCCCTCTGAAATGGGTAAATACCATTCCTGTTTTAATGGAAGTATGTTAAAAGAAGCATTGTCATCAGAATAGGTGAGCTGCTTCACCACAGCGAATGTAAGCTTATTTTTTGAATCTAGCTATTCTTTGGATCTCTGTCAGCTAAAAAAGGATGTTCTAATTAAAGATATCTTAGTCTGTTTCAATAGGCACGGGCTTGTGAGCAAAGACTTCTCAGCTCTGGGCTCAGGTCTGCAATAATGGGATATCCTGACAAAGAAAGTTCAGAAATATTGGACAGGAAGTGCCATTAAGAAGTCAGCTAGCCCACTTCCCTATGAAAAAATATTTTTAGTCCTATTTATGTAACTTGTTGAATAAAGACTGCATTGAATGTTGTAGAAAATGACTGATACTCTCTTACCGTCTCTTTGCCATTAAGCTCTATCACAGAGTTTTTTTTCTCCCAGTGCAAGCAGGTGTCCAAAAATACTTGAAACTTTTTTATAACTACAGTTTTTCAAAATAAGACAATTTTCAACATCTTGAAGTACCTCTACCTCAGAATATCATCTCAACTTTTGTAACCTGCTGATATACAGAGAAAACTGAGTAATAGCAAAGCAACACGCTCTAATAGGTAGCCTCTGTTTTCTCTATGAAGCCAGTTGTAATCTAAATGAAGTCTGCTAATTGATTCCTTCATTAACATTGTAACAACAGTGCAAGTTCTGTTTTGAGACCTAAGGGCCCCTCCAAGAACAAGCTCACACGATGGTATGAAAGAATTCAGATAACTACTTGAGAATAGAGACTGCCAGAAATGGAACAGCAGGGATTAAGTTTAAATTGGGTTTAATTCATATGTCTAAGTTAAAATTATCCGCAGAGTTTTTGTAGAGGTGGTCAAAACTCACATAGGCAGGGTCCTGCAGCTGGCCTGAATGACTGTGACTCTATGGAGAAGACTGAGTAGCTGTGTGTGGCCCCTGCTGGGCACCCTTCCATGGGATCCTGCCTGTTAGCTCCCCGAGCAAGCTGAAGTTCAGTGGTTGTAGTCTGCCTTTGCTTCCTCTGCTCTGCTGCTGCTACTAACCACCACGTGACACTACAGGAGCTGCTTTCAGACTGTGAAGGTGGCATAAGCTTATTTGTTATTTTCAAAGTGCCTGTTGGCTTCAAGAAAAGCAAAGGTAGATAAATCATTTGCCACTTCACGTCTGTGACTATGCCACGTGTGCTTATGAACGGGGGAAGAGGAAGAAGTGGCCAACCAGAGCCTGAAAAAAAACTGTTCTTCAGTTTCTGTGCTTGAGAAAGAATAATAGGTGTTTCTTTGTGTATGAATATTTTCATGTTTGAAATGTTTGTATGAATATCTCCATGTTGTCCATGGATTTCTGTGATCTGGTAAGAGATCAGCTAGTCATTCACTGAGTTGTAACAATCCAAACAGGCAAGTGTCCTTTATGGGATACTTCATGTCCTTCAATGAAAGATCCATTACCTTCTTCCAAATGGGTCATTCCAGAAGTTGTGCTTGCTCTTTTGTAATCCCTTCTGTCTCCACATATCATATGGAATGTGGGTTTGTGTATTGCCTTGCCTGTCTCTCCAGCAGAGGGGAGTTTCCAGAAGGAGAACTTCACATGTAATGTGAAGAGATTTGAGTCTCAACCCAAGTGCTCAGAAATCTTTCAAAAACAAGGGCACTGTTCATCACCATCAAAGGGTTGTTACAAAAATATCTCTGTATGCATAGATCTACTCATCTCCAGATATGAGGACACATTTTAAATGAGTCAGGCAATAAACGTATGTACCCATTTGTTGAAATTGGCAGAGATAAAATGGTCATCAAATATGACTGACTGGAAAATTTCTAAAGTGACTGGTAGTGCTTTTAAAACCTGCTAAGTATTTCAGCTCCTTATCTATATATTGACTTGATATTATGAAAGCTTTCCTACTTTGGTTCCCATATACAGCACAGTTATCTGCATTCATTCGTTGGGCAGTTCTTCAAAAGGTGAGTTTGCAAGAGTTTTCCTGTTCCTGGTAGAAACCAAAGACATTGAAGGGACCTCAATGAAGATAACTGACCAAATCACTTCAGAAACTGATGCAACGTATTTAACTCAGACTTAAGCAGAGCTTTGTTCACTAGTAAGAGAATTAAGCGCTGATCCCTGGGATAAAAGCGAAACATGAGAGAAAGGTCAGAGGCAGGCTTGAAACACTTGTGCTGAGGAGAATCAGTTATTTCAGCTCTACTTAAATGTGAACCAATTAACATTCTTGCGTATGTTGTAGGTTTTCCAGGGAGATGTACTATTTTTGCAGGAATAACCAGTCTTGAGAGAGTGAATGGCTGAAGGTGCTGTAGCAACATGTCAAACCCCTTTTTTCCACATTATAAATTCAGCTGCCTTGGCGGAAACCACCTCATGCCTTGGAGCGTTTTAGGACAAACATTAATAATAACAAATTCTAATTGGTCATTATTACTTGAACAGAAAATATCGGATTTCATTTTCACCGGTAGGAAATGAAAATGTCATGTACTGTAATATGACAGGCATGGAATTTACAGTAGTGATATGTACGTGTAATTACCTCTATATGTGTAAATGCACACAAAGCAGAACACCAGGGAGGCCGTTTTACAACAGATTTAATCAAGAGAACATCTATGTCTCCTCATAAACTTGCTTAAGCAACTTTGAAAAAAGAATGGAGTTGATTAGACAGGTTAATGGGGTGATGTCTTTATAAATGACAGATGGCCATGTTAGAACAGAAAGTTGTTCACTCTCCATTTTTTATTTTATTTTACTTATGAGAGTATTCTACCTTTTTTTTTTTTTTTACTTATGAAAGCATTGCTCATACATTTTTGATTAGCAATGGTTCACTGAAAAAAAGCAATTTCCAGTGAAACTGAACTTTTATCTGGATGGATGTTGTAATTATGTTTAAGTGGCAATAATCAAAACTAAAATACAGAATGATGTATAAACATCCTGACCTCCCCACATTGGGTTGCAAATGGCAAAAAGTGCTTACAGATTTGCAAGCTCATAAGAACATAACAAAGAAATGGAAACATGAAGAAGAAAGCTGTTTTTTTTATATTATTAAGGGAACCCATTAGTGATGAATTTGACAGATTAATTTAAAAAAAATTACAAGTTAAAGGCAAGAGGTCTAATAATAATTTTAAAAAATTGTTAGTGCAACATTAGCTACTACTAAAAAAAAAAAGTTTTTCTTCCTTTCTTGGATTTCATGACTTTATCCCAGGTGTAGAATTTGGTTTGTTAACCTTTTCTCCTATATGCAAGGTACTTGGAAGTGGATCACAGAAACGGTGTTAACTTGAAGGAGGACTTGCTGAGACCTCTGACCAAGTCTGAGAAGGAGAAGTGTAATATCCAAAGTTATTCTTAAAAGCTACAATTGCAGTAGCAACTCCAGGCTCTTTTTTGGCCATTATACTGCTCAGCAATGATCTGTGCATGACCACTCGTGAAGCTCTGGTTTCCAGTGCCTGTTTGGCTGTTAGGTAATAAAAGCTGTATGATTTTTTTTTTTTTCTGTGACATTTTTCCACTTCATTTCTTCCGCCATGTGAGAATTGACCATTCCTAAATGGAGTGGAAACGAAGACAATAACACGTGCACTGCTAACCTGTATTTTTTTCCCTCTCTTTTTACTGTCTGGTATCTCCTTTGTAATTTGTCAGTGTTCTGAAGTGTTTTGCTCGTTCATCTGATGCAGATCTTTGATAAAAATAATCCTATTGAATTTAACCTCCAGACTGGTTTGAATTTGGTAACTTGAATTTGAAGTCTCCCAGAAATGTTTTCTCTAGAAGACTTCTATCTAAAATTAGGCTTTATGAAAAACCCTAAACTGAACTTTCAAAACGCATCTGGATCTTCAGTGTCCTCTTGAATTTACCAGGATGGTAATTCTGGAGCAGTGGCACTATCCTGAAGTACCTACGTGAAACCCTGCAGTAGACAACGGTAATGGAAAAAGAGTTAGAGATGTCCAATCATGACAGAGTGTCTGCAGCATATCTGAGAGTTTGGCTCAGAATTTTTGCAAGCCTTTCGGGTGCTATCATATCACAGACAACGTTTTGTTCTACTGTACAGAGGCAAATCAATAGTTGTTTCTGTAACAGCAGCTAATCTTCGTTACCAGAAATGGATCAGCTTATCTCTTACGTGTGTGAGTAGGTGTCTGCCAGCTGCGGAGATGTCTTGTTCTACATTTTTACTAGTAATGTGAAATTGACACTTTGAGGTGATAATTTGACGTATTTAAGTCACTATGCAACTCAATGAACTTGTCCTACAGTTTACCCCTTATAAACATAAACAAAACAAATTTCACACATGGTATTCATCTGGGTAATAGCTGTGATTGGCGTTGTGTCCTGCTCTGGCATTTCCAACAGACTAGTTGCAGCAGTGTCAGTAAAACTGCTTATCAATCTGTGTTAGTGTAGCAAGTGTTAGCAAGGCAAGATGGGCATCATACCCTGGAAATTGTTTAAATCTACCCTTGTTCAACTAATTTCTTAAGTTCAATCAAAATTTAACCATGTACAGCTACCGTCACCAACCGCTGCTGCTAGGATCCGGATTCTCTTCAGAGCTCTCATCTTCCCCAGAGTTAGCTAAAAGCTCGCAGCAATTTGGGCTAAGGGTAGATGGAATTTTTTTGGCTTTAGTTGGTTCTAACTGCATCTCCGGTGGATCTCTGGCTTCATAAATATAGTGAGGATAAGATGTGGGGCTAATATGGAAAGGATTATGTGAAAGAATTGTATTCAGGAGAAGACAGTAACCATCCGCAACAACTATCTTCCAGCAATTTAGTTGCTCTAAGTGTTCTGGTCTGTGTAAATCTCTTGATAAGCAAAATGCCATAGCTGATCTATTCAGACAATCCTCCATCGCTTTTAGTTTATTGTGATTTCTTAAAGTAAACGTTCCTTAGTACATGGCTATTATAAAAATAATGAAAGAAACTGTGTTTTGGAAGAGCCTGGTAAATGCTGCAGTCTTCTCTTGTTTCTGTTTTCATTCCTTTCCTAAATCACACTGATTTCCTTGGTTCGTTACTGTTCTGACTTTACTGCTCAGGCAGGGGATGTCTACCTGTACCACTTCTTGCCATCGATTCCTGTTCTATATTAAAATAGCCTCCAAATCCAGCTCCTGTGAGAAGTAATTTGTAGGGGATTTTCAAACATCCTCTGAGATCATACTGGAGTTTTACGCGGAAAACCTCTCATAATCTCTCTCAGAACTCTAATACGGAGCTGTTTCGAGGTCTTTTGTTTCTTTTGGGCTCTGTGCTTGGCTCTCACTTTCTAAGCAGCAAAAGCAGGCTTGGCGGGGGAGTTCAAATAGTGTGTGAAAAACGCTGCTGCTGCACAAGCCAGGTATAACAAAATGGGTCGGTACAGCTCCTGCTAGGCTGGGAGCAGCTGCTCCTGCAAGCTCAAAAACAGCCACAGTCCAGCACAGCAAGGCACTGAGCACAGTCTGCAGGCCAATTCCCTCCAGCACACTCATACAGCTCTCTGTTCGGTCGAATGCACCATATAGACTTGGGTGTCAGTGAATGCAGGCATAGTGAAGAACCTTCTACTTCCTATATGTGAATGTTTTATGTCTGTGTCCAAGTTTTGCCTGAACTAACCAATGTAGGTATTACCACCAAAGCAGGAAACGTAAACGTTTCTTGTCAGTGCTACTGGAAACTGGGTTCTTAAGAGGGCTTTCACAACAACAAATGTTTTCTTTGTATCAAAGATGGTGGGGGAGGGGTGGAAGAAAGGCTGACATACTAAGGGTGCATGACTTAAAAGTAGTAAGCAATACTCATTAAAATAGTGGACAATTAGTTGTTTCATGAGTTTATTCAGCATTTACTCTAGTAAAAGTTCACATTTCCTGTGATATTTCCTGTCACAGCTTAGATCTTCTAAGGAATTACACTGATGCTCCTATGATCCTTTCTAAAGCTAAAGGAACGGAAGAAATAAGGTAAAGCAGCTGCTTTAGCTCAGTGTTATTGTAATTTCCTGACAAAATGGAAATATATTTTCTAGTAGGATTGATGTGAGACTGATTAAGCATCGTTTATTCATTTGGTGCTATTTAAAAACAATGATAGTAGCAACACACCATTCAAGAAAATGTAACAAACAATGAAAGAAAAAACTGCTTACCTTCACGTGAAAAGTTACATTATAAAATTACATTACAGTAAAAATAAAAAAAAAAAGAACTGAACAAAACAAAACCTCTAACCCATTGAAAAAAAATCACACCTAACCAAAAGAAAACTTCCTCTTTTGTCAAGACTGATCTTTATTTTGGGATTATATTGCTTTCTTGAAGTACTGTGTTTTGTAAAAGCGGAAAGGACCTCATGTTTAAGGTCAACAGTATTTATAAGCAGCTTTTTTATTTGGAGTTTAATTTCTAGCCATGGATTTTTAAAGCTGTTCTTAATGCTCAAGATCAAAGAGCATTTTGTCATAAAAAGTTATAAAATAATTACTTTCTTGTGCTTAAAGGCAAGGTATTTTGTTCCAGCAGACTCTAGCTGCCAAAAGTCACTCTTCTTGTAACAGATGCAACAAAGCTGGCAGTGGATCTACTTTTCAGCTGCTATATTCAAGTCCCCATCTTAGGTATTTATGCACTTTTTAATGCATATACCCTACTGTCTTTAACAATTGAGGCCAGGCAAGAAGCATTTCTTTATCTGTAAAAATATGTAGAAAGATCTGTCAGAATTCAACATGACGCTTTTGCCTCTCTGGCAAATTGATTTGCTGGAGTATGCAATTTGGATGAAAATGAATGAAATCCATGAAGAACAATTTTAGCAATTCTTTTTTATTTATTTTATATCACTAAAATGATGATAAAACAAAGAAGAAAACAGAAGAAGACTAACAACAAATATCGCATCAGCACATTTAAGAAGAAATATGGTGAGTGGAATTCATATCCAAGTCACTAGGTACATACAAACTTCCCAACAATATTTCATTTCTTCTTTTGGTTGGTTGCCTGTAACCTGATGAAGACCTTAAAGATCTAAAGGCCAATGATGGAGGCAGGGGATACTTACAAACAGGTAAGGAAAACCAGCATGTGGAAATGTATACTTAACCAGTTTAAATGCTTAAATAAAAATTATAATTTATTTCTCTGTTCATAAGAGGCAAGATAATACTTTAGGAAATTACGTATGACTCAGAGAGAGACATTGAAGGCAGAAAAGGAGGCATCAGGGAATTCTAAGATGAAAATATCAGGATTGCACAGCATGTGTATAATCAGATACACTCAGTGTGCTGTAACAGAGACTGGAGATTGCAGCGTCACAGTTGTAAACAACTCAAATACCAACAAAGAAACTGCAGGCACCTGCAACTCGAATTAGAGATTATCATCTCTTTGTAATAATGTATGTATGTAATTAAGGGAAACATGGAAAGAAAGGGGCGGGGGGAGGGGGGAGGAAGGAAGCTTACTCCTCTGTTAGTAGATGGAATTTCAAACAGGAGAGTAACTATGAAATGTTTCCGTTTTGACATACGTTCTGTAGAGGAATGTTACCATATAATAAAATTATTTAACTGAACAAGCATCATAATACAACAAATTCCAAAGTCTTTTTTTTAAATTTCCCTAACCACTGGAAATTCAATTACATCTGGAATTACATCTGGAAATTCAATACACACAAAGAATGGCATTTTGAAGCCAGAGATGAACTGAAATATTTAATGATGATGGATCCAGATAGAATACTAGCTAATATTTATTAGTTACAACATCAAAGGTATGCTTTTTGGAAATACTGCGTGTCACCTCAGAAAATCTGTACTCTTTTGTGTGAGAGTAGTCCGGGAGAAGTACATTCCAACAGTTTTTTTTTCCCAAGCACAGTGCAATATCAAGGATAAGGAGCAACTTTTATTTCCATTCACCTCTTTGGAGTTTTATTCAAATCAAACTTCTAAGCGCAGAGATTTCTGCTGATTTGAAGAATTATTCCTTTTCCCTCTGTAGAATGAAACAAATTACAACTTTTTATATAACATAGGCAAAAAATATTTCTGTATCAGTCTTTCAGCAAGTCCTGCCTACCTTCCTGAAATGATTTCAAAAGGCAGGACCTTTGATGCTATCATCTTGCTGTGATACCTTAAGAATAAAAATAATATCAAATTAGAAAACAAAAAACATACAGTATCCCTGGTGCTCTTCAGAACTACTCCAGACTGATTTTGTTCTGTGAGAACTAACATGCAGAGCACGTTTTGACTTTGCTTAAAGAGTTTCTTTAGGAAAGGTGCTGGCAGTCACATTGCGGAAATAGCTGTTACGGTTATTTCCTGCCCTATTTGGGACTTGAATCTATGCTTATAACATTATAGAAAAGGTTCTAGAGAACATGAGTCTGGCTGCTGTGTAATTTATGTCAGAAACCCAGGGTTTGTCGTTTGTAAAATATGCACAGAGAGAGGGCTGTATGTAACCTAATAACTAGTGATATGTTACTGGAAATGTGCATCTAGCCACATTCTCATGGGAAGAATCAAAGAATCACGATAGAATCTTTTGAGTTGGAAGGCACCCTTAAAGGCCATGTAGTCCAACTCCCCTGCAATGAACAGGGATACCCACAGCTCAGTCTGGTTGCTCAGATCTCCCGCCAGCCAGACCTTGACATCTCCAAGGACAGAGCTTCCACCACCTCTTTGGGCAACCTGTTCCAGTGCCTCACCACCCTTATTCCTTCACATTACCAATGAGAACAGGGACAGAAATCCCTAGTAAATTTCTCTTTCTTGGAAGAGATCTGAAATATCCAGCCTGTACCTTAATGCATCTTACAGTTGTTGCATTTATACACTTATTTAAGTGACAACCTTGTTTGGAATTGATTTGGCCGCTTAATGTTCAAAATGCCACTTCAATAATAAATAAAACTAAAGCTCCAAGTAATGCAGCAGAAAAGAAAAGATCCAAGCAATGATGAGGTGAATCTTCAAGCAGCAAAGCAAAAAAGTCACTTTCCAAGGAGAAATGCATCAATACAGATTTTGTTAGTGGCCAACAGTAGAAACAAGACAGAACAAATTTAACAAACAGCGGTGGTACGTATACAGATGCTCTTCCAACAAAGGAGATGATTATTTACATAACAGTGTTGCCACGGTGGATATCAAGGCCTTGGTGTAACCCATTATATACACATGTTAAGCAGTGCTTTCCTCTCAAAGAGTTGTCTGCAGCAGGTAGATTTAGAAGAAGAAAAAACACATGTAGGTTGGGAAACTTGAGCTGGGTATGATTATAAAGAGTATCATGCGTTGCAATCTCAACAAAGCAGCTGCGTGCTTGTTATCAAGCAGATGGAGAAAACCAACTCGAGAGAGGTTACAATGAACTTGAAAGTGCTCAACTGATGTCTATGCTTAGAAGTCAGTGTAGCTGTCCAAAGCAGGTGTAAGAACTTCAAAAATGTTAACTTGGAAACTAAATCTGACATGATATACATTTTTCAGATTACAGATCTATTTTCACACAGACCTTAAGAACTGCAGTCACTGGAGCTCTTCAGGAAGACAGATTTAATCCTAAAATGACTAAAGGAAATTGTGGAAGTGGCTTTGAAATAAGAAGAAATCAAATCGTTTTCTTTGTCAATATTTTGACTTCCAAAATACCTGAACGTTTGCTTTTC
Organism: Lagopus leucura; assembly: GCF_019238085.1. Taxonomy (NCBI): domain Eukaryota; kingdom Metazoa; phylum Chordata; class Aves; order Galliformes; family Phasianidae; genus Lagopus; species Lagopus leucura. Next base: position 12,983,785 of record NW_024962264.1, on the reverse strand, counting down.
AACCAATTCCTTCCCTGCCATATTTGCCCAGACATCACCTGTACACAGTGATTTTTTTTGACCAAAAAGCTTGGCACATGGAGGAATAGCACACAGCCTTAAGCTCAACAGAGCTGAAAGCCAAATGCTTTACCACACTATGACTTAGAAGCGTGCAAATTGCAACGTGCTTGAAGAAGTTGTAACAGACTTTACGGAACACATGCCATACCAAGTGTGTCGCACATAATCAACAGAATTTGGTAAGCATTCAGTTATTCCTGTAAGAACCACATCACAATCACTTCGAAGACAGATTTTTGTCTTAAGTATTTGTGTACATTTAGGAAAAAAATAAGAAATTGTTTTAGTGAACAGAAAAATGGGGAAAAAAAAATCTCTGCTATTTTTTAAATGAAAGCAGCAGTTAACAGGCACAATTGTTAATGAGAAGATGAGCATCTGGCAATTCACACAGGACAGTGTAGTTCCTTTTTTTTTTTTTTTTTTTTTTTTTCTAATTGGCAAGAAATAGTAATTTCCAAGATGAGAGTAACTAAGAATTGTCTAACACCTTCCATAGGGAGTGCTGTCACTTAGATCTAATGTGATGTGTATGATGTTATCAGTGACTACTCTGTGATTTTAGTTCATCACCATAGGCTGTGTGTGCCTTTATGCCACTTAAGTGATGAGACTGACAGTGCTTAAATGTGAGCAATCAACTGACTTGCAATCAAAGTTAATTACAAGTGTATACAGGTGTTATATTTGTGTCCTTAACATTGTTGTGAAACAATAAGCTAATGTAAAAAGCATAGAGATACTGCCACAATTAAATGAATTACTCTTTTCCCCAGGAGACTCCAAAAAGGGAAATGAATGTACTGGGATTCTAATAGAAGTATTTTGCTTTGATTTTATTCCTATTTCTAGATGAGAGGAAGTGAATCCAGGTTTGCTCGCAAGACTTTATTTTTTACATGAGAAGAACGGCAGCTTCGGTATACAATAAATCGCGAATTTCTTAGGAGAACAAAAAGAGCTCTTCAAGCCGATCGAGAAAGAATGCAACCAAAAGGATCAAGCTGACCATCGCAGGGCTAACTTACGAAGAGCTCGCTGTTCGGTTCCACACGAAAGACGCTCAAAAGGCAGAGGAACGGAGAACAAAATAGAGCTCCGGAACAGACTGGAGGCGCACTGGCAAAGCAGACAGAGCTACAGGAGCAGCACCGGGAGCAGCTCCGCAGCGCTCTCCTTATCGCGCGGCGGGACGTGGCGCGCGCCCCCCGCTCACCTGGCGCACCTGAGCGCACCTGGGCGTGCGCGAGCCGGCGGCTCCCGCCCCGCGCGCCGGCAGCCCGCCCCGCCCGCGCGCGGCCGCGCAGGCGCACGGCTCCTCGGCTGGCGGCGCTCCTAAGGACGGGCGCTGTCATGGCGGCAGACGGCGGCAGCGTCGGCAGGAAGCGATGAAGCTGAGTGAGAGCCCGGCGTGCGGGTGAAACTTCGGCAGCTTTCCGGGGAGAGCGGCGGGCGGTGCTCCGCGGCCGCCGCCTCCGTACCTCTCCGCGCCGGATCAGAGCAGCCCGCTCCCCCTGCGCGGGCGCGGCGGTGAGTGCGAACTTGTGTGCGCGGGCGCACCTGTGCGCGCTGGCAGAGGGGCGGGGGCGGGCGCGGGGCCGGGCGGCCTCCCTTGAAAATAAAAACCGAAACCGCGCGCGGAGCGGCTCGTACCGCTCGAGGACGTTTCCGCGGGGGAGAGGCGCGGTGGCCGTCCGCGCGGGGCGGGGAGGGAGCGGGAACACCGCGCGAGGGGGGGTGAGGTTCGGGGGGAGCGCTTTGCCCTGGACGACCTTACCGACCTCTCGCTCGTCCTTCAGGCTGAGCTACTGCCGCTGACAGCCGCCTCCCGCGAGGAGAGCGCCGCCGGATAGCTTTCCCCGACCCGGGCTGCGTCTTCCTCTCGCTCCGCCGCACGGAGGACACCGGCCATGGCGAGCGACGGCAGACAAGTTGTGCGGCCAACAGGTGATGGCGGAGGAGGAGCGGGGAAAGAAGGAAACGCCGCCGAAGGGGGAAGCGTACTGCAGCCTCTGAATCCAGGGGTCCCTATCCGAGGCATTAGGATGAAGTTTGCCGTGCTGGGAGGGCTGGTAGAGGTTGGTGAGGTGTCGAACAGAGACATCGTGGAAACGGTATTCAATCTGGTAAGTTGGCTGCCTTTTCGGGTGTGAGTGAAATGAACTGCATCTTTGTGTAGAAGGATCTCACGGATTTGGTCTTCATTTTTTTGTCTCTCGATATCTGCATATTTACACTTATAGCGTACTGGATATTCCAGCGAGTTTTATGATTTTTTTTTATGACTCAAAAAAGTTAAAGATGAGGTAGATGAGCATATGTGCATTTAGATTTAAAATAGCTCCAAACAGCAGTAGCCTTGTTTTGCCTCAAAGAAGGCGTTGCTGTAACCAGAGCTGAGAGGTGCATTGTGGTGTTCAGCCCTCCAACAGGTGTACTTAATGAGAATGTTAAATGTTGATCAGTTACTCCAGCTGCGATTGGAACACACAGTGTTGCCTTCAGCTGGAGCAACTCCTCTGGTGAAGGTTTTTGTGGCCCTTTCTGCTTTCTGTTGGCTTTGAACTCATGTTCTGTCTACTAGGAAGTGGAGAAGGAGGCAGCTCATTTAAGTGCTTTACTTTGTTTTCTGGGGAAAATAAAACTTGATCTCAATGTCTTCATTTCTAATGAATTAAGTAGTCACGTGATTTTTTTTGATACAGTGCAAGCAATTTTAATACTTAATAAATCTGGCTAAAAGCTGAGGGCACAGCTTGTAAAAAAATATGAATAAAATGCATACTGCTAAGCTTCTTGGGCCTTGTGTTAAACGGGCTGGTTGTTAAAGAGTGTTTACTGCAGGAGACAAAACATTAGAAGAAGTTGTCTTTCATGTTCACAAGGGTGCTCCACTCATCAGAATTCTGAAAAAACCCCTTGGCGTTCCTCCTTCTTGCTTCTAGTGAGCACCTTTGGCTTTAAAACAAGTGTGGCTTCTGACAAAACCAGGAAGTGAGACTGTGTAATTGCGTAAAGTGTGGCGGAAGAAAGGTTGCTACAAAATACGTGCAGGTTTCTGAATGCAGTTGGGTTTTCTATTACGTGATTAGCAGCATTTTGCAGTTTTCATGTAAATAATTCTGCATGTGCTCTGTTGATTGTATCTTCGATTATGATAAATCTTTATTTTTTAGACTAATTCACACTGACGTATTTGTTTGGTTGAAAGTCACAGTACAGAGCAGTTGCAGTATGGGCAACAATGAATTGTAGGGCACTTGTTAGGTTGATGCTTCACACTGGAGAAGGTGATTGAAGTTGATTAGAGTGCACTAGACAATTCTGTTTTATAAAACCTGGTGCTCAGATATGTGCATGGAAGGTTCAGAATGAAATGCTGGGAAATAATTTGATTTAGGACACTTGTCCAAGTAGGCAGAAATTTTTCATGAGGATATTTATTTTTTTACTCTATCTGGCATGCGGTTTTATGAAGGTGTACTTTTAGGAAGGAAGTATATTTTTTACAGCAGTCAAAAGAGGTTGGGCAAAGCAGTCAAAAGTGTGGAGAAAAAAAAAAAAGCTTACTCATTCTGAGATTCATTTGCTGTTCTGTTTTGGAGCAAAAGTTAAGGATGATCTTTGAATTCTCTTAATTCAGAGAACCTTTGATTATCGTTTTGAAAGGAAGTTTTTGACACAGACGGTGGTGACACACCTGGAACAGGAGGATGCTTAACAGCAACCAAGGAGGTTGTAGATGCCCCATCCAATGGCACCCATTGAATGCCATGGAGGCATTCAAGCCAGGCTGGATGTGGCTCTGGGCAGCCTGTTTTCGTAGTTGGCGATGCTGCACATAGCAGAGAGGTTGAAACTAATGATCTTTGTGGTCCTTTTTAACTTGGGCCATTCTATGATTCTGCTGGGTCTTTTCCTAGTTAGGAGCTGGGAAGACGTTCTTGAAACTGTCTTCTCACTTTGTCAGTGACACAGCATCCCTGATCTCTCTGAGAAGATTCCCCAAGCATTCTAGCACACCTGCCTGTGATGTGGGAGGCTGAAGTTGAGGCCTTTTTACTCCTTACTATCGAAGCAGAACTAGTCAGTTGAGAACTATCATGAAGCAACACATAATTTGGTAATGTAATAAACAAAGCTTTATCTAACAGTTTTGTTTCATTATTTGAATTATGTGAGAATGTAATGTAAGTTTTTTTGGGGGGGGGCATTATAAGAAAAAACGTGTCCCTCAATTTTCCCGAGTCTAATGAAGATTATTTACCTCCTGAATTGGAGGGAGAGAATCTTGGTATTTTGGGGCTTGATTCAAACTGGAATACTAAAAAAAGCAAAAAGTAGCCAAAAAACTCAGTTTTTGATACAAAAAGTATCTGTTTTCTGGAGTTTCTTACCCATTTAGCTAGCAAAAACTTTCTTGAATGTTAGTATAGAACATGAAAAGCATCAGTGTCTCTGTACAAAGTACTTATCCATCTGGCATTGAGTTCTGCCTCTGTTCAGTTATTAACTGTGATTTATTTTTAAAAATCACACCGATCAGAAACTGAGGCATGTGAAGTGTTTGTTGGCAATGTGTACTTTTCTGTGTATGTGTGCAGAAAAGATCCTTTTGTGAAAAAGTGATTCTTGGCTATGGCATTTAAAACAATCTGTTTCCCAATAGCTTTTGAAGTGAACTTACTCATGTGTGAACAGGTTCATTGGGTGGGTATGAAAATCATGCTGTGTTCTGTCACTGATAGTGGGGTTAAGCCCTAACTATCCTGTCCCAGTGAGTTTATTTCAGTTTGGTGAGTCATAACTGCTGTATCTCAGCAGTGTTAGCAGAAATCAGATGGCTTGCTTCTTGTTCTTTGCAAGGAGGGCACTTCACAGCATCTTGGGGATTTTTTTTTTTTGATCAGAAAAGCACAATGTCGTTAGAGCAAACTGAAGGGAGGGTTGAGCAAATCTTTGTTGAAAGGTGTGACTATGTGCATGCTCTTCATAGCAAATCCACTCTGTCAGGTAAAACGTTTCTTTTGAAAAGGAGGGTTAGCTGACCTATTTTTTTAACTACTTGAGTTACTGTAAATTATGTTCTGCAAGCTTACTGTAGGACGTGCAGGTTATGGTGAATTTCTTAGTTTTGGATAGAGTTAAGAGAAGGACAAGATGCAATCTTGATGTTCTTTATCTTAAGTCATGCTTTACACATGAAAGACTCAAAAGGTCAAGAATTTGAAGTGCCCAGTAATTAGTTTGCTGCTTATTAAAGAAATTTAAGCTCTTGTCCTGATTACTGGAGCAAATAAATCATTCAGTCCAGCAGTGTTGAATCTTGAAGCTGAGAGGCAGCTATAGCAATTTCTCTGTTTAGCAGCCTGACAGAATACTTTGTGAGCTTGCTTCTATCACGTATCAAAAATCTATTTTCATTTTGTTGTTTTTGGAGATGTTGCTCTTAGAAATTTTCAAACTCAACTCTTTGCGTTGGTCGCTGTTCTTGGAGAAGCTAATTTTGCAGCCCACCTCAGGTGTGGCTTTCTGTATTTCAATAGTTCTTAAAATTAAGGAGGAAGATGCTGAGCTTCAGGAAGTCCTATTCTGTGATAAACTTAGGGAGTATGTTCTTGTTGACACGCAACTCTGATTTATTGTCTTTCAGAAAGGCAGTAGGCTAAATGATGGATATATTTCCTTAATAATCATGTACACTGCCTTTTCATTTTAAGTTAGATGCCTAGTGACCTCTTTTTTTTTTTTCCTCACCCCCTGCTTAAATTATTAAGATTAAAAAGATGCAAAAACTCCTAACAGGAGAACGTGGTAGAGGGGGAAAATAAACGATGTACACTGACATGGGTTACAATCTTAAAATAGTTATCTGTTTTTCGTAGTAAAATAGGAAGGCATTGCTGCTATTGAAGAGTTTTTCAGAAAGAGTAGTAAAAATAATTCAGCAATTGGCAAAGCTTCTATTTTACAAGTTCTGTGTTCCTGGTATCATAGGAGATTTTTGGGATCTGATGATTTCAAGTTAGGAGATGTATTTTCTGAAGCTATTGTGAAGGCCATACAACCTATGCTGGGAATAAAGATCTTCTGCAATACAAGATTTTTTTATACAAGGCTAAAATTCTTGTACGTTAAAATTCTGGCTGGAGCTTCTGCTCAGCTCTGTTCTCAGCAGGCTTCTCTTGTATCATACGTCAATGTCATGCAGTTTCCAAGTTACTGTTCTAAATTTCTTGTTCCTATAGAAAACTTAAATCACTGTAGCAAGTAGAAGGCTCGCTGGCAAGTGCTTTGCTCGTAATGAGTGGGGTGTGTGTGTGCTGTGGCTGGCTACTCTATTGAACTTGCAGGAAGAAATAGATATTCTGGCAGGATTCAACTGCGCTTCAAGCAGGTGGCTGTACAACTACTGCCTTTCTGCGTGATGTTGCTCTGTAACTCAATTTGAGGACTTCATGTCAGAATTTGCTTGTGTCTCAAGTTGTTGGTTATTTTAGGCTTTCTGCCCTTCTCTGAAGAAATGCTGTGCCTTGTTATAAGCCTTGCTCTAACCTATTTTTATGAAATAAGCTTTAGTACTTTTAATTGTTTTTTTTTAATCATAATATTGACTCTGCTATTTGATTTGATTATACATTTTCCCCCCACTACCTCCCAGGCTGTGTTGCAAAGGAGGCTTTTATGATTTTTTCCCTTTTTTCTATGAGGATCATGTGCTGTTGCTTCCAGTAGTGTTTGTGGATTATAAGGTCCTCACTGAGATTCCCCTAGTGAGAAAATAAAAATGACAATTTTTTTTATCTGAAGATGATTAAAAAGTAGCTGGATCTGAAGAGCAAAGACTAAAACAATGTTATAGTTTTCTCACCTGTCTCGCCACTGTTGGACTTAAGTAAAGCCACAAACAAAAATAAACTTGAAGCTTTTTTAAAAAATCTGAGCAATTACTTTCCCTTTTAAAACAAAACAAATAAATTTAAAGGAACTTTCCTCCCTAGCACGGCATGACTTGCTTTCTGGAACAAACTGTAGATAAATGTTGGGACTACCACTTATTTTCCTTCTGCTGATGTTCTTCCTGCTGCTTTTTTACCTCTTCTCCACTGTTGTATTCTCTGTACTGTAACCTCTGTTTATCCTTATTCATACTGAAAGCTAATTACTTCACCTGCTGATACAGCGGGTTTCTAATCTGATATGAATGTTTCTGAAACACTAATTTAATGGATCTTATGAAATAAATTCTCTTTTTTTTTTTTTTTTTTTTTTCAACCTTAATCACCAACGTATTGGTGTGCATCTTCTAGCAAAAAATACCAAGGTAATGCTGATAGAACTAAATCCATTGCAGCAATCAAAAATGTTTTCAGAACTGTACATTGTTTTGCCTCCCTTGGTGTGTGTTTTAAAAGGTGCTTGGGTTTATTTTCTGTGTAAACACTGGTGACATGTGAGAGGAACCAAAGAGTTTCTAGAGCATTTCTTAGTATGTATTGCCTTCCCTAGGTTCCCAGAAAGTGTACCTCTGACTACAGTTAGCCTAGTTCAGTCACTTCTATCCATTTTACAGTATAGGTGATAAGGTAAATCTGCGGTTTTAACTGGGTCAAGCTGTTAGTTTCTTTTTTTTTTTTTTATTGTAGTGAAATGGATAGTAAGCTTTCTTAGTAATCATAGGGTCACCAAGGTTAGAAAAGACTTCCAAGATCATCCAGTCCGACAGTCCATTGACTACCAATGTTTCCCTAGTAGACCATGTCTCTTAGGACAACATCTAAGCGTTTCTTGAGCACCTCCAGGGATCGGCAGCCCACTCCAGTGCCTGACTGCTCTCTTGGAGAAGACATTTTTCCTAATATCCGACTTGAATCTCTCCTGGAACAACTTGAGGCCATTCCTTCTAGCTGTATCACTGTAACCTGGCTGAATAGGCCAACCCTTACCTTGCTATAGACTCCTTTCATGTAACTGTAGAGTGCAATAAGATCTCCCCTGAGCCTCCTCTTCTCCAGATTAAACAATCCTACTTACTACAGCGGCTCCTAGTAAGTTATGTGCTCCAGACCCTTGCCAGCTTTGCTCCTCTTCTCTGGCCATGCTCCAGAGCCTTAATGTCTTTCTTGCAGTGAGTGGCTTGAAAGTGAATGTGGTACTCGATGTGTGGCCTCACCAGAGCTGAGTGCAGGGGGGCCGATCACCTCCCGGTTCTTGCTGGTAGCATTATTTCTGATACAAGCCAGGATGCCTTTGGCTTTCTTGGCTGCCTGGGCACACTGCTGGCTCAAGTTTAGCTGACTATCAGCTAACATCCCCAGGTCTGTTTATTCCACACAGTTTTCCAGCCATTCTTCCCCAAGTCTGTGGCATTGCTTGCGTTGTTGTGGCCGAAGTGTAGGACCCGGCCCATGGTCTTGTTGAACTTCATCCTATTGGCCTCAACACAGCAATCCTGCCTGTCCAGATCCTTTTGTAGGGCCTTTCTACCCTCAGGCATTTCAATACTACCTCCCTACTTGATGTCATCTGCAAACTTACTGATAGTGCACTCAATTCCCTTGTCCAGGCCATCAATAAAGATAATAAGCAGTTTATAGGTTTTCATTTTGTGTGTGTGTAAATGAGTGGATCTGCAGTGCTTCCAAATGGGTCTTAAGTAAAGTAAAATTATTTCATGAATTTACTTCTTGTCCCTTTCATACTAGTGGCTAATGCTCAGTTTGATGAATGAGTTTAGGTAGATACTTGATTCCAAGTCATCTTCATGCTTTTAAAGGCATCTAATTTGATGATTCAATAATGGTTAAGGATAATTGTAGTGGTTTTGGATAAGTAACTGAGCATCAGAGATGTTTTTCACCAGGCTTTACCCAGTTCAAGCCTATTGCGCAATGAGGATTGCTTGTCCTTCGCTTAAGGATTACAAACCTCCATCTTACTAAAATATGTTGAGTATTAATATTGATCTGAGGTGTGTGTGTGTGTGTGTGTGTGTGTGTGTGTGTTTTGGGGAGTTTTGATGCATGCTAGAAATAGCAGTCAGTGGAAATGGAAATATCACCCTGCTTATTAAGTGTAGGTATTTAAGGAACTTTTGTGGTTAATTGAAAAATGCATGGAATGTTGAGTGAGCTGATAACAAAAGTGTTCATGTAGACATGCTGAAGCTGTGGAGGTGGAAAGAAAATGGTTTGAATTCTGAAGGAGAGCTAATTTGTAGTATGTATATCGTGGCTGTGGTATCATGTCAACTCTGTGACTGCAACTTAAAACACCCTACAGGAGAAAATATTGAGGTCAAGTTATTAAGGCCCTATAGAAAAAAACTGAAGGGTTGGTGGTTTGTTTTTTTTTTTTTTTTTTTTTTTTTTTAACCTTTTCCTCTTACTAGGTAATTTTTGTAGCCTCTCATGGCCGGTCTGAAGTTTCAAACATTTGTGAAAGCCTGTAAACTATGCATAGTGTGTAGGTGTAAGTGTTGGCATCAGTAAGTTCTGTGCAAGCCCAAGATAAAGCTGAGAAGGCAAAGCATAACCAAGTGTTCATGTAAATTGTGTCTTAATAATATTTGATACAAGTTTTTTTAGCTGTTCATTTTACAAGTGAGCTTGCTTAAAACATGTTCATAACATGCTTTAGTATTCCTTTCTGGGTGGTGGTCATCAGTTCGGTGACAGGTTCTTTTTCTAGTTCATATCCTTTCAGAAAGGAGAAAGCGTTAGGTATTCCCTGTGCGATTGCTTCTCTCTTTAGGTAGTATTTCTGTCACATCTGTCAGGGGAGCTGGGCTAGATGGACTGTTGGCCTGACCCACCAGAGCAGATAGCATGGTAAAGTAGTGGCCATATGGACTGGCTCAGGAGCAGCATTTTCGGATTAAGGACTAGAAGGAAATTAGTCAAAAGCGTCAGGGAAATACGTGGATGGCATGTCAAGGTTGCTGCTGAGGTTGGACAATGCAGAGAGATAAAAATAGATAATTATTCCTGTATTTTGAAAGAGATTATGAGAGGAATGAACCAAAGTTTGCAGATTTGGTTAAAAAGCAGTTTTATGAAGAGGCTGTGTTAGACTAAAGCTGGGGATTGAGGAAAACCAGGGAAATTGCTTAATTCTGCTAAGGCAGTGTTAGTTTGGTATGGTGTTCAATACTGACTTCGGGTAAATCAAGTGTACGTTCAGCTTTCTGAGGATCCAGCCTTCTGGAAGTCATCACGTTTGTTTGTGTGTTTAGATTTCAAGTCTGATAGAAGATAAAGATGAGCTTTCTCTGCGGTTTCATTCAATCTGTGTTTCTCATATGGGGGAAACTGTGGTCATTCTGAACCCCACGCAGTGTTCTGGCTCATCTTACTAAACAAGTAATTAACTTCAAATACTTGTGATTTCTGTCTACACGGTCATGAAGTTCTTTCTGAAGCTTAAGCAGGAAACTTTAATCTATTGCATGGATTAAATAACCTCTGCAGTTTATTCATTAGATGTGAAATAATTGTTAGTTGTATGTAAAATGCTTAAGAATCTTTTCTGTCAAATTCAGTCCTCTGTAAATTAAATTTATGCTTATCTTTTTGAAGAACTTCTGTTTATTTTAATTGGGTCAATCTGGAAGAAAGTTCTCGTTCATTATCACTAATTACAGTTAGCTAACTTTCTGCCATTCGAGTGTCTTCGCCAGCCCCTCGAGGCCTTGCTGGCCTCTTCATAACATTTTGCATGATGGATTTTTTTTGTATCAGCTTGCCCTAATTACTAATGTCCTAATTTAGGTTACGTTTCTGTTTGAACTAATTCTGGATTTTCCCATTATGCTTTAGTGTAACACTAAGTCTGTTATAGGCAGTTCCAGAGCTGTCTTTGTCGTTTTCTTTTTTCTTCTGGGGAAACCTTCAGACTTTGTCCGTCTGGGAGCTCTGGCCATGTGCCAGGAATCTGAGGGCTCTAACTAATTTGTGTAAAATAGGATACTATAGCCACCTGCTTTTGTAATACATCATATGGCTAGTGGAGGCTGCTGTTTCCAGTATTCTGTGCTGCATATCTAGCAGATAGCGATCGAGAGCCATCCTTGCACAAGTGGTGAAAATAACAATTGAGCAGTTGCAATTGCACGTTTTCTTTGGACACTATAGTCCTGCACAGCGTGTGCTGATGCTGGAAGCTCATTGTCATTTATGAAGAGCTTGCCTTTCTACCGTGCTTCAGATTTCAAGGCTTCACAAATAGAATAAGGACTTTCCAAATATAAACTAATTCATGGAGAAGAAAACCTAGTGCTTTCCATTGTGTCATATTCCCCTAGTGATAACTGGGGATCTGGGGTCCCAGGCATGATTTCCTGATTAATAGCTGTATTGAGATGGTATTTAAACAAGAATAACCGGTGGGATTATGATGTGCTCTGTTACCGTCTGTAAAGTCCTCTGCAAGTTTGAACTATTCATTATGGCAGCCTGTGTATGAGTAGTTCTGTTGGTGCTTTTGTCTTCTGTGTATGCTTAGCTGGAAAACAACACAGAAGTTACATGGTAATTCAGGTTACTTCTGATGTGACTGACAGGCTAGGTTTGAAATTCATAGGGAAAAATCATCTTGTATGTTGATCCAACTAAGAAAATGATGCTACTACTATGAAACTATTTGGTTATCTTTCCTTTGCAATTGAATATCATAACCATGGTCACAACTTGGAACTTATCTGATCAATGGAAGTGTGTTTTGTCCCCCTTCTCCCTCCATTTTTCACTGAAATCAGCAGCTGGTCTCTGCGGTGTGGGTGCAAGTTAGGGAAATAAATGAATTAAATGAAGTCTGATCTGTTTGCCCTGTGTAGACCTTTAAAAGTTTAGGTTTATTTTGGGCTAACCCTATAAAACAGTAATTCTAACAATGCAACTGTGACCTTTACTGTAATTGTCTTCTCTTCTGGGAATGCTGAAGGGCTGGAGGCACCAGTCATCAGCAGGTGAGATGGTCTCTGCTGCTTGAAGGCACTTTATTTTTTATAAAAAAGCAGCAAGAGATCCAGCTGTGTCTTCTAGTAGATTGTGAAATATATAATTATGTCATCTAGGATAGTGACTGTTAGCTAAATAAACCTGCCACTTAGCAGTTTTGTTATCAATTATGTGCAGGTTTGGGTTGCAATTGCAGTTTCTTTCCCAAATATGATTGGAATGGTGTTAGGGGTGAGCTATTTGGTAGAATAAGGTGAACTTATCTCATTCTGTGACTTCATTCTGAATTTTAGTGATCTTTTATTAAAGTAGTCTTTCAGTAATGCTGATTGCACTTTGTAGGATTAAAACTGTGCTCCTAAGACAGCTCTGCTTTACAGGATTATTAACAATTTGGAAGGGTCCTAGAATCAAGTATTCGTTTTAAAAGGAATGAAAATCTTTATGCAGAATCATACATGTAAGATTTAAAAACAAAACGACAACAACAAAAAAAGCAAACAAGAAAATGATGTAGGAAGAGAATTCTTGAAGCTTTTTCAAAAACACAATTGGTGGAGAACGTGAGGAGTAGAGGAGAAAAGGAATCAAGTGACCGATGTTGGTAACGGTGCATGACTGTTAAATAAACAAATGGAAACTATCAGTGCAGTGGGGATCTGCCTGCTGCACATGTGTTTGTTGAAACTAAGCATGTGATTTGTCTGCAGCTGAACTTAGCTGAAGGGAGCTTAAAAGCTTATATATCAAATTGTAGGCAACTGATATGGATCATGAAACTGAATAACCTGCTGTGTTTTTAGAACTTGTTTCAAGATAGCTGATGTGAGGTGGGAGCTGTGTGTATTTAACATGTTGCATATGAATGAGTGAATACCGAGATGCTGGGAATGGTTTTTGGATTAGGGTTGCAAGAAGCTCTTCATCCTTTGTATTCTATAGCAGAGGATCATGTTTGGGAGCTGTACTGTTCTTAGTGCTTTAGATTTTCTCTCAGGGTGGTGACGCACTGGAACAGGATGCCCCATCCCTGGAGACTTTCAAGGCCAGGCTGGATGTGGCTCTGGGCAGCCTGGTCTGCTGGTTGGCGACCTTGCACGTAGCAGGGGGTTGAAACCATGTGGTCATTGTAGTCCTTTGTAACCCAGGCCATTCTTTGATTCTATGATTACCTTGATGATTTAAGCTTGACTGGAAAGAGGTGGCATTGGTGCCCATTTCAACAGTGAAGTTCTGTGAATGGCATTCCCTGATATCACTTGCTCAGGCACATCAATTATGGCAGCAGCTTATTGTGCAAATCAGTGAGTGCCCACTGATCGTCTTGCTTTCTTGGCTATTTCTTCATCCAAAATGGAATGCCAGCACTGTGATTTATTAGACAATTGGCAGTTTGACCTTGCACCAGGATGCTCTGCTCTGTCCTTCCTGTGCTTGCCGCCTTCTCAGCTTTCTGGGCATCAACTGCTCTCACTCTTGGTCACAAAAGCCAGCTGCAATGTACTGAATTGAGGGCTGGGGAGCCATGAATAGAGCTGTATGCTGCAGTTAATGTGGGTGAGCTGAGTGTCAGTGTCCTTTCGGGCATGACTCTTCTGAGACCTGGTAGTAAGAACTTGTCCTTTCTGACTATATCTTTGAAAGAGAAACGTTTATCATGCTGTGGGAAATGTGTTGACTTAGTGAAGTCTCGCCTATGAGGGAAATGAAAGCTGCTCTCAATTCTAGCCCTAGCAGGAAGAGATTCAAATTGCCACCTGATGCAAGTCCATTGCCGTGGTGTTTTAATTGACTTGTGAAGGAGTTTTTCTAATGCTTTCCTGCAAAGGCTAGGCTCGTAGGGTCTAAAAATACCGTGTTGATGAGTTTCTAGAGCACAGAAAGAAATAATATGGGGAAGACATTCTGCTGCTGCTGCATATGTGACTGGAAAGGTTTGGAGCTGGAAGTTGTGGATTTCTTGCCCGCTATTGCGGCTTTAATCAAATTTGCTTTGGGACTTAGAGAATTCTGATTTCCTGATTGAGGGTGATGTATCATCAGGTAGAAAGATTTGTCTTTAATTGGTTAGACGTCTTTCAAAAAGAGAGAATTCGAGTCTCCTCAGGCAAAAGATGACAGAAGCCTTGGTTTCTTGCTTCTAGGTGTTGCTGCCATTTTGCTGAGTAGTGATGTCTCTCCTGGACGCCTACCTGTGTGACCTGGTTTAGGGAACCTGCTTTGGCAGGGGGGTTGGTCTGGATGATCTCTAGAGGTCCCTTCCAATCCCAACGATTCTGTGATGTCTCCGTTTTTGAAGTGGCTTTAGTTTTAGGAGTGTAACTAGTAGTTCTGTGTCCCATTTTGAGAGAAGCTGTTAACAAACTGAAAAAATGTACAACTGCAAATCAAAGCCCCACCCAGAGAAAAAAAGTGTGGAAATGCTTTTTTGAATTTTTTTCATCTTTATGCATATGTATGTATAGGTGTATATGCATAGACTATATATATTTTTTTCAAACTCTGTGGACAGCTGTAACAGGGAAGCTTGTCAGCTGAGTGTTTCCCTCAGGTTGATTTAGTGTGTCAAACTGAGAAGCTTGGGAAGCTGGATGCGAAGTGGAAATTAGCTCTCAAACTATTTCTAATGTTTTTTTCCTTACTTGTTGTTGATGCTTTTACTCTTGTTCTCAGCTCTTCGAAGATCAATGTGTCTGGGGGGGTATTTAATTAGGTATTCAGTGAGTTGTTGCAATCTCCTGCAGTTCTGGTCGTAGGAGTTGAGATAGAAGTAAAATATTAGGGGAGTAAGTTAACTCTCCGTAGAGATATTATCTTAAAATAACCTCAGTAATGAATGCTGCAGTTCAATCAATTTGTCTTTGATTTAGCATAACTTGATTATAAACTATTTATTAATTGAGAATAGCTCTGCAGAGAAGAACAAGAGGTTCTGGTAGATAAAAATCTTGATGCGAGCTAGCACTGTGAACTTGCAGCCCAGAAAGCCAACTATATGCTGGCCTGCGTCAAAAGAGAGGGGTGGCCAGCAGTGTGAGGTAGGTGACTGTCTCCCTCTACTCTACCCTTGTGAGGCTCCATCTGGAGTACTGTGCCAAAATCTGGGGTCCCCAGCACGAGAAAGATGTGGAGCTGTCACAGTGGATCCAGAGGAGGGCTACAGAGATGATCTGAGGGCTGGAGCACCTCTCCTTCAAAGAAAGATTGAGGATTTGGGCTATCAGGTATCCCTAGAACCTTTTCTTTCTTGGCTGAACAGGCTCAATTCTCTCAGCCTGTTTGTCCCCGGGATCATTTTTGTGGTCCTCTTCTGGATGTGTTCCAACAGGTCCACATCTCTCTACACTGACAACTCCACACCTACATGCAGTACTCCAGGTGAGGTCTCACCAGTGCAGAGGAGAGGGGCAGCATCGTCTCCTGTGACCTGCTGACCACGCTTCTTTTGATACAGCACAGGATATAGTTGGCTTTCAGGGCTATGAAGCCACACTGCTGGCTTATGTCCAGCTTACCATCCACCAGTTTCCCCAGATTTTTTTTGACAGGGCTGTGTTCAATCCTTTCATCCCCTAGTTTGTACTGATAGTGAGGTTGCCATGACCCAGGTGCAAGACCTTACACTTGGTTTAGTCGAACCTCATGAGGTTCACCAGGACTCACTGCTTGAACCTGTCTAGGTCTCTGGATAACACTGTGTCTGTTTAGTATATCAACCACACCATGTAGCTTGGTGTCATCCACAAGCTTGCTGAGGATGCACTCAGTCCCACCACCATTGATGTCATTGATAAGGGTGTTGAAGAGCACTGGTCCCAGTTCTCTGACTTCTGAGGGATACAACTCATCAGTGATCTGTATTTGGACATTGAGATGTTGACCACCACGCTCTGAGTACAGTCTTGCAACCACTTCCTTGTCCACTGAAAAGTACTCTCATCATATCCGTATCTCTTTAATTTGGAGTGAATGGTGTTGTTGGGAGCCATGCCAAAGGCTTTACTGAAGTTCTAGGTAGATGATGTTAGCTGCTCCTGGTTTGTCCACTGATGGAGTTAGGCCATCATAGATGGCCACTAGGTTGGTCAGGCAGGACTTGATCTTGGAAAGCCATGAAGGCTGTCTCATATCACCTCCCTGCCTTCTATGTGCCTTAGCATAGCTTTTAGGAGGATCTCTTCCATGATCTTTCCTGGCACAGAGATAAGGCTGACAGTTCGGTAGTTCCCTCATTCATCCTCTCCACTCTTTTTAAAAATGGGAGTGACATTTCCTTTTTTTCATTCACTGGGTAGTTTTTTCTTGCTTGAATGATTTTTCTAGCATATATGGCTAGTATACAGGGAAGGAGAAAATTGTTTTTATTTACTAGTTCTGTAGATGTTGGAGGTTCTCTTAAGAGTCAAGCTGGGCTCTTTGCATCCATCAGATATTATGCATTTTCTGCCGGTTGATTCAAAGTCCTATTTTTGCACCAAGTAGACAGTTGTGTCTGATGTGTCATGGGTTGAGTTGAATTCAAGTTTCCCAGGAGGAAGAGTGAAGGTCCAGATTTCGTATGAGAATATAAGGATGCATAGAGTAGCAAAAGATTAAAAACCTATTACTTTATGCAGGACCTGTCTGCCTTGGAAGCATTTATGTAGAACACTGCAGAAACTTGGTAGAAATGAAATTAGGGATGATTCTGAATTCTACAGCACACTGTAGATGAAAGTGTCCCGAGACAACATCCTTTAACAGTCACAGCTGTTAGAAGATACCTTTCCTTCTGGGCTGTGTTTTCTGGTGCTGCTTCATCGAGAGATGCTTCACAATTGATTCTACGTTCTAATGACAGTGATATTTGTCATCGAAGCCACTTAGGGTCTTTCTCTAACCTTCGTCCTGTAGCAAAATGTTCACAGGGCTGCGGTGAGCAGAGATGGACATCTGGCTAGCATCAACAGGAAGGATGTCCACAGTGTCTTTTGGAAGTGAACTCAGGAATATAGAATAGGGAATAGAAAGCTGTACTAGGACCACGTATTGATCCTTTGCTCAAGGAGCTGTAGGCATAAAATCATCTGAAAGTGGACATTTCCCTTAATTAACGGGGCCACCGTAAGGATGAGTGCTCTACAACCTACCTTCTATCACATTTGTTAATAATAACAATATAGATTCAGTGTTTGTTGACAACCAAAAGCTTGAAATTAAAGTTTTACCACTTGATGATTATGTAGCAGAAATATTTTGAAAGCTTGGTCAGTTTTCTTTCCCCTGTGAACTCCTCATCCACATGCAAGTCCATGATGTCTTGTTTTTTGCTGGATTTAATTACGTGGGCTTCAGGATTGTGCTTGATGGTGTTGAATAGTGAGTAGGACTCAATAGGGAATCATTGGGAATCTCAGGGGTTTAAGGCAAGGCTAGGAAATACAACAGCACAGTTATTGCTCTCAAGAATGAGTGAGTTTATACATTACTGGATGTTTTCTATTTAAAGGAATCTTCCATGATTTCCGGAAGCTCTGCTCTTGCAACCACTGTAAGATGCATTTAAGTTCAACTTTTCAAACTTGTTGTTCAAGCCTTTCTAAGATAGACTCTTGCTGCAGTCAAAGCAGCAGCATGTTTGTGTATTCTGTTGGCTGGAATCAAGTGTCTAGGAAATAAAGTTGGGAGGTAGGGAAGCTCATTATGACTTCCCTCCTTGCTTTTCATCCTACCATGAAAATTAATTAGAGTTGGGACTGTTTAGTTTCTGAGTCTAAGAGTAAAAAACTCATTATGCTTCTGTAGCCTCAGTGGCACTTACAGGGTTCCATCCTGGCTAAAACTTCAATCCGGTGTAGTGTTGTTTTTTCAGTGTTTTACTGATCTAGTGTTTCAGTGACCTAACAGTAGTCTGTGCCTCCTGTTGCACTCCTCATTTTGTACTGCTTTCAGCAGAATGCTGTGTATGTTACTAAGTGACTTCCAAATAATACTGGAAAAAAACAACTTAGGCAGGTAGAGAGTGCCCTTTCAAGGTAAGAGGGATCTTTGTCCTCCCTGTATGTGAAGAGACAGTGAAGCATCTTCATAATTTGAAATATTTTATGAATAAGGTGTGATCCTCATGGTTCATTTTTGTTTTTTTGGAGCTTGAGAGAAGGAGCCAATCAGCCTTCTTTGGTAACGAAGTTCCCTTTAAGGAAGAAGATGAAAATTATGTCGGTTATGCGTTATGTGCAATCATGTTATGAAAATTAATTTGGTTTTTGAGAAAATCTTTTCATTTTTTTTCCCCAGTGTGCTTAGTAGAAGACAGATCAGAGAACTGGTCTTACGGAAGTCTACTAAAACATATTGTAGTATAAAAATGATCCTAATGAGGATAAGTTATGAATGTGTAGTGTCAGTCCTGGTAATTTTAAGGAAGATAAACTAAGTATTGTGCCAACACTTTTCTCGGTTTGGTGGCTGATTGTTGGATTAAGGCTTTAGTTAGATTTGCAACTCAAAACATGACTCTCAATAAATAGCCACACAACTAGAATGGAAAAGACAATTGCAGCAGCATATTATCTTTCTTGTACATCATTTTTACAAGGAATGCTGTCTGTTTCTACTGCAAAGCCTGTTGAAGAATAGGATTACTGCTAGCTGACAGACACAAGCTGAATTTGGACCCTTCTTTTGAAGGGCACGTTTTCCTTGCCTTCTTCCATTATCTTTGTCCAAATTATTTGAAAAAAAATTCACTGTGTAGATTATGACACTTACAGGGACTCTTTCAGGTGGTGGCTTAGAAGTCCTTGCTTTCCCCGTTGGTTTTTTTTTTTCCTTCGCCACCGGAAGTGCAGGATGGGGAAGAAATGAGAAAGAAGGTGGCCATAGTGAGAGAGATGAGCTCATTGTCATCAGCTGTGACAAACTACAACATTTGCGTTTCCTGAATTTGAGTCTTTTGTGGTTTCAATACATTTTTAAGCTAATTTATTTCAGAATACAATCAGTATGCTATCTCAAGGGTAGCCGAGATGTGGAGTTTGCGAAACAGCTGAGACTTGTTCTTAATGTTGTTCAAGGAGGTAATCTGTCCCCATGTGTTAGTCTCCTTATGTTTTAAGAAAGTGTAATGACTTACTGACTATTTGATAGTGGAATTATCTATAAAAATATTCTAAGATTCTAGTAATTTGCTGGCTGCTGTTAGCTAAAATAGTGGAACTTCAACTGTTATGTTCTTGATAGAGGCATAGTGTATGTTGTTTCAACATTTGTTTTCTGTTTTTGGGAGTAGAACATATAGCAATAAGTAGAAACCCGTTATGGAAAAAAAAAACAACTAACAAATGGAGATATTAAATGAGAAGTTTAGAAGAACTAAGATCGTTAAACTGAAACAATGCTATCAAACTAGAAATTGAGTAAATGAGCAGAAAACTTAGTGTATTAGGACAGTTCTGGTGTCTGTATTGATCACATGCTTAACTGTGAAAGAACGTAGGAATGATATTACTGAAAATCCAAATTACCAGCAGGATGTCATCTTGGTAATTCTGTGATTGCCCAATATTAAAGGGAACAAAAATAAGTATTTAGTGTACAAGGAATGCAATTTATTGGACACTTTTTGAAAGCTACTTTTAAACTGTTAGAACTGTTCTTTAAGCTCTTCAGAAGAAAATTTACATGGATAAGTCAGTGTTGGAGGCAATGCAACAAGTCAGCAACAAACTAATACGTGAAATGAGGTTATTGATTGCAAAGCTTTAGCATGGGTGCTGGTGTTCCCAGCTTTAACAGTGAAATGTGAAGCTCTGTTGTCTGGGATTCTGCACTGATGTGATTGTGACCACATAATAATTTTGTGAAAACATGATGTTTCTTTTCTGTGGAGTAGATGAGTAACACCAACCAAAAAATCCCCTAAGAATGTAGCAATGGAAATAACAATAGCAGTAATGTTTCAATACCACCAGCAAGTAAGGAAAAGTTGAAAATAGTGAGATGATGATTAATTGTACTGTTTGTTGAGCCCTTAAAATGTCAATGAGAATCACTTTTTTTTTTCTGGTTATTTGCTGATTGTCTGAAATGTATGTGTCGAAGAAGCAGCTTTAAATGGAAGGAGATCTCAAGATGGAAATTTAAATGGTATTTCCGGACAGGTTTTCAAATCTAAGGTAGGGAATGTGTAATTATTTGCAACTAAAGGCTTTTGGAGTTCCTGTATGTTACCTGAGGCAGGGATATGGCACATACAAATGTAGGAATTTCCTATTTTCCAAATGGGAAAGATGGTAGTGGTACCACATCAGTGGTAGCACAGATGTGTTACAATTTGAAGTATCTGGCTCGCTTTGCTGTGTGTGCAGCTGTTTTCACTGCTGTCACTGCAGATGGTGATGAACTGCGGTTGCTATCAGCAACCATTTAAGGCTAGAAATAAGAGCTCTAATGTTATATAGTTCAAACTTGTGAAGCCCCTTAAATTCCTCATTGGACTAATGCTCGTATGTTTAAACATATATATATTTATATAAAAAAAATCTTATCTCCTAGGATCTTTAATCTACAATAAGCTACCTGTGGATTTGATATGAAGAATTAATGCTAGGAGAGATGATTGATGGACCAAATGCATGTTAAATGCTGAAATATGAAAATGAGATGATTTTATAAATACCACATTCTTATGCAGCGTGTGAATAAAAACTGTTCCTGATTTTGGCTGAAAATTTGGCTCAGTTAGAGGCATGGGCACAGAAAGCAAGTCCTCTGTCCACTAAAATCCTCCCTTAAAGGGATGCGTGTCCCAGTTTATTTGTGATAATCTTCTGAAGCATTGTTTTCGTTCTGCTTTTCTTCCTGACCAACTTGATTCACGTATTTTTGGCTTCCAAATGTGGTACTGCTCTAAAAAGCTGAAATGAGTTGCATTTTGAACACATTGAGAAACAGGACATAGCAAGATAAGTAGATACATAATTTTTTATTCACTTTTTGAATGTTGTTATTTCACAAGAGCATTCTTCTGATTACCTCACTGCTCTTTGTAGTGCCATGTGAAAGTATAACTGTGGGTAGGTTTCCTTGGAGAGAATGTTATTTCTGTGGGTTTTGCCTGTATTTTCTGCTCAACAGAGGGCTGTATTGCTGCTGAAAGTATCTTCTCTTGTGGCCTTGTCTCTTCGCTTGGAGTTCCCATCTACGAAAAGGGAAAACTGATGTGATGTTTCTTCCTGTGGTGGCATTGAGAGTTTTACCACTCTCCAGAGTTGAACAGCTGAATTAGGTTCAAATATCATTTGCATGCAGCCATCTATTTAAGCAGCAGCGTGCTTTGTCAGTTGTCCTAATGGGACATGTTTAAAATAAAAAGAAAACCTTTCTTGATATGAGTTATTTAGAAGAATGAGATATTTAGTAAGGTATCTACATTTCAATAACGGAGTAGATTGACAGTTCTGAAAGAACTGTATTAGTATTTTATTTTATTTTTTTACTTGGTCATACATCGCTGTGTAGGAAGGTGACAGAGTTTAACTGATTTCTAAAGAGTATGCATGGAGAAGGCCTGTTCCTATAAAACAACTGTTGGGGGGGAAAAATGCTTTTTTTTCATAATTTCAATTTCCAAGTGTATGACAAAAATTTATTAATTTTACAGTAAGTGTGTAAGTTGGGACCTGGAGCACAAGTCTTAATGAAGAGCGGATGAGGGAAGTGGACTTGAGTAGTCTGCAGAAAAGGATGCTCAGGGGAGACCTTACTGCTCTCTGTGGCTCCCTGAAAGATGGTGATAGAACTAGAGGGAATGGCCTGAAGTTGTGTCAGGAGAGACTGAAGTTGGACATGAGAAAAAAATTTCTTTTCTGAGAGAGTGGTCAGATGCTGGAATGGGCCGCCCAGGGATGTGGTGGAATCGTTGTGCACAGAGGTGCTCAAGAAGCACTTAGATGTTGTTCTGAGGGGGGTGGTTTAATGGGGGAATAGTGGGGGCTGGTGGATGGTTGGACTAAAGGGTCTTGGAGGCCTTTTCCGACCTTGGTGATCCTATGATTCTAATGCTACAATTTCATACATTCACATAGGGATTGTATGGCTAAAGTAGTGATATGTGAGGTACTTGTGCCTCTGCAAAATGTTATTCCCTGGAAGAGAATTTATTCTGCATAAAATGTTAATCTGCTTCACTCATACTTAATTGAGCCTTAAATACTAAACAGGAAAAAGTCAGTGAAGTTTCAGAAAGAAAATGAAAACTTCACTAGGGAGAAAACTTTCCAAATATCTCAAGGGTATTGTAGAAAACATTGGTTATACAATTTAAACTTCTGGTTGGGATTTCAAGATGTTATTGCGCTCACAGGAGGAATTGAGTAAATAAAGGCAGGGCTCTTTTCCTGCTGTTCTTAACTTCACAGGTGATGGAGCTGAAATAATGTGGTGGTTGTGCCAAAACCTCTGTTTGTCTGACTCTTTGTTTTTTCAGTTAGAAAAAAGTGGAATGTTCTGTATTGCAGACTTTGTGCTCACCTGTGATGCCAGTAGGACAGAAGTTGACTTTAGGGTTTTCTGATGACTGAATCTAGAGAACAAAATGGGGATGTGTGCATTTAGAGACCAATCTGACTTAAGCATGCATTACACTGTATAGAAGTTATCTGTGATCTTGTTAGTGCACCTGAGTCATACCAATTAACACTTGAAAATATTTTTCAAGCTTAAGAGTAAGGGAGCATATAAACAGGAGGGGGAACAGCTGTTTACAAGGGTGGATAGTGATAAGACAAGGAGGAATGGTCTTAAATGGAGAGAAGAGGTTCAGGTTAGACATTAGGAGGAAGCTTTTCACACATAGGGTGGTGACACACTGGAACAGGTTGCCCAAGGAAGTTGTGGATGCCCCATCTCTGGATGCATTCAAGGCCAGGCTGGATGTGGCTCTGGGCAGCCTGGTCTGGTGGTTGGTGACCCTGCACGTAGCAGGTTGAAACGATGTGATCATTGTGGTCCTTTTCAACCCAGGCCATTTTGTGATTTAATCATTTTATGATGTTTGCAGACTTCTTCTTTTTTTTTTTTTTTTTTAAATCCCTTCATTAAATCCCTAATCGAGGCCCACGATTGGGTTTGAGGTGGTGATACTGTAAATCCATAGAACTGTTTGTCTTCTACATTTATTTCTCAGCCTAGATAATTTTGCGTAAGTTATTGCTGGCTATGCTGTTCCTTTTACCTCTTCTTTTTCTGTCTTGCATTACTCACAGCTTTCTTTTTTGTTACATTTTATGTGAGTCTCTTCAGTTCTCTTTTTCTTTTCCCTTGAATTTGTCTGAATTTCTGTTTTTCTGTGCTGTTCTTGTTTATTATGCAGACCTTATATTCTGTAGAGTATTACACACATTTGTTGTTTACAGTTATTTTTTTTTTTTGTTTGTAGCCCCATTTGGAATTATTTAAACAAAATAATTGTAAGAGGAGATTATAAAAACAAAAGATGCAAATAACTGGGAGAAGAGCAACGTTTTCTAAAGTTACAGTAGTGAAAAACTTGTATTGAAACAGCACTTAAAAAATCTATGTTGCCAATAAAAGCTGTCCTTAAAAGATTGTCAGATACAGATTATAAGGCCAATGGATCAGTGTATTAATGTGACCTGCTGCATAATACCAGCCAGAAGCCAGCTAGTATTTTATACAGTTAGTCTACAGACTATCCCAAGTGGAAATAATAAATCTTCACAAAATGGATTGGGGGACAGCTTAGAACAGGTGCCAGAAAGACCTCAGTCATTTAGTGACATTAAGTACGGCAGTGTAAAAACTTAAGAAGTATTTTCTTGTTTAAAAGGCTATTTTTATAAGGTGTTCTGCTGGTGATCTGAAGTTATTGGACATGAAGTACTAAAATGAGTAACCCCTGAGTCTCATAGAATGTAGCTCAACTTTGTACACTGACTGCAAGTGTGTTTTAAATAGAGAATATTTTAGCTGGACTTTGAGGATGAGGTGGAATGCCATAAAAATGATGTGTGAACTTTGCAAAGGGAAGAAAACTCAGTGCCTTAACAGAAGTCCAGCCAAAGATGTTGAAGTTGTCTGGATACTTTGAATGGAACTCTGCTTTATATGTTTGGCCTTAGTTCTAATCTTTGCTAGGGAGATCTGAAAGCACGTGATGTGATATTTGAACTGCTGCTTAGCTGACTGAGTCAGGAGAGAAGTGGTGGAAAATGAATGTGTTGATTGTTCTTCATGCAATCACACAAGGATTGGGGATCAAACATAGCTTCTTTTGAGGTGATTTTCTTTTTTTTTTTTTTTTTTGAGTGGATTGGTGTGGCTTGGCTACTATCATAACCAGGAGAATTTTTCAGCCAATAGTGAGCTTGTACATTGAAGTAAAATTGGGTCAAGATGTTAGTTCTGATCCTGAAAGCTTCGCGGAGTTTGGTATGAGAAGACAGTGAGTAACAGTGATTTATAATATATTGCCTTGCTTAGTATCAGAAGGATACAGACCGACTAATGCGTAATATGTTGTGAGTTGGAGCAGGCTGTGCTTCAGAGCTGAGAAAGCTGTTTGAGGAGATCACTGTAGCAAGTTTTGGAAGGAAGCCACAGAAACATTGCAGGGTTTACTCTGAAGGATTATGTAGAGTCATTCTGATCTGCATCTGAAGTACTTCATCTGGTTTGATCCTCAGCTGTTGTGGAATGATTGCAGAGGTGGTGTGAGCCAAGTGAATGGCAGTGTCTGGTTGGCAGACTGCAGCCTTTTCTTCCAGGTGCACACTGCAGTACTCTTAATTAATTGTTTTCCCGGTGTTCAAGGCAGGGAGGTACATAACAGTGCATTGCATCTTTCCAAAACTCATGTTGCTGTAGAATTAATCATTTAATTTTCATGGGGAGAACTTGGCCTGGAGCAGCCATCCATCTGAATTTCACTGTTGTAGTAATGTTCAGTATGCTGTGATGAATTTTTTTCTTCACGGTGTGGGTTTTTGTTTGTGTATGTGTTGATGGCATCCAGTAATAAAAACTGGCAATGAAAAGTACAGATCTAAAGTGAACCAAGGGGTAAAACTGGGTGGGGTTCAGTCGTGTCTCCCTCTGATGATTACAAAATGTTTCATCAGTAAAACTTAAAGGAGCCGTAATGGGAAACCCAGCAAACTCCTAGTTATCAGAAGTATGTGTGGTAAAATACTTGGCTGTAAGTTTATTTGGGCTCTGTTTGTGCTCATGTCCTCTGCAAAGATGACTTAGGATTTTACAGTTTTTTAGTGTGTCCTGCCTCGTCTCAAATAACGATTTCATGAACATATTTTACATATGTCTATGAGCATTAAGAGGACGTGGTTATTGGTATTATTTTTCTGAAGAGGAGCTTTTATAGGGTCATATAAAATAGAACTCATTTGGCATTGCATGAACGAATAGTTGCTTTTAAAGAGCTGAAATTTTTTTTCTTTGGGAGTTATTCCTCTTGGAACAAAAGGCACTTTAAAAAAAAAAAAAACCCACAGCATACAAAGAAACCTGTCTTCTCTTTCTGAGATAGAAATACGATGGTGGAGTCTGCAGTGACCGCTAGTGTTACACCAGGTGAACCAGAGATCTACTGTGCCTGCATTTTGAGAGCTTATTCATTCCACTGTTAGAATTTTGGTGGTAATGCCTTAGTATGTACTCCTAGTTGTTCCTTCTGTCATGTTTTATTTTTCTGATGGGCATATTTAATAAATGCTACTGTAGAGTTTTAAACTTTGCAGTTAGCTGAAGGAAGATAAAAATGCTATGTGCTACAGCAGGAGAGCGTCTTTGTAACCTGAACTAGTAGACAATTGAATAGGGATGTTCCTTCTGAGGTATTGCTATTACTGGGTAAAATTTCAGGTCACAGAGGAAACTGTTGTTGAATATTAAGTACTCAAAGTAATGCAGGCTGTAACACTGTTTTTTAACAACTTATGTTTTAGCCTGCTAGATCTGCAGGATTGGATGTGAACTATCAATGAGAATCTCATTGAGTGCTCTAAAGTTGAGGAAGAGAAACACATAAGTATGCAATCAAACTCTTGCAATGATTTTTTTTTTTTTTTTTCAGCTATTGGCTTGAAGGGATGGAGTTCTGCTGATCCCACTCTCAATCTATTTTTTAAAGACTGATTTTTACCAGCCTCAGTCGATTTTTCAGGCGGAGGGTAATTGTATGTGTGTGGTTGTGCTCATAGAGGCTATTTTAAGTGCCTAAATACCTCAGTACTTTTTATTTGTGTGGATACAATGAAGTTCCCCTCAGATGCAATTACAGTGACTTATTTTTAGAAAAATCTTTAGCTTGTGTCCTATTTTCACATCTAAGCTTTTGAAAATTAGATATTATGCTTCTACAATTCACATTTTGTTGTTTGCTTTAGAGTCCTTTTTTTTTTTCCTTCGTAGAACCTGTTACCTCAAATGCCCATGAGATGGTGCTCATTGGTCTTGTTTTTGTGTAGCAGCAGGTTCTTTGCCTCTGACTTACAAGAAAGAATGCAGTGTTAAGCATTGCTGTCTTTCTAAAAGGGGGAAAAAAAATAAAAAAAAATGGACAGCGCCTTGAACTAATACACAAAATACTAATTACAGCGTTATTTGTAACTGTGCTGTAAAGACAATCCTGACATGCTTGCTCACCGTTAGGAAGGTAGATTTGATGCTAGTTTGCATAAAAGATAGTTTACCACTTTTTTTTCTTACTTAAAATTGACTTTCTAGGAGTGTCTTTATCCTTTGCCTGTTTAGATATTTTATCCTTCTTGTGCTGCTGCAGCTCCTTCAGATTGTCTCATATAGCTCTATGAAAAGTTTTCTTTATAGAAGATGTATTCTGCTACTAATATAAGTTGTCGTGTTCTATTAAGCAATTTATTTCTGTGCGAGTTTCATTAGTATGATTTGTTTCTTTCTTTCCTGTGCCTTATGCGGCAGTTTATCAGAGCAATGCGGAACAGTGAGGCTTGAAAGCAGTGTTAAGCATTTACCAACTAAGGCAGGGAGGAGGACTTAGGATGTTATAAACTCCAGTGCCATTTTTCAAGACTGTACGTTTTGAGAAGCAAGGCTGGGAAAAAACAGCAAATGAATAGGAAGAGATTAGAGTAAAATGTCTGCTCTCTGGACAGTAGGCATTCACTGTTGTTCTTTTAATAATGAAGTGTGCTAGTTTGGTGTTGGCAATAAAAGCATGTACGCCTGTTTTAAGTGTTAGAGGACCTAGGGTATAGGATGAAGTTTATTATTATTACTGGTTAGTTAACAAAAAAGAGAGAACATAAAATTAACTTAGTCTCTTTTTGAAGTCTTTACAGTACAGTTACTTTACAGCAGACCACTTTTTCAGTTTTTTCAAGTTGTCACATTTCAGGTTTCTTGAGCTGCACAGTCGGGAGCCTTAGCTGATCACCTGCATGGAAGCACGATGTAGCAGGGCTGGATAGCTGTACTTGTGTTTTTGTGTGCTGAATTTCTCGTGTTTGTTGTTGGATTGCTTTTAACCATTCTAAAGCTTTATTTAAAAAGTGCTTTTGTTAAGATCTCCTTACAACAATACTTCATAAAATATAAAAAGTAAGCTTAAATATCTAAGAGCCTTGTATGAGCTATTTTCGTTTAATCTCAGAAATCTATATTGATTCAAATCATGGGTGAATCGGCCTTCTCTGACTAAAAGGAAAGTTTCTCTTGAGGAGAAACGTGTGATATCAGTCTGCCAGGGTAGACAATGTAATGAAATACTTCCATGGCTATGTCAGCCTGATAGATTCCTAATGGCATCAAAGCATAGAAATTTTTGCACCTCCCGTGCTCCCTCTGTGGGGCAGTCAGCAGCTTGGAGCCCTGGCTTGTAGATTACCTGTCTGGCCTGGGAACCTGGAAGCGCTGAGGACTGCGGCGTCAGCACACATTGCCAAGGAGTCCACAAACTGGGGTGGTCTTTGAGTGTCTCCTGGGTAGTGTACTAGGAAAGCAGGGTTGCTAACTGGGACAAGTTTATAATTTGATCAGTGATAAGCAGCTGAAAATGTGGCAATTACGGCGCCAATTTCAGTTATCAGCATTCCCTCCCGCCCCATACATGCTTTTTTTCCAGAGTGGTGGGAAAATATTGTGGAATTGTAAGGTTCAGGAAGTTCTCTGTGTTTTGTGTTTGTCTTGGCTAAGGGAAGAATTTATTGAAGTCTCAATGTGCAGCAGAAATAGACCACTGATCAAATAACTGTTTTCTTAACGTCTCCCTTCTGTGCAGAAACAGATGAAAAACTACAAATACTGTGAGCTGTTTACTTAGTTGCAGTGTGAAAGGAATAAGTTACTGTATTTGGATAAGCATTTCACAGAAATGGACACAGTGTAACAGTGTTGGAGTTCTGGATCTATGCTGTCGGTCTTAATCTTTGCTGGGGAAGAAACGCACAAAGGTTGTGTACAGAAAGTGTTGTTGTAACTTCAGTGGTAATTGAATCTCATGAAGGTACAATTACTACTGCAGACTTGGCGTCGTGCTTGGACGTGTGGTGAGGTACACAGAGTTTCACCACAGCAGTGGGGTTCCACTAGGGTGGCTGTAGTTAGTAGTGTCTTTTTGGCTTTGTTCTCCAAAGCTACTCATGTTAGTCTTGGTCTGCATAGTTTCACACCTAAGAGGCCATGACTTATACTATTAACAGGTTGTTTGGTTGAAATTAGAGGTTCTTGCTTTATCTTTTTTTGTTTTTTAATTTGCTTTTTCTGTTGTTGTACTCAGAAGTCTTTCTTATATAAATAAATGTTTACGTGTGTGGAAAGCCATATGAAAATATTGTGACTAAGACCTCAATTTGTTAAAAATACTAAGGAATGCATGTGATCCTCAGGTAGTGTTGAATTTGGTCAGCAAAACTTCAGAAATCTTATGCCTGGAGAAGAAATTAAATCAAAACAGCTTTTCTATTAGAGGCTTCCAAGATCTCCAGGTCTGGCATTTAAATAAAAATGTTTTATGACTTGAAGTTACCTATCTACTTGTTTGTTTATTTGCTGACTGAAGTCTTCTACCGTTTATGAAGATTTTTGGGGCTCATTTCTTCCTTGTCTGCAAATACTGTAGTTAATCTTGTGGTCCAAGAATTGATGCCTATCTCAGATACTATGTCTGGGATGTGCTAAGATGTAGCAACTGGGAACTGCTTTCCTGTACTTCTGCTGTGGTCTTTAACTATTGAAAGAATTTAAAGAAGTTGTATGGGACTACAGCAGCCACTGTCAGGGAGCACAGAAAGGAACGAACATGTAACTTGGATATGGAATAAAACTGATTTTATTTATGCTATTTGTTTTCACTGATTTAACCTCTGCTTTTATACTTCATGTCCAAGTTGAATAGCTTTTTGTAGAGGCAGATGTTCTCTCATTCAGTGTCTCATTGAAGCACAATTTATTGTTTAGTTATTGTTTCCACTTGAGAGGGAAAAGGGTAGTCTAAGAGAAAACATGTCATTTACTCCTATGCTATTTGGATACAGCTTTTTTCAGGTTGTGCACTATCAGTCCTAGATAATACCTGGGTTTTGAATAACAGATTTGTGTGTGAAATATGTTCAAGTATCCTTTTAAATTCCTAGGTTTGAGTGCAGCAATTCCAGAACAAACCTTTTTGCCTTGAAAGTCTGGGTGCATGATGTGATGGGTTTGTTGATGAAGAAATGCTGAGAACTCCGTTAATATTGTTGTCAGAATTCTGGGTAAATTGCTGAATTTGGTGTTGAAGTAGTTGGAGTTTGTTAGAAAAAGCACTTATCGGGGAAAGAGTTGGGAGAAGTTAATTGGAGAAACAGGAGGGCATGTTTGTAGGCAGCAGTGAGAACAAATGCAACGCAAGTAATCTTTCCTGTTTGTTTCTTTTTTTATTGTCTTTTGTTTCTTAGAATTTAAGTATTTTTAGTAATATTATGCTTTCTTTTATATCTTTTCCTTGGAGAAAATTTCCACTCAGTCGTTCCCTATACGATGAGAGAAGGGACAGAGACAAATGGAGGCAGGGGGAGAGACTTAAAGTAATAGTAGGAGCTGCTGTACTAGGAAGAAAAGAGAAAGATGAAATGATGGTGTGGCCAGCTGTGGCTACTTGAGGATTCCAGACCTGAATTGCCCACTGATTATCTGAATCCATGATGGCTTTTGTTTCTCTTTGCTATGGATCTTGAACTTCATTGCATCCAAAGTCGTGTCAATCTCTTCACCCGTGGCAGACAATCTTTGCCATTTCTGAGAAGGCAGGTGTGGTGTTTTCCAGCTATTGTGAATCAGAACGTAAGCAGATGTGCTGGGTTCTTGGTTTCTGTGTAATTTGTAATCCAGTGTCTTTAACTGTGCCTAAATGCGCTGTTCATCTGCTGAGCTATGAAGTGTGATGGCTGTTAAGGAGTTGGCATACATTTGCTTCTTACATGCTTTATGAGACTGTGGCTTTCAGTAGGAGAGGAAATCCTGAACTCTTGTGAAATCTGGTGAGGTCTATCAGAGCTTTCGAGGTAAACAGATTATTCTCTTCATCCTGGGTTCTTTTTTGGCTTTTTGAGTTTCAGTTCAGTCTTCTGGTAAGGCTATTTCTTGCTACTAAGAACAATTATGTACTCTGAACATCTTCCATTTTACTCTTTTTCCTTGATTTCCTTTATTCTTTTAGCCTTTCACCCCTTACTTGTTATCTTCATGTCCCAATCAGCTTGTAAAATGCATTCAAATGTGTTTCTTAGAGCTCATAACCTTGTACTCTAGCATTCCATTGTTACACTGTTCTTAGTACTTTGCAAATACTAAAAATTGACATTCTATTTAAATGGAAAGTTACGTAAAGGAGTGATATTTATGTGTATTTGCTCAGATGAGGTGTCACTGTTACGTTGGTTGGTTGGTTTGTTCTTGTAGTGTGGGTTGAATGTGGAGGCACTAGGGGAGTTTCCTCTTTGGACTTGGTGGTGGTTTGTATCATTTCACTAATTGCTTATCATTTGGGCTCCTTCTTAGAGGAGGGACCTGCACAGCTTGGTAACTGAGCTATGGTTTAATGCTTTTTTCCAAACAAAGAGTGGGTCAGTTTTGTTTGTTGATGGGTGGTGTTTCTCAGCTTGCCAAAAACTGAAGTACTACCCGAGAAGTTATTTGTTTGGACCGTGATTTTTTAAAAATGTTTTTTGTAACATTCTGGTAAATTCAAATAAAAATGATAGATAACCTTCAGCAGCGAAGGTAGGAAGGGAAGTGCTGGGATAATGATGTGGATAGCATGGTACAGTGCTTTGCTATCTGTTTCGTGTCTTTGAGTTTAATTCAGAGTATAGTAACTGGAGCTGACTTTCTTCTACTGGCTGTCATAAAATGACAGATTTCTGATTTTTAAAATGTCACAACCATAAATCATTAGTTTGCTAAGATTGCACTAGCAAGCTATTAAAGAACATGGCAGTATTTACTGTAGATAAATGCAAATTTAAAAAGGTTCTCTGTATCATGGTTTAAATGATTTATTTACTTTCAATCCATATATGAATCTGATGTGATGTAAAATTCAGGGTATTTCATTTCCTGTATAGAGCTACAAATTTGCATGTTATTAAACCATCTCTTGGAGTTATATCTTTCTTGTGTACCTTAAACAACATCTCAGGTTCAGGTGCACTGGAAAAAAAATTATAACACAAGCAGAATTTAATGCTACTAATACAAAAGCTGGAGAGATTAATTTCAGGTGGAATTAGATGCAGTCTACGTCGGCACTAACATCTTTTGAGATCTGTAATATAAACCAAGCTTGGAAAACTGCCAGGTTTTGTAAATACGTCTTTAGCCACTATGTGGAGTATATTACAAGTCAATTTTGTCCTGAAATTGATTTGCAGGAGATCAGCTTGTTAATCCTTGGTCTCCTCAGGAATGCAAAGTGAAGTGTGCAGTAGCGTTGCCTCCTTAGTGTTCTGCTTGGAACAAAAGCCTCTTGGAACAGTCACTTATGCGCACTCTTTGCCTCTGTTCTCCAAAGTGATAATGTCCCTCTGTAGCTGACCCTGTTAAAATGGCTTGCAGATGTGCTGGGCAAGCCTACTCTTTAGTCTGTGTCACAGTGGGCTTTTCTGCTTGGGGGGGGGTTTCTTTTATTTTCTTCTTCTTGGTGTTTTTTTTTTTCTTCATTTTTTTAAGAGAAATTTGAGTTTTGCTTTTAATTTTTCTTAAAACATGGATTGCTTCTTCCCTTTCGAAGAGAGCGATTCAATTACTTGTTTTGCTATGTACTTCAAAAAAGATTGAAATGTTGAAATGTATGAAAATGCAATTTCACAGTACCCTCCCATTTATATTTAGAAAAATTGCATAGAACTAATTCATCCTTGTGCTGTTCTTTTTGCCTTGAGCCTTCAACTGCACACAAGGAATGGAACTAATTGTGTTAGTGGGCTATTTTGATATAAAAATGCTTGCAAGCAGAGTGAAAATACAAATTTATTAGCTACAGCAAATAGAGAGTAATTGATTGCAGCATGGCTATCTTTTACAGCTTCTTTTCTCCTTCTTTGGGAATGGGGAAAGCAGGTAAGCATAACTACAATAAAGATCCTTAGATGTGTATCACCTATAGGGACAAGAATTGTGCTTTTTTCCATTTATTTCAGCTGAGAGAATTAAACTGTCCTGAGGCACCCTCTGAAGAAGGAAAAAAAAAAAGTGCAGGTCCAACATTAGATGGCAGTAGTGGACTCTTCACACCTTTTGTGCACCTGTTAAATTTGTTTTTAAGCATCTTTCTAAAGGAGAGACTAAAGTATTTTGTTTTAATACAGAACATTGAATTGTAAATAACAAATAGAAGCCATGGGGGTAAAGTTTTGTTATGCAATGCTGCTATCATCGTGCCTGTTTTAAAACGAACCTTTTTTTGCTGGGCAAGTGAAGGTGTAGGCTTTGTTAGGAGCTTGGCAACAGCAAGAGAAAGGACAGTTAAGAAGAAGAAATAAAATGTCACCCTCCGCAGCCCATCCTTTTTCCTTTAGAAAGGAAAGGAGGCATGTACTGTCTATTCATTTGGTTGAGTGTGACTGTTGGGTGGGACAGAACTGGTCACTTGTGCCTTGTGTAGCATCAGGAAACGTTTCTGATTTATTTATTTTTTTTGGTCAAAGAAATACTTGTTTGGTTTTTGAGCAAGTTCTGAGTTGAAGCAAAGTGCACTATTAATGACAGTGAAGACAGCATGAAAAGATAGGGGACCCGGGGCAGACAATGGAGCAAATTGCTGCAAATGAGTCTGCATAAGTTATTCTTCTTCCTCAGCTGTTCCTTAAGGTTTGTAGAGGCATTTCCAAATCAGAGCCGTCTTTAGCACATCCAGGGTATGTGTACCAATGGTGCTGACTTTTACTATTGATTGTGCGTCCTCGGTGGATTTGTCTAGGTTGGGATCGCTCCTGATGCTGAGAGATTTTTGCCCTGAAGTGCCATGTATTTCCCAAATCTTAGACACGTTTCTGATAATGATTAATACGTTTTGTTTTGAGCTTCTGAATATCTGCAAGGGGATGGAGGTTGTGTGTTATTACTTTGGTGGGAGATAAAAGAGTGACTAGAATGTTGCACAGAATATTACCTTGCCAGTTACTGTTAATCGTAAGCATAATGGCTCAAGTGAATCCAATTTCATGTTCGTGTTCTCGAGGAGCTGCTTTCAGATTTCATCACTGAGGGTTTTGTCAGTGGTGTCTGTCTGATTTTAACTTGGAGCCAACAGACATAAAATTGTGATAAAACCAGGATCATTTTTGAATAGCATAGATATTTGTGAATAGGAGTAAAATGTAGAGTGTATATCAAATGCTTATCTGTTCAAAATTACATCAGGTTTAGCTTCAGCAGATTTTTCTTGTTTAGCTTATTCAAATGAATTCAACCTTATTCAAATGAATACATTTCCGTTGCGTATTAGCTTTGTACATGCAGCTTTGTGGATCTTGATTAAGCATAAGGTTTAGGATTTCTGTTGAGATAGAGACTTCTATTTATCTATAGACTGTTTTTTTCCTTCGAGATAGACTTTTTCCAGTGGCTAGGTGTCATCCACACCCCTTATTTTGGGTGTACTAAAGAAGAAATTCTGAGATTATGAAATCAGCTTAATAGGTGTTTTCTCCTGACTTTAGGAAGCAAAACAAGTAGGTTTTTTTTTTCCTCTTTATCTTATTAAATAACCACGAGGAAGAGAAAGCTCTGTGGAAATGTAAAGCCTTTTTTAGAGATTTGGGGTAAAACTGTAGGTGTCCCAGGTATACTAAGTTTGGATTTTCTCAAAGGAAAATGGATTGTGGTCTTGGGAATTTTTTTTTCTCCCCATTGCAGTGGATTAAATACTTTCTTGCATTTTCCTGCAAGCTCTTGAAATATTTTGTATTTCAAAATGACTTAAAATCAGATTCATAGCTTAGATCATTATCTTTCACTAAAGTGGAGGTTGTATTTAAATTCTGGGTGATTTTCTGCTACTTCTGATACTGAAGTTAGTAAGTTGCTCACTTAAAGAGTGCATCGTCTCATTTATGTCTTGGATTTCTACTTCCATTTTAGATTAGGTGAAAGGTTCACAGGAAGGAGGGATTTGTTATGTTTAAATCCATAGCTGAAAATTGCTGTTTCCAATCAGCTAGACCTAGAAATGTTTTACTGAAAATCTTGAGCTGCTGGTTTAGTTATATATATTTTTGAGGTAAGTATTAATGGCGAAATGTAAAACTTGTCAAGATGCGTTTGAGTACTTTGAATACTTCACTTTAAAGCCATTCCTATAAGCTTACACTTAATTCTGCACTACAGGCCAGGGAAAGAAAACGTTATGCCACCCTGTAGGTTGCTATAAAGATTGTTTATGCAGCTCAGCCTGAGACTTAAAATACGTTGAATTGGAGAATTTTGAAAAATGGACTGTGCGACATTAGAGACCAAATCACGCTAAAGTGCAAGGAAAGACTATACATCAGTTCAAAGGCTACATTATTCAAAAAAATACAACCATAAAAAGGTAATAAGATTACATTCTCACACTTCATGGCTAGTAAGGTGCATTAAGCTGCTCAGATATTCATAACTTACTGTGACATTTGGGAAGATTACATTTTGCTGTGCACAGCCATTACTGCAGCTCAGATAATAACTAGCCAATGCATGGACCTGGATTATGATCCCTGTCATTGGAAACAAATTTGTGTTTTGAAGGTTGATCAGTTTCAAATCACCATTAGAAAGGGTTAATATGACATACTGTGGTGTGTGTGCTTATGTGTATCTAATAGGTATGCATACATACAGTACATCAACTGTGCTGTGCCTTCACTATATTGCTTTCACCATCAATATTTTTCTCCTCATTTTCCCTTAAAGGAAATGCTAAAATAGTAATTATTTCTTCCATCGCATCTTATCTCTGGGATATACTTGCTGAAATGCTTATTTTTGCAGATTAGATTGGAAACCTAATTTGACAGCTTCCTGGATGGGTGGTTACTGATAATAGTGTATCTAGCCAAAAGTGAAAAATTGGGGATGTAGACTATAAGGTGAAGGTAAGGTCACCTCTTGTAGTTTTATATGGTTTTGGTGTGAAAATTGATGGTTGGCTGGTTAGTTAAACCAAGTGCATAAAGAGTTGAATTTGTTGTTCAGAATTAGCAGGTGTTTCGTGGCTACATTTTAACCTTCAGTTGCTCTGCACGCAGAACGCAGCATAGTCTTCGCTTCTCACCGGGATGGTGAGAGAAACACTGGCTTCTTGAGGAATACCTCTGTTTTGTAGAGGATGTGAAACCAAGCGTGATACTAGCAGTGCATTTAATGTATTTCACAAATGTAGTTCAGTTATGAGTCTTTTACCTTTTTCTTTGCAATTGTGTTGCAATACTTCTGTTTCACTCCATTCTCTTCAGCTATTCCATTACCTTTGAAGTCTACCTTGCCGTGCTTGAGGTGGGCCCCTGCTGTATCTTAGGGAAGGGGAGAAGCGAGGCTTAGGGAATGGTAACAACTTGATAGATTTGTTTTGAGTGAGTTGATATAGAGAAGCTGGGAGTATAATTTAAGTCTCCCCGTTCAGTTCCTTTGGTTTCCCTGAATATTGAGAAAGCATCTGTTAAGAAATTGCATAATTATTTTTCGTGACCAAGAGAGGAGAAAATGGAAAAGTGTAAATTGCTATTTCGAAATTGTTACTGTGAGACATTGTCTATTTTGTCACAGAACTAGTAACTTTCTCTGCTTCTTGTGGTGCTTGGCATTACTGATTTATGTCCAGAAGACCAAAGATTGCTTCTTCAAAGTGACAAGATTTAGTCACTTGAGGGAACTGTATGGTAATTTCAGTAGTTAATGAAGAATATGTATTCTGTTCCCTGAAGTTTATCTTCAGATCCTGCCTAGCCGAGAGAGGTTGTGGGAGCTAAAATGGAGCGACTTAGTTTATGAGTTTTGGAGCAGTTTTGACACGATGTGATTTTGGCAAGTGGACTTACTGAGGGGGTTAATGATCGAAGGAACGCCATATATGACAGAAGCAGTCTTCACTTGACAGACTTGTTGAGCTGAAGAGCTGATACACTTCTGTGAGTTTTGAGGTTGAGTCAATCCTATCTGAATTACACTTTCTGTGCTCTTACGTAGTAGGCAGGTATGGCATGTTTTTAATTTAAGTATAGTTGTAACCTACGAGAAGAATTTAAAATGCAGAGAGATTGGGGCAGAAGTCAGTGTCATCTATCTTTGCATCAGCTCGAATTTTTATTTTATTGACTCAAAATAAAACAACCTACTTCACTCTGTTGTTTTAGTGTTACTTCCTTATTTCCCCCTTCGTTCTCTTGGCACATGCAATTAGTTGCTTGGTTCATGTTCAAACAAAGTCTGCATTTAGGTGACCTGAAATATTACAGGTTTTAAGTGCCTGGGCCAAGGTATGGTCAAAGGCTTTAAACAGTGGTGTGGTTTCACATTAATCCAAATATAGCAAGGCTTTACTTCCTTTTAGTGCCTCTAACTACTAATGAAACTGGCATTTAGAACTTAGCCAGCTTTATTTAATATCTCAAGAATGACTTTAAGTGAATGTAATTAGCAGTATTTCTGGTGTGTGCCTCAGGTTCTTTTGGCTAGAGCAGTGCACCGATTTGAGGAGTTGTTAGACACATACAGGGGAAGGCTTTTAGGGCCACTCTAAGCCATTTAAAGGATTCTAGCTGACCTTTCTCACCGGTCTTGAAATACTCACGTGGTTTGTTCACTTCATAGATGTGTGGGGTAGCTCAGGACATCTGTATTGTTAACTTACCCAAGAGCTCTTGTGCAGCAATTGCCTGATAGTTACTGACGCCTCAGGAGCGCCTTTTGTTCAAGTTACACGTCAAAACTTGAAACAGAGGAAAAATATTATTTCCTATATTGATGTCGACCTTGCTGTGTTCTTTTAGCTTATATCTTTGATAGTTTTCTTCTTGCAGAATTAATAATTACAATGGAAGGTGGAATGATGTTTTGACTTATTTTTTTAATATTTTGTCTGAAAGCTTGTTGGAGGCCAATTTGACTTGGAAATGAACTTTATCATCCAAGAAGGAGAGGGCATTACTTGCATGGTAGAATTGCTGGATAAATGTGACATCTCCTGTCAGGCTGAGGTGTGGAGCATGTTTACAGCTATCTTGAAAAAAAGTATACGCAATCTACAAGCGTGCACAGAAGTGGGACTGGTTGAACAAGTGCTCAAGAGGATTGATAGAGCTGACAACATGATTGCAGGTATACCTTCACCTAATATATGAGTCAAATTGTATTTTCGTTACATAAAATCTCACAGGAACACTTAATAATGAAGTGACAGAAATTTGACATTGCATCTTAATAAGTAATTATATTGTTCTGCTTTCAGATCTCTTAGTGGATATGCTGGGTGTGTTGGCTAGCTACAACTTGACCGTTCGAGAGCTTAAGTTATTCTTCAGCAAGCTTCAAGGAGAAAAAGGGAGATGGGTAAAAGAAAATAAAGAACAAAAGTCATGTTTATAGTGTTGTTTTTGTTTTTCTTAATGTACCCATGTTAAAAGACTGCTTGATAGCCTTTTATATATGTATGTGTATGTATGTACCTGTATATATGCATATATATGCGTGTATGTGTATATATATATATATATATATATATATATAAAAATTTATTAGGAAATAAAGGATGCCTACTGGTATTGTATCACTTTTGCTTAAATCTTTTTTACTTAAAAGCAATTAAACCTGTTAAAATACATAGAGTAGTGTAGCAATGAGATTAAACTTTACTTTATTGGATTTCTTGGCTGGATTGCCCTTTTGAAACACCTAGGAAATGATGTAGTGATTCTAAGCATTTGTTTACATACGCATTTTTATTTTGGTAGTTCTGATTGCTTGAAATAGAAGAATAAACAAACAAATTGTTTTTGGAAGATGAGAGATAAGATGGAAATCATTGGAAATTGTGTATGTGTGCATATCAATATTTTCATATTTGCACATTGTCTATACCTGAAGGATTTTGTCCAGTTAGGAAAGTTAGCATTTGTAGCAAAAACTGAAATGAAAATGAGTGCTGAGTGAAATGTTACGTTTTGTGTTTTCTCCTGTTCTGTGTGAGCTAGAGACACAGAAAAGGGTGCCCATTTAGTGTTGAGAGCCTTCTTCCTTAAAGTAAAATTCTTTCGTTTTAAATGCTAGCAGATAAGCTTTCTGCTACAAAGTTTTTGCTTTGCTTTACCTACCAATTGTTTTACCTATTTGGATTTTTAATTCCACTACTTTAATGTCTAAATACCCTGGTTTAATGTAGGGAGAAGTCAGGTCGGTGTCCTTGTTTCTTTGAAATAATGTAATAAATATGTATTCAGTATGCGAGGCAAAAACATAGCAAATTTTAAAAAGAACTTGTGAAACAACTTGTTCACATGAAAAAAATACCCCATATAGGGTTTAAAATGAATAAGTGAACATACAGAATATGTTAAACCATTGCTTAATTAAAGTTGTCTTTGTAACATTAACTTTTCATTTCCTGGCTCTCTGCTATTTGCATTTAATTTCCCTTTCTTTATTAAAGACTAAATATAGAGGAATACAAGAGGAAAATGGCCCAACTGTTTTGCTATGGTCTTGCTCAGGTCCATAAATCTTAAAATCAGCAGTGCTTTAAAGATGCAAAGTATCAGGCTGCAACACGATTTGCCAGGCTGAATTCTACTGTGCTGAAGGCATCTGAACAGATCTCACTGTTTCCTTCTGCAATTTTTTAAATTCAGATTTATGAAACGTTCTGTATTTGACTATAATTTGAGTACATTTAAAATAACTTGTAATGGATCATGTAATGCTTAATTTTCAGAGTAGTTGCTTACAAGAAGGGAAAAAGAGCATCTCCAGAAGAAAGATCAGGAGGGGGTAGTAAAACTGTAGTTTGAAATAGATTTTTCTGGAAAGCTGTGGAGTGGTAGAAGAAGATACACAGAAGTTTGTGACCAGTATGTGCTGGATTTCTGTTGTGAACTCATACAGTTGATTTGGAGGTTTTAGTCTTTGAGTGTTACAAAAGCATTAATGCAGAATTAGGATTGTGGTGGGGAAATGTTTGCACTGAGTGTTCGATTTAGGTACTGTGTATGGCTTTTGAGGCTTGAACCTTTTCTCATAGACTTATATGAAGGATTGTATCTAAACACAGTATCTTATACCTAGAGCATGACTGTAAACTTGATGGAAAGTCATCTTGTCTGCTCTTCTTCCTTTTACCTACTTGTTTGTGCTCTCATGAGTTTCATGCAGCCACAACCCAAAATTGCTTTGAGAATTTGCATTTATTTTTCCCTAACTAGTTGTCATCTGGGTCAGTTAATTTTTTTTTTTTTTTTTTTTAAGCTCGCTTCAAATCTATACAAATGGTAAAGCTGGTGGGAATTGGCAAACAGTGATGGCACTCAGCATTCAGAGTCATTTTAGTTTATGCTGAATAACACTGACTGTGACTTTAAAGTCCTTAATTTAGTTATCCCATTAATTGTCTTTCATTGCACCTAGGCTAGTGAGTATCATTATTCATAATTTTCTATTAATGTTTATTGAAAATGTTGAGTATTTTAGCAGAGTGTAACTCAGTCATGTGCAAAGCTTGAAAATATGTCAATTTTATTTTTGTATGTAGAGTGTTTTCTTTCATGTAGATGTTTTATTTATTTCCAAATTCCAAAATTTTTTGACAGCCACCACACGCTGGGAAATTGTTGTCTGTGTTAAAACACATGCCTCAGAAATATGGACCTGATGCCTTCTTCAACTTTCCGGGGAAAAGTGCTGCAGTATGTACATATTTTAAGTCCTTTTTTTGTTATTTCTACTACAACCATTGGCTGTTTTCACTCCTGTTTTTCTCTTAGCCCATCTGACATAGTTACAGAAGTAGTCGTAAGAGAATTTTTTTGTTACCTATGTTGTGTATAACTAAATAATGCTTATAACAAATGTAAGTAATAACTATGGAAGGACAAATGGCAATACATAAAGAATGGATATAAGTGAACTCTTTGCCTCTACCCCAAGCAGTTGAGTTAAATCTTATTGCCACGAGAATGTGAAGAATGTCTGCTTTTCACTTCTTTGTTTGAGAATGGTGCTTGTTAATATACATTATGTGTGGGCAGTGCCTTACTCCTAGAAACCTTAGTCAGTGGAACTGCAATAAGTATGGCTATACTTGTGCCATTTGTTATTTCTCTAGCAATCAGTGTGAATATTGTGGTATGTGTAGTAATCATCTGATAAAATGCAGATTGTAGACATGTCTAGGTTAAATACCACTGAGGGAAGGTTAGATTTAGCGGTGGTTAATCTTTTATCATAATTGTTCAGGTGTTTACTAGGTAGTGTATTTTTGTTGTTGTTGTTTGCTTTCCCCCTAAAAATCCATTACTTTTCTGCTTTGGTGTCTTAGCTTTTAAATAACTAAAGGTATTACGCAGGACACCTAATCTTGAACTTGAACTTCACAGAATCACGGAACTGTAGAATGGCCAGGATTGGAAGGGACCTCAAGGATCATGAATCTTCAACTCCCCGGCCATATGCAGGGCCACCGACCTCCCATTTAATACCAGGCCTGGCTGCCCAGGGCCCCATTCAATCTGGCCTTGAACATCTCCAGGGATTGGGCACCCATAACCTCTCTGGGCAGCCTGTTCCAGCACCTCACCTCTCCCTCTGTAAAGAACTTGGCCCTGACATCCAACCTGAATCTTCCCTCCCTCAACTTAAAACCATTTTCTCTTTTCCTGCAGTTATCAACCCTTTCAAAGAGTTGATTTTCCTCCTGTTTATAGGCTCCCTTTAGGTACTGAGAGGCTGCAATGAGGTCACCCCGCAGCCTTCTTTTCTCCAGGCTGAACAAGCCCAGCTCCCTCAGCCTGTCTTCATAGGAGAAGGTGCTCCAGTCTCCTGATTATCTTCATGGCTATCCTCTGGCCCCTCTCCAACAGCTCCCTGTCTTTCTTGTACTGTAACTTCACTAACTTGATGACATAATAACTTTTTATTTGAATATTGAAAAACGCAGACTACTAGAGTTGTGCTGCTGTAATTACATTTATCACATGCAGCAGAACTTGGCGGTAGACACTTGGGCTACTTATGTATTGTGCTTGTATTTAATTTCTGATAATAGCATTGAATGCTTGAACTGTATGTGGTATTGGGGTGCTTCACTAAATGCAGTGGGAACATTCTCATTGATTTTTAAAACATGGAAACTTAGAAATTAAGTATTTGACATACTTCATAACCATTGTGATTTAAACCAAATGATAGTGCTACCAGGTCCTGAAAGTTGGGCTCAAAGAAATGAAATCTGATTAGCTGGCTAGTGTAGAGAAGGATTTATGGCATTTTATTTGGTTAAGGATAGCTAAATGGAGCGTGGGAGCATATTAAGATGTCTGGCAACACTCAAGTTCTTTGATGTTTTTTGTTCATTGGTATTGATCATCTGGAAAGCATCTTTGATCAGAGATTATGACAGTCTTAGTTGAACTGTGTGTTGCACGTCTTCAGAGGAACATTTTAAAGTTAATAGTGATGTTAAAACAAACAAAAATTAAAAAAATACACAGCAAAACCCAGCTGTTTGAAACAAAGGTCTTAAAAGCATTTAAGCTGCCTCTGATTCTGTGCTTA
Source organism: Lagopus leucura (assembly GCF_019238085.1). Classification (NCBI taxonomy): domain Eukaryota; kingdom Metazoa; phylum Chordata; class Aves; order Galliformes; family Phasianidae; genus Lagopus; species Lagopus leucura. Next base: position 12,941,492 of record NW_024962264.1, on the reverse strand, counting down.
ACACTGGGGTTTTGCCTGGGGCTCATAAGGCTGTCATCTACAAACTGGAAGCCACTTAAACGTTAATTTAGGTGAAGAAAAAACGGATCTGTTAAGTGAAGCATATATGCTTCTCTTGATGTGGGCCAACTTCTTTTCACAATCAGATATTTTTCTGACTGACAAAATTATGTGAAAATAAATTTATAAATCTGATTATTCTTTTAGGCTGTCTTAAACCTGAATCTTCTGAATGTATATGCTGAGGACTTCTTGTGTTGTAATACTTGACTTAATTATTTGAATTTTGAAGCATGGGTTACTATTAATGATATTACTTGAGATAATGATCAGTTTTAAAATATTTAGAATAAATTTTTAACAGTGGAATACGAAAAGTAGTGTACAGAAAAGCACAGAAGTTAGGCCAGGTATTTTTGGTTGTACGTTTGTAGTCTGTATCTTATGCTGTATACTTGCAGTATTGTGATGTGGATATTTCTACATGAATAACTTTATTTTCTTTAGGCCATTGCCTTACCTCCTATAGCCAAGTGGCCCTATCAGAATGGATTTACTTTTCACACTTGGTTAAGAATGGATCCTGTAAACAATATCAATGTGGATAAGGATAAGCCATATTTATATTGGTGCGTATTGATGTAAAAACACATTTTTGATGTTCAGTCATGATTTGTTCAATGACTTTAACTGCTATCTCTGTATGTGCTGATCTTGTTTTCCTTTGTTAGTTTTCGAACGAACAAAGGACTTGGCTATTCTGCTCACTTTGTTGGTGGCTGCTTGATTGTAACGTCCATAAAATCAAAGGGAAAAGGTTTTCAGCATTGCGTAAAATTTGATTTCAAGCCACAGAAGGTGAGTAAAAGCAGTTCCATGAATTAGAGATGTGTTCACAAACTTGTGTCTAGCTAGGATTTAGCAGGGTGCGTATCTGACTAGCTAATGTGTCTGTAGGAAATGTCTCTAAAAATGTGTATCCTGGAGGGATTGGTCTTGTTACTAATTATGTTCATCCATCGGCAGATCACTTGCACTAGAATGAACAAAAATAAATCTGTTCTGAATTGATATTTCTTCTAGGTTTACTTCATGTATAAGAAAAAGCTAGAAAATGCAGTTTATCAGGAGTTTTATGAATTTGTGAAATGTGAAATTTTACTAAGAACTCTTAATACCTATATGTAGCTTGAGCGTTGCAAGACCTGTGATGTTTGTTTATTCTGTCTTCTGTTTTTATACTTAGTTTCCTTCTGCTTCAGCCTTCCACTTATCCAGAAGTGTTTTGCTCAGGCTTTCCCCTTGATTATTGTTTGATAGTCATTGTGGACAAATGCAGCTGTACTTTAGAAGCTGTGATTACTAACTCAAGTTTAAATTTTTCTAATCAAGCCAGGGCAATTACTAGAGTTTAGTCTTACAGGTTAGAGAACGACCGATTGGCATTTAAAACTGTGTTATAATTCATGTTCATTGAAGTTATCCACCAAATATTCTCCTTCTGTTTGATGCTTTATCTCCTTATGTGTAACAATTAAAATATGAGTTAGTTGTATTTTTAATGTTCAAGACTGGCTTGTTGAGCAGTATTATACTGTATTAAAAATATTCTCATTTTCAATTGCTAATTTTCCTGGAACAAGCATGTTCAACACTGTCACGAACTTTTGTTTTGTTTGAGTTTTATGTTGTATAGATCTTCTAGGCTTCCATTTTGAATTAGGAGACTATACTTTGACGTGGCTATGCAGGGAAACTCACTAATGCTGTCATTTTTTTCTACTTAAAATAAAACTTTCAGTGTTAGTGTAATTCACAGACACAGTGTAATTCACCGTAGCGTACTTTCTTTCAGTGACTGTTTAGCTGTGTTAAGCGTCTGTAGAATGGTATCACTTGTTTTCTTTTTGCTTAGTGGTATATGGTTACTATTGTGCACATCTATAATCGCTGGAAGAATAGTGAACTTCGATGCTATGTGAATGGGGAACTGGCATCTTATGGAGAAATAACATGGTTCGTCAACACCAATGATGTAAGTAAGCTCTGTGGATACATCTAATGCCTATTGAATTTTTCAAGATGATCAACTATAGGTATCCCTTGCTGTTTTATGCTTTGTTAAAGGTAAGCTGCTCCCATTTCATGATTTTTTTTAGTATTAAAAAAAATAGTAATAACTCTTTGGTAGGGGGTAGTACATTCTGCTTACATGGTCAAAACTTCAAAATTTATTTCCACTAAAACCTTAAAAGTTCTCTTGCTTGTAAAAATATTATTTTTCTTTGATAGTATGTGTGTTTCTTGGATAATTTGTTTGTCTTGCTTTATTTATTTATTTATTTGTTTTTTTAGACTTTTGACAAATGTTTCCTGGGTTCCTCAGAAACAGCAGATGCCAATCGAGTGTTTTGTGGGCAAATGACATCCGTTTACCTTTTCAGTGAGGCTCTCAATGCTGCTCAAATCTTTGCCATTTATCAGCTTGGTCTGGGATACAAGGTATTGTGGAATTAACTGTAAAACTTATGAAGTTTAGTTCAAGTAATGTAGTTTATGTAAGACAGTTGTGGCACGCCTATGTTCTTCGGAAAATATTGTTATCATTTAATATTTTTATTAACCTGTTGCATATATTAATATAAGCCTGTGCATCATATTACAAACTACAATTGAATGTTAATTCATTTTTTAAATTTCTTATTAAAACAAAGAATATAAAAACAAGATGGAGTTTTTGTTGACAAGATTTCGGGTGATTGGAGGGGTGAGAAAAGGACTATTTTCTGTTAGTAGGTTCATTTTTTCCATTGAGGCTGAGAACTTTAGATCATCAGGTATTATGTCTTTGTATTAGGAGAGTAGCCTAGTAGTTGCTTTTGCTAGTCAGTTTTGCTTAATGTGTAAAGTTAGTGCTGAAGATGAGTTCTGTTGCAGTGATTTATTATTTGTTTTGTCTTAGCCTGAGGGGCACTAATTGAAGACTGCTATTCCCTAGCAGCTGTATAAACATATGCTATAAAGATGGATTCTATTCTCTCTGCTCCTCAATTATTAGTTCCCTCTGAGTGAACATAGTTGACTGCCAGTCTGTTTCCTAGCTAATGTTTTTGTTTTGCATTACCCACCATTTTGACAGCGTCATTCTTCAGGCGTCAGAAATCAGTTGCACTGTTGCAATTTTGTAAAATTGATTTTGAGTCAGTGTTGTTGTGAGACTCCTTTTTGAAATACTGTTGGATTTAAGAAACAGTGTCATTTTCTACTAATAGTTATGTTCTGAACTGTATTTGAAATGTATATTATGTTTTCTTATTTTCTGTCCTCAACACTTATCCAATCTAGGGAACATTCAAATTCAAGGCGGAAAGTGATCTCTTCCTCGATGAACATCACAGATTGTTGCTGTATGATGGCAAGCTATCCAGTGCTATTGCTTTTATGTACAATCCAAGGGCTACAGATGCACAGCTCTGTCTAGAGTCATCCCCTAAAGATAACCCTTCTATTTTTGTTCATTCACCACATGCCCTCATGCTGCAGGTATGGCAACATTTTTCACCGATTTAGAATATTAATGGTTACTGTTTGAAAATCTGAAAATCAAGTTATGCTGGGATTTCTATAAGATATACTGCTGCTGATGTTGTGTTCCTCCTCAGGTCGTCTCTGCTGCTTTCCCCTGTCAGTTCTCAGCATAGCTAAGTGCTTTACTACTTAAATCTCCAAAGCTGATGCAGATGGTTAAGAATCAGTTCTTGAAGTTATCAAGTTACCTGACTTGGTTCTGTGACCACTGTGTGAACTGTACTGGACATTCTTCTTAAATTCACTCAGGAGAATAAGAATGGGCAGCTTCTTTGAAACAGCAAGAGAGAAGAACATAATCCTACTTCTGTTTGTAATGCCATGTGTAGTATAGTCAGAGGAAACCTTGCTTCATTGGTGTGTGGGCATACTATCTTCTTCAATTATTGTGGGTGTACATAAGGACTATGAAACGGTTCTTTAATCAAAATTACAATCTTAAAAAATGTCAATATTACTCAGAAATACTGTTAACTTGTCAGAAACGTTCTTCTTCCTCATTGCAGACATACTTACATTCTTTACAGACATTATCTATCTCCCTAACAGAGCTTTGCTCTGTTAACATTATACTCTTTGCTTGCCAGGCTTTGAATGCCTAAATTTTTTTAATTTGCTTGAAGATTTTTTTCCTAGTGTTTCAGTATTACTAAGGACTTGTTTTAGAGTTGTAAGCTGCCTCCTATTCTTCTGAGGGTTTCTCTACAGCAGTGAATCAGGCAGCTTGAATATTTGGAGTGACTGTAGAAGTCAGTTTATACTTTTTACTGTACTCTTTTTAATTGGTAGTACAATTTTTATGTTGAAAAAATTTCGAATTATTTCTAGCAAACTTCTTTAACAGTTCCTCAGAGTTCTCAATACTTTTTTTTTGTCAGGATGTGAAAGCAGTCTTGACACATTCTGTCCAGAGTGCCTTGCATTCCATTGGAGGAGTGCAGGTACTTTTTCCTCTCTTTGCACAGCTAGACTATAGGCAATATTCATCGGACCACATTGACACAACTGTTTGGTGAGTGCATGTAGCTCTGTTCTTTATTTCTTATTTGTGTGAAGGAAATTAAATCTTGCTTTATTAAATGGCGTTGTATTGTAATTTCACTTGTGAAACAATGAGTTAACGTCTAACTAGAAAAACATAACATTGCTGCAGGCAGGTGTGATTGTTTTGTGAAGTAGATTTGTTTTGTACCATACTTTCCATGAAAGTTTGTACAGAATCAGAAGGGATGCTTATTGCTATGTGACAACTTTTTTTTTTTGTATCACAATTATGAGCAATTCTTTGAGCTTTTTCCTGTCACAGGGAAAAAAATCCATTGGGGAAGATGCTTTTCAGTTTATATGAAAGCATTCTGGTTTTTTGTCAGACATTTTGTGGCACAGAGCTTGAAAGTAGAACAGAAGAAGGAAAATGCAGCTCACTTACTAGCATTCTCAAATTGCATTACTATTTTGACATTGAAGGTAATATCAAGAGCAGTCAAAAGCTGTTTTCTTTTTTACTCTACTACGCCGAATTAGAAGAATGTATTAATTTTTTGGATTTTCCCCTGGATTTGACTCTGTTTCTCATCAGTCCAGCTCCTGAACAGAAACAAAAGCAGTTGTAGCTCCTCAGTTACATTACAAACGAATACAAATGCAATAACAGCAAAGGTATTGTTTTTTAGATTTGGTCTGTTTTCTCTGTTTCATTGCAATTGTGGCTTCATGATGGTTCAAAGAATATCTACATAACTACCATTGTGAAGTGGAGGTGCTTACAAAGTTCCTTCAGCCCATTTGTGCATTCCTGGACCTCTGCTGAGTTGACTTAAACTTATGGATCTACATGATGAATCAAGGATTTTATTTGGTTGCAAAGTAACTCATCTGTAGAGTGTTTTCCATCTGGCTAGTATTGATTCGTAGATAGGCGCTAGTGTTGTGACACAAGGGCAAAGGCATGAATGTTACTTCTGGCAGTAGTGTGGAGTTGAATTAACACAAACCAACAGTAAAACTCTGTCTAGAAAAATATTTCCACCTATTCATCTGAAAGCGAAGCAGTGGTAACTGGACTGACATAGGTCACTGATCTTGGAGAAGTTTAGAAGTAAAACAAGAAGCAGAGAGAACCACGCAATAATTGCTGCCTTTCTGCACAAATGTATTTTTAGAGTTTTGTTATTGCATGCTTGTCTTGGAGTACAAACTTTTGAATTAGACATACATTAATTTAAAGAAGGAAATTAGGGGTTTTAAATATTCTTTTTTTTTTTTGTCCTTAAAATTCTGATCTAAGCTTCTATTTGGTACATTGATTGTATTTATGGGCTGTGTGATAAAAGCGTTAATTAGAGAATACCTTCTGTCTTGTGGTCACACTTGAAAATGTCTTTCTAAAATATTACATTTTCCAGTTCAACTCTGTTGGCTTTTATTATGGAGTTGTTGAAGAACTCGATTGCTATGCAAGATCAAATGCTTTCCTGTAAGGGCTTCCTTGTGATAGGATATAGCTTGGAAAAGGTAAAAACAAACAAAACAAAACTTTCTTTATCTAATGTTTATGTTAAATTTTTCTGGGGGGGTGGAGGGAAGGGAGGAAACTCAGTGGACACAGTCATCTTCAGAGTTCTTGTTAAAGCAGATTCTCTTTTACAGTCTTCCAAAGCTCATGTTACCCGAGCTGTACTAGAGCTATGCCTTGCTTTTTCTAAGTACCTGAGCAACTTGCACAATGGAGCGCCCTTGCTGAAACAGCTATGTGATCATATTCTTCTTAATCCTGCAATATGGATTCATATCCCAGCACAGGTAAAAATGTTTATTCTTATGAATATGTGAATACATGAATAAATACATACATTTATGATGTATTTATTTGAGAGCGTTGAGATGAAGACGGCCTTGCACAATTACAGTTCCTGGCTTCCAGCAGAAATCATATAGAAACTGTTTCAGGCTTTGTTTTTCTGCATATGACAGTCAAGTGTTGCAGGATCCCAAAGCAATTAGAGAATTATAAAGCTGCAGTGTTTAGCACGATGAAGTATGTTGGCTTGAGGAGTGTCTGAGCTAGTCAGTGTTTTAGATAGATGGGGAAGTAGGAATGGATTATTTGCCAAAAACTGAAAACAACAACAAACAGTAATTTTTATGAGAAATCTTCCTGGGTTGTCTAGTTAGAAGCATTTATTTAAGTTCATGTACTCCCATGTGGAGTACTTCTGCTTTTTTGAATCTGTTCTCTCAACGTGATCCACTTGAACAAAAACTTTCTTGTTGATTCTACTTAAAATCTTACCAGACTTTTTTTGTCCCTTCCATGAAGATTTGTTATTCCTTTTAAAAAAACACTGAACCAGCACTAATCATATTACTGTAGATGTCACGCCAAAGCATCTCTTTGCTGCAGCTAAAGGAAATTATTAGAGAATTATTTTTAAGGCATTATTCCTCAGCAGAGAAAGATAAATTTATTGTAGGCTTAAATTCCTACATATGCACTTTCCATAATAAAAGAAGACTTTGTGTGAAATTCTTCTGACCAACCCAGGCTTCTTTCTAGTTTTAAGTAGCACTGACTGAAGGCACTGTAGCCAGTTGATTGAGGGAAGTGGTCTTGCCCCCCTTACTCAGCGCTGGTGAGGCACGTCTTGGCTACATTCTGAACATTCTTACCGTGCCCCCAAGCAGTGCCAGTGAACTTCAGCTATCTGTGATTGTGTGACTGTCATGCGTTCGTGCTCCTGTAAGCTACCTTGGGAAAACAAAGAAAAACAAAAACCAGCAACCAGCAAAAAACTCACAACAACCGATTTAGTTTTTATTAACAATTTATTTTTAGAAATGAATTTTTTTTTTTGTCAGTTGGCAGGACCTTTAGGAGCTTTGTAAATACTTTATACTCAGAAAATCTATAAGAAAATTTAATAGATGAAATTCAAGAATGCAATTGTCTGATATGCTGTAACTGTGTTGCAGTGATTTTTAATCTCTTCATTGGGTGTTGCAGATTCAGCTGATCCTGTACACTTACTTGTCTACTGAGTTCATTGGCACTGTTAACATATATGGTGCAATTAGACGGGTTGGGACAGTTCTTTTGGTCATGCATACCCTGAAGTATTATTACTGGGTAGTGAATCCTCAAGATCGCAGTGGTATAACTCCCAAAGGCATAGGTATGTATTCGTTTCTACTCATTTGTTTTGAGGATTGTCTTATGTACAATGTAATAGTACTGTGTATATTGCTGAAATTGTGCTTTAGTAGAGTTGGTTCACTGTAACAGTTCCAATAGTGTGCTTTTGTCCAGAGAGTATTGTTGAAAGGTCTTTTTCAAGAAACAGGTGAAACCTTTTGAAGAAAACAATGTCCTCTGTGACCAAAGACTGAAGTGGATTAATACTAGATAGAACTGACTAGCAAAATTGTAGGCTTTGAGAATGGTAGGTGTGTACCTGGTTACAAAGATCCCTTTGCAGTGCTTTGTATTCTATAATGAGTAAAGTTAAGTGGTTTTTTCTTTTCTCCTGTTTTCCCAATGAAGACACAAATTTACTTCCTAAAAATGTATTTGCAAGTGTACATTTGCTTTCTGTATGAAAGCTCTGACTTTGGTTGCAACCTGTTTTTTTTTTTTTTTTTTTAACCCTGCCTTTCCCGGGGATGATTAACTAGTTGATATTTTAAGTATTTTAATGGAAGTTGTCTTTACACTGATATGGCAGAATAACTAGTTGATATTTAAAATAGTTTAAAAAAACTTGTCTTTACACTGATATGGCAGAAACAAGCCCTCTTGACTTGGAGTTCAGAAATGTGGTCTTTGACTGACTGTCCAGGTAATATTTATATGTAGTTATCATTGTAGTTGTAGCGAGTGTGAATGATGGTTTCCTTTGAAGTAAGTAGAACATCTTTAAAAACAATTGAAAGCTGCTATAACCAGGAACCTCAGACATAAAGTTCAAGAACCTCAGAGGTTTTGCTAACTGCAGTGGAATGCATCATTATTTTGTCTTAAGAAGTACAGAAAAAATAGCTGTTCTAAGCATTGTTCTCTCTCCACGCAGTGAATGCCATTTATTTTTCTGCATATGGAAATGCATACTATGCTATTAACCACCATTAATTTGCATTTCATATATCTACCTTTTTTCTTCCGTAGATGGGCCTCGGCCTACGCAAAAAGAGACTTTATCTCTGCGTGCGTTTTTGTTGATGTTCATTAAACAGCTAGTGATGAAGGTGGGACATATAAATTTCTTTTCATTAAGAAATCCATTCTAGTGCAGCATTTTCTTCCAAGCAGGCTGAATATTGAAAACAAGTAAATAGAAGTAGCATGTAAGGTGCATCTTACTGTTGCTGTTGCTGCAGCCAAATGCACTTTTCCCATTCAAGCTATTTTTAATCAAATGTTAAGTTTACTTGAGAAAGGTCTACTGCTTAGGAAATAGGGACTGCTCTGATTCATTTGTTTCCTTCTGTTTTTTTGGAAAAACAGTGCCACCTGCATTGGAAGTGCTTTAAGACTAAGGAGTATTATTGAGCATTATATGGTGGTGGGACAGAGGGGGATAAGAAAGATGCTGCCAATAAGTTTCAGAATAATTCTTTAGACATGAGACGAATTTTGAAATTCAGCACTTGTTCTGCTTGTAAACTTCTCTTTAACTTTTTCCTGTTGTAAGCTTTGTTTTCTCTTCTTCCTTCCTTTTCTAGGCTATGTCTTGTCTGTTTTAACTTAACTCCCTTTCCCCCTCTTGATTAGTAAGGGACCAATGCTGCTGCTGCCCACAGCCCCAGTAGTTGAGATGAGTAATTACAAGAAAAGTTCTCATGCTTTTTCTTTAAATCAGATGATCTGCAACTGAAGTATCAGAGAAAACTGAGCTAGAAAAATAAGACTTTCATTACATTTAGTTGGGCTTCTATCTTTTTCTGTGAGAGATGTGTAACTTGGACAGGTTTGGATACAGTTTCGCAAGGACAGCAAAAAGAGTGTCCATGATTAAAGGTTGATTCTTCTGCAAATTTTTTGTTTGTGCAAGATCTTTTTGGGAATTGAGTGACTTAAATTAAAAAAAAAAAAAAAAAAAAAAAAGAAAAGCCCTGGAAATGAAGGAACAGCTTTTTCCTTCCTTGATCCCATTCTTAGAAACAAATATTTTCATGTTCACAAAAAAAGATTAGAAAAAACAACAAAAAACCCTTCAAGGTGTATTCCTAATGTAAAAGCCATGAATGATTTAAGTGAAGTTGAAAGTAACTGGAAAAAAAATTCTATAGTAGCGTAAGAAGCAAAGTTGGCTGTAGGTGTAGCCAACAGGTTCAGGTCTACTTTGAATCCTCTATGACACTTAAATTTGTTATTAATGAGATGTTCCTATTCTCTGAATCAATTGTCTTGAGCTTTTTTATGTTACTCTATCAATTTTATTGTACTTCATTAGTATCTGCCTATTTTCATCCTTGTATTGGGTTCTTTGTTTTTTGTTTTAAAAACTTCAGTGGACACTTCTTGGCCAAAGAAAAAGCTGTCTTCTGTTTATAGAGCTATTATAGTATCACGTGAAAGCAAATTAGCCTTGTGAGACTTGAACTGTATGTAATCGTGGCTTCTGATGATGCTCTTTGGCAATGATTCTTTTGTCCTTGAAAGATAATAGTTAAAACTTGGTTCTTTTTAAAGGACTATGGAGTAAAAGAAGAGGAATTGCAGGCAATCCTCAATTATCTGCTCACTATTCATGAGGTAATTTTTAAACGTTTGCTTTTCTGGGTGCTACTTTAGCTCTGTGTTTTCCAGTATTGCTTTCTTGATGTCGCTCTGTAGAAGAAATAGCAAGTATTGTTCAGCTGCATTGTAGCATGCTGAACTGCCAATATTCTTGCAGTGATTTAAGCACTATGTTCAATGTTAGATTGAAGTTCATTAAGCTAGGAAGTCAAAATGGTTTCCTATGTTGTTCTGCAAACTGATTTGCCAAGCAGAGAAACAGATGGTGAGACTGACTTAGAGGAGAAAAAAAACAAAGACGAAATACTATTTTATGCTGCCTAAGTAATATTTTTTGTTTCTTACTCCTTTTTATTTTGCTTCTTAAATAAAGCAATAAAATTGAAAACATGCATTAAAAAATAAAGATGTATGTTAATGGCATCTAAGAGAAGCATATAAACTTAATTGGGAGAAAATGTTGGTTACCACTGATACATCTGCATCTTCATATTTTAGCACCGGGAAAAGGCACTTTATGCCAGATGCAACATCAAAGACAAGGGAAATGGGAACATAAATCTAACTGATCTCATCTCTATAAGGGTGCTTGAAATGGGAAAAATAAGGAATTAATTGAACTTCAAGCAGTACAGATTTTTTTTTTTTTCTTTCTGTTTACACCTATATTTTCCTTTTATGCTTTGTGCTGATTACTGGTCCGTGCACTTGGCAATATCATGGTCATTAACTTGAGTCATTCTGCTTTATAATATAGATACTTTAAAAAAATAAGGGTCTTGTTAACATACGGGAGTAAACCAAAAGAGCGGAAACTTTGTGGTCTTCAGATAAGAAGGTGATATTTTTAACTATTTAAGCCACTTATAGGGTAAAATATTAAAAGCAGGATGCCTCAGAATAAGGTATCTTCATGTATATTCAGAAAAACGTTAAATAAATAGAATTCGGTCGCATCGTAAGGCTTATAAGTCAATGACAGTCTGTGATATAATCTAGTAATATGTTTAGGTGAACACAGTGGTTCAAAGGGATGTTAAACTTCTAATAGGGAAAGAACCAGAATATTTGTTCAAAAGTGGAAAATTTGGAAAGCGTTTGTAAAATAAATATTCATTTAATTACTAGAATGAATGATACAAGGAGAAACAATCATGTTTCAGTATTTCATAGGTTAGTTTTAGTTATAACTAACATGGAACAAATTCTTAAGCTGTAGGTTAGAGTGCTTTAGACTATTGGTGTAGGAAAAAAAACTTGATTGAACAGCTTGAATTACTCACTTTAAATATTGCCTGAGGCAAGCTGTGGTATTTTTTTTTTTCTTTGGGTGGGCATTTGTTAGTAGAGATTTTATGTTAAACAACTACTCTGTGTTACAGAAAATGTGCAGCAGTTAATTTCTAGCTGCTGTGCAGTAAAAGAGAGGGGAATGTGCTTATGTACAGACTAGTATGTGCATGGAAGGAAATAACAAAGTCTTATAGTCTTTTCCCTGCCCGAGACATACTTCCCAGTCAATGATGTCACTTTTTACTCTACAAAATAAAGTATTTTCATCATAATGTGTTCTCCTGGTTACATGCTCTTGCCTTCTAGGTTTGTCGCTCTTTTGATCTTGTCCTAGTTGCTACTGTTACTCTCCACATAATTTTGAAGTATTTTGTAGTGATTCTTTTAACCAAAATAATGTCCTAGCATAGATGTTTTTTAATGCAGGTTTATAACTTTTACTCAACAGGATGACAATCTAATGGATGTCCTGCAGTTGCTTGTTGCTCTCATGTCAGAGCACCCAAGTTCGATGATCCCTGCTTTTGATCAGAGGAATGGATTACAGTAAGTGAAGTTTTGTAAGTGGGCAAAAGGAAATGTTATTTTTGACCATACTGTTACTTGCTACAATTACTGTGAAATCTAAAAGATCCTCATCAATATGTGTTGTTGATCTCACAGTGTTTCTCTTGGGAGATTTTTGTGTCCAGGTATTCTTTTGACAAGTGATGATGTTAGATTTATCATTAATGAGGTCTTCTTAAAAAAATGTTTCCAGGGTGCTGATTATGCTTAAACAAGTAGTTTGATTTGAATTAGTCTATACAGTGAAGTCTTAATCTACTAGCATTTAGTCTTCTGCCTCCTTTATTGAGTGTGTTTTGGAACTGAAAGGGCTGGGAAAAGTGTGTTCAGATTTCTTCTGATCTTTATTAGCTTTTTTCCTTTTAATTTTTTAATGTGTAAAGCGTTATCAGACTTGTCAGGGGAAGCCCTTTGTTGACATTTGTCAATGCTATATTCACAATCTCTGTTTCCAAACAAAATGGAAGATATTTTTAACATTACTGTGAGAGGGAAGTAGGGAACGTAGCAAATACAGTTAAAGCGCAGGTAAAGACAGTAACTCTGATTTTGTGCTGTGGTTCTTAGAGTCATTACTGAAGTTTCCTATTTAAAAATCAATCTGTCTGGACATGGCAGGGAAAGAACATAAACAGGCCAACAAATATAAGAACTATTCCTAGAAGTGTATGAGGAATAGTAATTCTCTTGCTATATGAAGGCTAGGACTCATTTCATACATTTTGTTGCACCTATTGGTTAACCCCCATTTATACATATATTTTTTCAGTTGCCCTTTCCCAAGAGACAACATTCAGGCACATTCATAATTGGTTCCCCCACTCTTAGTGTTAGGCTGTGTCTTTTAACCTATTTTCTTCACCTTAGACTTCATTTGTATGGTAATGTATTATGCTATAGGAAACTAATAAGAACTTCAAATAATAAAACATGTGAATGTCATGTTGAGTCTCCAATGTAATATATTTATTTTTATTTAACAACTGGCACTAGACATTTTCTTTTTTATTAACTAGTGCACAGGAAAGTCAGTATGAATAGTGAGTCTACTGTGAGAAATCATTTTGCTCTCCTGTCTCGTTTGTTACATTCCTTGCTCCAGTATGGTTGCCGGTCCTATCTTGGCTCGCTTCCATGCTTAGTGATATAACTGCTATTTACAATTACCAATTCTGTGTTCTGGAAATTAATGAAGTGTGTTTTGCTCCATCGAATGTGCCTGGTCTCAGGTAGTGTTCTGTTCTCAGTATATGCCTATGAAGACACTGGCGAAGCCTCTTACAGTCTCCTGTAGTAGCTAGTCTATAGGGAGGAAAGCTCCTACCAGCGAGCTTAAGGAATGGATACCTGCAGAATTCTGCTGGTGCCTGTGGTTGCTTTTTTTGAAGATACAGGTAAACTACATTAAAGATGATGTGGGTTTTGAGAACTGTTCGTGATTATTAACTTAGGAACTGCAGAGCCAGGACTTCTGAAAGAGGTTTCTCAGGAATTTTCATTTGCCTACTCTCCTGTTGTCCTATTCTGAGACAGCAGTAATATAATCTCACCCAGTTTGATTTAGTGAACAAGGCAAACTTCTTGAGAAGATCTTTTGCTTCAAACATGTAGAGATGAGAAGCTATCTAGTATTCAGGGACAGTAGATGGGAATATGATTATCTATCATATGCTTACAAAACTTGAGTGCTGTTTGGGGGAATGGGCTTTTTACACTGGCTGCCAGGCAAACTTCATACATCACACGTCCTTAGAATGTCACTAATTACTGTTTCTTAACTTTGAGTGGCCCCAAGAAACCTAGTTGGCTAGTGTAGCTACTGCATTCAGCAAGAATCTGTTTATCCAGAGAGGGTTGTATAAATGAATTGATTTTCAAGGCCCCTGTGTATGTTGGCTTCTGCATCTCTTGCAAAGAATGATAAATTTGTTGTTGTTCCCAAAAAGCAGAAACCAGAATGAGTGAGATGATAGAAATTCATACCAACATGCTGTTGTTTTACTTTTGTGTGTACTCTGTTGAATCATGTGAGTATCAAATATTGTGGTATTAAAAAAATCGCCATACCTATGCAGCTACAAATGTAGCAAAACAATTGCTTGCTTAGTTTTCTCTATAAAATATCAGATGAAAATAGTTGTGCATGTAGAAATTGCAGTAGACTTTCCACAGCTGCATAGATAGATATTGATCTTTGGGAAGTGCTTGAACTTTATTTTAAATCTCTAAATATAATTATAAAATGTGAAATCACGAACTGTGAGTTAAAAAAAAAAAAAAAAAAATTGTTCTGTTTGTTCTACTCATTAACAGTTATTCTTTTAAAATAGGCTTGGACAATCTACTCCAGCTAATTTGTCACGCCAAAAACTGTTAGCATTTCAACTATTTCAGGAAGCTCTGTGTTTTTTATACTTAGGGTCATCTACAAACTTTTAGCGTCAAAAAGTGAAGGCATTAGGGTGCAAGCTCTGAAAGTGATGGGATATTTCTTAAAGCATCTTCCTCCAAAGTAAGTATTGGTTTAAGTCTTCAAAAAAAAAAAAAAAAAATAGTACCTTGTGACTCATAAATGTATAAAGATAATTTTTATTTATGTGCATGTCTGAGTTGTTTTGTGTATGCGTTTTGTTTTGTATGTGAAATGAAAAAGCTATATTGTAAGTTAAGCATTAGATATACTAGACTGAGTAGTGGCTACTCTTTTTTAAGTACTTTTGATTTGTCACTAATCCACTTTTGACATGGTAAAAGTGCTTGGGTCTAGATTTTCTCGCTTGCTTGTCTAGGTTGTTTACTACTTAATTGCTATGTGGTTGCCTGCTCTTCCAAGTGCAATTTTGCATTATGTTAGTGAAATTATGAGCAAGAATTATTTTGGTGAGATGGAAACTCTTATTGTTTACTGGAAACTAGATTTAAGATGTCTCAATTGTCATTTCAAACCTTTTAAGTAAAAACCAAACCTTTTGGGTAAAACTGAGCTAAATCAATAATTGTCTTTGTAATTTGCCTGATAGCTTTTATGAGTAAGCATTTTTTGTTGTGAAGCTTGCTAAGGTAAAAAGATTTTCAGTATTTCGGCCTTGTTGGCTGAGGCTGCGTCTTAATGATTAACTTGTAAAGATAATCTTAATTCGTTTGTGAACTGTGCGTCTGATAGTAGGGCCCTTATGGGCAAATGTCTATGCTTTGTATAGTAGGAGTGTCACATGGTCTTGTCCACTATTTTTTTTCTTTAAATACTTCATGTTTTTGTTTCTTGGAAGTCATGAGGTTGTGCAACTATGTCAGGAAGTCTTATTTTGATATCAGTGAGCTGAGTTACCTGATTAGTTGATTACAATACTAGATAAATATTGAGATCACTGTCCATGGTTAAACAATACTTTGGAGTAAATCAGGACAAAGGTGCCCTTTCCTTAAAGTTAATTGAGAATTCTATAGGGGTGTCTTACAGGTTTTTGGACGTATGAGTGACTGGACCACATTTAGATAAGACAGCTGTCTTCACTGAGTGACTGGTTCCTTCAGAACTGGAGTCCTTACTCTTCTGCTTTGTCAAAGTGGAAGTCTTAATAATAAAAATCAGTCGCTCTGTATTTCTTGAGGCATGCTTTTTTCTTTGGCTAGTTGAATACTTCTGCTTATTTTATCTTTCTTTTAGGAGAAAAGCTGAGATCATGCTTGGACATGGATTGTTTTCTTTGCTGGCTGAAAGGCTGATGCTTCATACAAACCTGATCACCATGACCACATACAATGTCTTATTTGAGGTAGTAACATACTTTAGTTAAAATTCCATCTTTTTGATTATTTGTAAGACTTTGTTGGAAAATTGCTTGCATATTTCTACTGATGTTTTCCAGATGACATCAAAACTGAAGTGTGAATCAGTTGAGTGCTGCTTTTTTTTTCCTTGAAGTTCACTGCTTGATTTTTTTTTGCCTAACTTGGTTATGTTTACTATGAACAATTTCAGATAATAAGGAAGCTGAAAAAACATAATTTCTATAGCCATCGAGAAATGGAATAGTAAGGATAGTGTATGAAGTTGTATGCCACTATTTTTCAATAAGCTCTTTTGATCAGTGTCGATATGATGTCTGTTCTTCTCTCTAGATTCTGACTGAACAGATTTGTACCCAGGTGATACATAAACAACATCCTGACCCAGATTCAACGGTGAAGATACAAAATCCTCGTAAGAATGATAAATATTTTTCAGTGATACCGTAATAAAAGTCTGCTCGGAGAGGGAAGGAGGGAGTTGCTTATTCATTACTTTAACCAGTCTTAATTCTCATCTCGGTTTTAAGTAGTTTTTCATACAAGAAAACTCTACTTAGGTGGAGTTATGTAGGAAGCAAGTCTCTTCAGCTTTTGATAAGACATTTCAGTATAAATATGTATGTAGTTCATAACTCACCATTTTTTGGCTGTGCAGTCATGTTATGAAGTGGATTTTCAATACTTGTATGCACGGAATACTTTAGTTTAATACATGTTAAGGCTCCAGCACAGTTCTGATTGTATTATTTGGTGATTGCCAGACTAAATTAACTGAAATATGGAAGCAGCCTTCATCTGAAGTAACCTTCAGGACAACGGTGCTGGGTGGAAAGTAGAAGTGTATCTGCTCACTATCTTGGTTAGCTTGCTTTATGGAAAGTATCTTGATACAAGACAATAGATGTCTTTTGAACTAAGAGGAAATACTGATCTCCTTTCCTGAATTATATTCAATATTAATGTAGTTTTTGTATAATACAGTGGTATTATGTTAGCTTTGGGAATTCTTTTTTTTTTTTTTCCTGGAGAAATATATATTTCTCACTTTCATAGCTGCGTTGTTATTAGAAGTAGATCGTAGTAGTGGGTTTGCTTCATGTGGATAGTTAGGAAGAGAAATGAAAGCAAAGCAGATAAAGAAATCTGGTAACAGTGTGCAAATGTGTACAGTGTGTAAATATTTGCCTCATGGTAAATCTGTATGAAGCAGGAAACTTGACATATCTGTTTTTTGAAATTTTTGAAGCTGGTACTTCCTGTTGTAATTAACACAGATTATTTGTTTTGTGAGACACATATTAGAATTACTCAGGCCTAGTGGGACAAGTGATTTCTGAATTAATTTTTGAGATCAATACTGATTTTCTCAATGAAGAAATTTCCTTTTTAAAAGAAATTGTGCAAGATGAATTGAAACCGTCACAGTGTCTGTGTACAAGTTGCATTTGACTTCAGAAATGAAGTTAGCTTTCTGAAGTTACAAGAACGATGACTGCTCCAATGCTTCAGTAGGGTGGAAGATACCATTTTGACCATCTCCAAAAGCATAGAAAACATTACGTTCCTAGAATAAGCAGTGGAACTTTAAATCAGAAAGGTTTAGTCTCCTTCCACAAACACTTTTTTTACGTTAGAAGTAGTTAAGAATGATAAATTATTCATATTTTTCAAAAATTCACAGTCATTAATGAAGGACGATATTTCTGCATTTTTCTCTAGTCGATTTTATACCTGCTGTATTACTTCTTCCTTAAAATAAGGTTCTAACGCTTTCTGGTAGGAATGCATTTGAAATTCATATGTCATCCAGTAACATTTGTGTTGCTGAAACTTGATAACTAAAAAAACATATCCAGAATAGTTAGAGGGATTTGAAATAGTTAAACTTTCTGCTCAAATAGTTACTTCTGCTAAGTATATTTTTTTTTGTGAATTCACTTTCTTTGAAGTAATTAGTATTAAGATGATATTTGAATGTGTCTTAATCTTTGCTTGGTACTAATATTTTCTTGCTTGTTAAATGTTGTACAGAGATTTTGAAGGTTATTGCCATCCTGCTACGTAATTCTCCCCAGAGTCCAGAAACATTGGAGATTCGGCGAGCCTTTCTCTCAGATATGATTAAACTTTTTAATAACAGCAGAGAAAATAGAAGGTAAGATGGCTTACCTTATGCATATATGTATGCAAATAAGCAGCATAAAGAACATAACAGGATATTCTTGTTAGTCTCATTAAGCATTGCTGTTCAGCAAAATGTGTAACATGGTTTTGAATATGTAAAATGAGACAATATAATGTATCTGTATGCTGCTGCAATTAGAGATGTCGTATTCCTCTCTGGATGGATGTGTATTTCTAAAACATATTTTGAAATTTTATTAAATAGTGTGTATTTTGCAGGAGTTTGTTGCAATGCTCCGTTTGGCAGGAGTGGATGCTTTCCCTTTGCTGTTTTAATCCCAAGACTTCGGAGGAGCAGAAGATAACTGAGATGGTGTATACTGTTTTTCGAATTTTGCTTTACCATGCTATCAAGTATGAGTGGGGTGGCTGGCGTGTTTGGGTGGATACACTGTCTATCACACATTCAAAGGTAAGTGTGTAAATTGGGAGCTTTTTTATGCTATGTAATGAATTTTGAAGCCTTAAAGTGCTGGATTATACAGTATGATAGTCTTAACCTGATAGTGAGTATTTAAAAAAATTATAATACCATTGTTTGTATCTATTATCAGATATAATCCTTTCAAGTACTCCACAATTAAATGTTAATTTGGTTGGTTTAACGCTTCAAAGGAATGGGTGGATTTTTTTTTTGTTAGTTTGTCTGGTAAAATAGTGATAATATTGATTTTTACTGAAAATCAGTGGCACGTGAGGTTCATTTTAGGAACATTTTCTGGAAAATTTTAGTATCTGCTTGGGATTTTAGTAATGGTGTGAGCACAAGGGGGCGCACCGTATCTATTCATAAACAAAAATACCTTTTGGTGATATGAACAGACTGTAAAACCAGTGGAAAGCAGAGATATCAGAGTTAAGACAGATGCTTCAGCTGTTAAGCTGTCATGGGATATGAAGTGTGAAAGCAAATCCTTGTAGTATAGACAGACTAGTAGCCTTCATTATTTTTCTGGTGTTTTTGATTTTGTTTTTGCTTTGCAACTAGAAATATACCATAAAAGTTGTTAGTGGATCTCTAAGCAAATTGAAGTTATATTTTGTGTAACTCTTCTCTCTTTGTCTGAACAAAAAAAAACTGAGGCCAGTATGTTTTGTGGTTTATCAGAAATAATCAGTTAAAATTACTTAAATTGTAAATTCAGTATTTCTGCACATGTACAATTTAAGCATGTAAGAAAGGACATCTACAACCGTTCAAATGCTAATGTTTGATTTAGGGTTCTATGGAATTACTAACGCTTCTGAGAGTCTTTGGTTTTGTATGACTTCCCCTTTTCCCTCCCTCTGCTGAAGCAGCCAGAATATTGTTATTTTGCAGCTCTCTTTATTCTTTGCATACATAGCTTGATAGTCAATTACTTGGCTATGGGGAGACGAATGTAGAATTAAAAAAAAAAAAAAAAGTGTATGGTATCATTAAGCAGTCACTTGGCTAAATGCATTCCAGGTGCAAAGAATACAGTGCCAAGTTTTAACCCTTTATAAAGATTACTTTTTCAGTGTTGGAAATATGCTTTATCACCTGTCTTTTGTATTGGCTCTGCTGTCCTCAGAAAACTGTTTCTTCTCTTTGCCTTGAGATGCGGAGGTGTGGATAGAATAGATTGCACAATGGTGAGGTGTAGCCAGATCAAAAATCATTAATGTATGTTTATAAAAACTGGTATAATTTAAAACATTTGTGTTTGCTTAGAGTTGCTGGGGAACTGTCCCTGGAAAGGAAGGATACCTTCCTACCTTTGGTATAGAAAAATTTGGTGTATTGAATTCCAAAATTATTTTCGGTATTTTGAAAGCTGTATGCCTAGTTTTCTTTTTGGTTGTAAGACAAGGTCGTGTATGAAATCCAATCCAAGCAGCTTTGGTATGAGAATAATCATGTGGATTTGGGATCATGATCTTAATTTAGTGACAATGAGATGAATCAATGGCTAGAATTTATAGACGTTTAAAACAAAACAAAATCAAGGTTTTCAGTGATTCTATTATAGCCAAATATTAGTAGGAGAAACCTGCTTTTAGGAAATAGCAGAATACCAAGAAATAGGAGGTACAGATAATTATTCTTGACTTTGTTTTTTGTTTCTCCTTTGGAGTAGCCATATGTGGTTTTTGTGCAGTACCGTAATGTATGAGAATATGGTGTTGTTTGCCCTTCGTGTTTCTTGCAGGCAGTTCCTGGAGTGCTGGCATACAGCAAGGTATCCTCGGTGGTCTAAGCAACTTCCTATTATCAGTTTGCCTCAGTCTAACTTGTTGGCTTTTTAGTCATTATGTAAGGATGTTTCCTTCTTCCACTGTACGTCAGAAGAAGTTGAACTGTGGTGGGGTTAGAAGTATATGTTACAGGCAGCACCAGCAATGGAGCGGTATTGACGTTTTGAAGGAATTCAGATGAGTTTGAGCTCTGTTTATTTGTACATTGGTGCTCAGGAAGCAAATGAAAAGGAAAACAAAGGAAAAATTTTTTATACATTTGCCTTGATTTAAAAAAAAAAAAAGTATTTGCATTTTATGCTGGCTAGATGTATAAAACTAGGCAATGTGTTTCATAGCTATCTTGCAACTATTTTAACATAAATTATGATAAATTGCTAAAAAAAAAAAAACAAAAAACAAAAACTGTGGTGAAATGTTAGTAATCACTTGAAAAGGTCCTTAAATATCCGTATCGAGTAAGAATTGATTTTTAGTCCCCCTTTTTTTATTTATTTTGAATATCATTCTATTCTGCCTTACAAATATTGAGATTCATACAGGTTCATACCAAGCATGGGATGGACATGACTCAGATGGCAATTTGTTAGGTGTTAAGTGCATCTCAGGTGTATCTGATTTCTAGTATGCTTTCAAAGCATTGTAGGAATTATGGGAACAAAATATTTCCTTAACACTGCTAAGAGAATAACCAATTTGTGTTTTTATTATTTCATCTCTAATTGTATTGGGTTACTGCTTATTTTTTCTTTTTACAACCCTTGGCTCCTTTCTTACTACTAATTTATAACACCATTCTATGATAAAGAACTGGTGTATAAAGGAATAGTATTACAGAATTGGATAGCTTTTGCAGAGCTACACATCAAGATACATGCAGCTGCTATAAAAAGCCAAAGAAACTCAATTGCAATTTTATTGTCCGGTTTGATAGATTTCCTGCCACCTTTGTAGCAGGGAAGCTGTTTGTCACTGTAACCCTCTCCTCCAACAGCTGCACAACGTTTTATAAGCAGCGACGGCTTTTCTAGCATAATTGCGCTACACTGGTTTCCTTGCACTTAGAATTTAAAAGGTGTGTGTAACCTTTTTAAAGCCAAATTTCTTAACTTTGGTCATGTATCTTACTGATTTCCGTATTATGTCTTTTTCTGTTTTTCAAATATTAACAAGTCGCATGCAATATGTTATATTTGTTGCTTCTAGTTTAATAAAAATGTTAATGAAAAAATTAAATTAAAACTCAGGTTTGTTCTAATCAGCTAGAACTGAATTCATGACAGGTTTGAAGTACTTGAGTTTCTTGTATGTTTTAATCATGGTTGTAAGGTCTTAGTCTTTATTCCTCAAGTAGTGTTACTTAGTAAAAAGAACAAATAGTTTTGTTAATATGTAATAATAGGAGACAAAGAATAGTGATCACCTTGCCTTTTCGGCCTTTCAGGATCCCCACGTTTTACAAGGATAACATGATTTACACAATGTAAATGCACTCCTAGATTATTTCTGTTTTTAAACTGCTGGAAGGAACTAATATTTGCTTAATTTTAGGACCTTAAATATATCTGATTACCTCGAAAGTAGTTCTGCGTTATTGTATAATTTGGTTAAAGGGAAGACAGTTGGGTAAATTTTGATTCTTTTTAAGTCTCTCAGCAAATTGTCATTGGGAAGGACTCAGAAATTTTAGTATGTCCATACTACAGGTTTTTTTTTTTTTTTTGTCTCTTTAAGTGGAAAATGCTTTGAAGTTCTGATTTAAATAGGAAAGAAGTACAATCTTGAAATGTTAGTACTTGAAAAAACAACTTAGTTCAATGTAACGTTCTTACCAAAGTGTAGTTATAATAATTATTGGTAAATGTTAAATATGTATGCAGGAAAATTGGCAAAAGCAGCAGAGATTAGGTGGTGGAGAAATTAATATATGGTGAATATAAAGTGAGGAAAAAAACCTTGCAAAACCTACCAACAACAGAAAGAAAAAAAATCATGCAAACCCAAAAAAGCACTTAAACTTGCAGAGAAGACAAGAGAAGGTGGAGCTGTAGTGTTAGAAAGTAGCAGACGTTAGCAATAGTCTCGTGACTCCAAATCCAGTTCACATTCCTGAGCTGCTGAGGAAGGCTGCCTCTCCATTTTTATCCCAGTATTTTGGAAAGGGTAAGGTCTCCTACACTGGTGTGTTCAGGCATTTTTAGCTATAAGGAATTTTGAAAGTTTCATGTGTTATTCAGTCTTCTGAAAAGTGTCTGTGAGACGTGAGAGGACATGGACTTGGCTAGCCAAGAGACTTGGATAATTGGCAGGATTTTGAAAGCAAAGCTGGGGGAGATGCTGTTATTTAGTAGCATGCTTGAAATACTTACATGAGGAATTAATGCTTATGTGGTATGAATGGCTATTTGTTTAAAAAAAAAAAAAAAAAAAAACAAAACTCCTTTTCTAGATGTGAGTGGTTCTCAGAGAGGACCATGTTATGTGTGTAGAGCAGAAGGATTTTGTAGAGTACATATGCATCCCGCCTTGAAATTGTGCATGCACCCTCCAAAGTTGTGGGTCTGATGCAGTCTTCCTTTCATAAAATCATAGGATGGCTTGGGTTGGAAGGGACTCAAAGGTCAGCAAGTTCCCGCCCCCCTACTTTTGTTGGGCCACCAACCTTCAGTTCTGGTACTAGATGATGTTGACTGGGGCTCCATCTTACCTGGTCTTCAATGCATCCAGATCCAGAGCATCCACAGCCTCTCTGGGCAGACTGTTCCAACTTCTCACTGCTCTCCCTGGGAAGACCTTCCCCCTGACATTCAATGTAAACCTTCTCTCCTTGAGCTTGGTTTTGTAAAAGGAATGTAAGAAGGCTTTTTCTGATCAGTACTTCAGAGAAGAAAGTAATTTTGTTTTTCAGCAGGCAGAATAGCTGGAAGGAAGGATCGTGAACCACTGATGGGCTCTTACACATGCAGCATGTATGATTATTGGGAAGCTCATCGATCTCATTGTTCACTTAGTTTGAATGGAATGTCATAATTAAATGCAGGATACTAAAATGTGACTGAATTGAACTGGAAGAAGGTACTGAATTGGGAATAAAATGAGTATGGTTGACTTAGACTTAATGAAGCTGGAAAGAATGGATTAGCTGAGTAGATGGAGCTGCGCAGAAGCTCTTAAAGAGAGAGTATAATAGACATTTGTTACTGATTGAGAAATGCGAAAGATCTCTAGAAGAATAAATGGGGAAACATAAATGCAGGGGAAAGAACTGATGTGAAGAAGTGGCAAACATGTATGAATTAGTGTTCCCAAGCAGAGTGGACTTGAAGAGAAAATGGATTCTCATCTTTATCACTTTGTATAAGAACTTGGGAAGACGTGATCTTGTTCTGCAGGTCTGAGAACTGTTAGTGGCCTGCTTTGCAGTTGCTGCAGAGTTTGAGACATATCTTCTCCATGTGCTGCTATCTGTGTTATCTGTGGCTGTGGGCACTAAAGAGAAAACACCTCTCATCTGAGTTGTATTTTCTGCGATGGGGCTTCCAACAACATACAGACACATAGGAAAGCTATGGCCAGGAAGAAGAGTGTTAAGACATGCACAGTGGTGAACACTGAATTTAACTATTATATGTTTTTGTTAATAACTAGATATTAAGTGTGTTTGAGGCACAGTAGTATTCTATAGGGATAGGCAAAGATATACCTTGACTAGATTTGAAAATAGCCCATGGCTCATTTACAACTTCTTCTCCCAAATAAGCAAAATCTTCCATGAATATGCTGACTAATAAATGATTTCTTATTCCAGAGACTATTTGCATTTATATAGTTTCAGAATCTGGGTAGAAAAAAGGCAGAAGTATTACTACTTAAGTGAAAATGTAGGAATATAGTTTGCAACATGGAAACGTAGTTTTCACTATTTTTTTTTCTTTCCTATTTTTATGTGAATGAATACTTTTTGATAGAAGCGTGGATGACGCCTAGAAACTTCTTATGTTTGGTGTCCTGCATTATACATCTGAATTAGCTTTTCTTATCTGTCTTCTATTAAATGGTCTAAAGTAAGCCAAGGATTCCTTAGGGTCAGTAGGTTGCACAGTCTTACAGTCTTTTATATATAGTCTCTTTTATATTTTTTTCTTTCATTCACTGAATTAAAAACTAGGCTTTGATGCCACACATTGGGGATCAGATTCACATTTAAACAGTTAATGTTTCTGATAGAGAAGTGGAAAAACAGACCAAAACAATGCTTGTGTAAGATATTAAAAGCTTGTTATGCCTTCTGGATTTGAAGGCATCAACAGCGCAGGACTTGCTTGGTGCTGAGCTGACTCTGTAGGGAAGTGGCAGTACTATATGTTTATCTGACCTGTCTGGCAGACATTTGCTTCTTCTCCTCTCCAAAATTGCCCACTTGATAGTAGAAAGGAAGACAGAACTTTAACATGTAGTTAAAATATTTTCCCTATGTTCTTTAATGCAAATGTCAGTCATCTTAACCTTTTTCCTTGCTGTATGCTTATTTTTCTCCTTGCCAATTAGTAAATGTTGGATGTCAAATTAAGTTGAAATTAATGGTGGAGGCAAATGTTGCAGTTATTAGCTCACAAGTGTCTTTAGCTAGTAGTGCGTAGAGTTGCATTCCAAGCATTGTAAACAGCTATGGATTACCCATCAAATGATGGTGAAGATTAATGATTGGCCTTTTAGCTCACCAATTTAGAACAATTTCTAGTAATTAATTTTCTATTATCAGCTTTACAGTTGCAAATGCCTTAAGGAAAATAAAATAATGACTAAAGAACATTTAAGGTTCTCCAAGCTGACTGTTTTCTTGTAAATGGTTGCAGGTTTGCAGATCCTAATGCTTAATGCTTTTATATGTTTTCTAAGTCTACTTGTATTTAATAATCTCAAATTCTGTTTTATTTTGCATCCTATTCATACTGCATTTGTTAATACTTTCATTTTCTTTGTGGGTGTTTGGCTTTGAACTTGTGCAATTCCAAAATGCCGTGTCATGGAACAAAAGTGTAGGAGAAGAATTATCCAGTGGCTTTGTTGTGCTACCACTATTTCTTGGTTTCCTGTCAGAAGAAATTAAAAAACTGTATAGTAAGTGGAACTGTTCAGACAGGCATGTTGAAAAGTGGGTTTTTTCAAAGCTGTATTTCATGATTTCTGTACTACCAAGAAAACCCCGGATATGATGTGCAAGTTGGAAAAGTCCTATCTTGTAGTCAATTTTTTGTTGCAATTTTGATTTGTGAGTTACATAAAGTACATTGTTAAATTTCTTTGTTATTAAGTGACATGAAACCTTTGTGATGCTTGTGGTGGAAGGAGAAAATTGTTTCTTTTTTAGGTGACTTTTTTATGTGTGTGATGTACTTCCTCAGTTCTATGCTTTCTGATTTTCTTTCAGTGTGTCTTTCCTTGCAGTTCCCTGCATTGTTCCTGAATCAATATAGATTCTCATCAGATTATGCTTGGATTTACTTGCCCAGAAGTTTACATTGCCCATCTGTAAAGATAACATTTGTCTGTATTGACTTTCTTGCCACATTCTTTTGGTATTAGTGATTAGCAGTCCTGAAGAGCACAATCTGGTTTCCAGAATGTTAAAGGGGTTGCTCTGTAATGGCATCCAAACACTTGCCTATTCCTTGTTTTTAAATGAGACTGACTGCAAAATTATACTGCATCCCTGTCCTGTACATTACATTTTTACCTTTTGGCTCAAGCTGAGCAGAGAAGAGCATGTTGCAAAAGCTGGTTGCCTCTTAATCTTTGTGGTCGCTAGGATTCATGCTTATACTTTTCAGTTGGTTGGAAAAACAAAGCCTATCATTTGTTTCACGTGTTAATATGCAAGATTAATCTGTGGTACCAATCTGACTTCAAGTTAGGACATAATGTATCACAAAACAAAATGAAAAACAAACAAATAAAAAAGGAAAACCAGAAAAAAAAAAAAAAACAAACAGAAAAACATTCAATAGGAAATTTCTAAAAGAGATAGCACAGAATGATTTTTGGTTAGTCAGTTAAAAGTATATGCCAACAGTATCTTCGTATGTTAAATATCTCCTTTTGACTTGTTGAAATAAAGCTTTTTAGTAATTTTGGAAATAAGTGAAACAACAGGGAGATGGAGAAAAGGAGAAAGCTGACTGTAGGTAACTTCCAGTTGTCGGGACTTCTATTCATAAGCAATGCATTTGACCAACAGTAGCATATTTACCTAGTCAAGTTTTTGAAAAATAGTTAAAAGTTGAAAAAAAGAGCTTGTTAACATCATGGTCTTCAAGTTGCCTTTGGGCTTTGGGGTAGTTGAGAGGGGTTTTGGAAACGAGTATTTCTGAAATAACAGCAACAAAATGACAAATAAAAATGTCCGAAGCTGCTTAGCAGGACACTGCAATCAGATGTTTCCTAGATTCATCGTGATAGAGGGATGAGCTTTCAGTTGTTTGTTGCCATTTATGCTTTTTTTGTTTATACATAAGATTTGGAACCAATATGGAATGACTTTTTTTTTTTTTTTTGTAAACTGAGAAAGGATTTCTCTGTTCTGTTGTCAGAGACTGTTATATAAACTTGAACTAATGAAGTGCTCAAAGTCACGCTGGTACAGTATGCTGCTCCTACAGTACATTAATACATGTTTGATGAACAGTGACAAGTCCTCTGGCTTATGTATTCTCTTCGTGAGATAGGAATACCTGGAACTGTCAACAATCCACAGAATGGGAGCATTAACTCTTTAACTCCTGGTGCACTACATGATGTTACGATACCAATAACAAAAAATCATCAAACTGTGACAAAATACTTCCTGTTAGTTGAAGTTATTTGCAATATAAAATTCATTTTTGACATGTTATTTTTGAGAATTGTGAGGGTAGCATCCACTACAAATTTATAGTAGAAAATAGTGATTTGAATAAGGATTTTGAGTTTTTTCAGAGGAAATGGTTATTAATGTACGTGTTTTTGTCCTTTCAACTCTGTTCTTCTAGGTAACCTTTGAAATGCACAAAGAAAGTCTTTCTCAAATGTACAGGGAATACCAAGAGAAGGGAGGTGAAGAGAGTATAACATGTCCTTCAGCTCCAATTAGAACAATTTCTGGAGTTGGCCAAGGAGCTGAAATTGTGGGAAAGAAGCAATGTTTGGAATTAAAAGAAGCTGCTACTGCTCCTCCCTCCTGTGATGATATGGAGTCCAGTACTGAAAAAAATGAGTCAGAAGGTGAGCAGCAAACTCCTTCAGTCTCTGAGCAAAGGAACGACTTCAAGGATGAGGACAGGGAAACTATGCAGGATCTAAAAGCAGTGCCTTGTTCAGAGCTTTCTCCAGAGCCTGAAGCAATAAAACCCAGTGTTTCTGAAATTAGTAGTGGAATAGCTGAAGCAATTGAAGATTCTCAGAGCAGAGTTCATGAGCTTGTGGAGGAAACAGCTGCTGTTACTGCAGCTTCTTTGGTAATGGAAATTTCTTTGGAAGGAGAAAGTCCAGGAATGGAAAGATCAGCAGTGGAAGTAGAAGACGATGATGACTTTGTTGATTTGAAAGAGGAGAGTGGTATGCCTTTACCTTCAGAAGAGTTTGCAGAAACAGGCAGAAAGCATAGCTCTAATGAAAATGGAGAGACGAAGCAGGAAAAGGCGATACAACAGGAACTTGAATCTGTGCTTTTAAAATCTGAAGATACTGGAGGTGTGGATGGGCAAAACAAAGAGCTGGCTTTATCAGAAACAGTCAGTTCTGCAGCTGAAGTAGTGACTCAACCGAATTCAGAAGGGGAGAAGAAGCTGGAGGAAGAAAAGGTGCTTTACAGTGAAAAGAGAACAGCTGAGGATACCAATGCACA
Source organism: Lagopus leucura (assembly GCF_019238085.1). NCBI lineage: Eukaryota > Metazoa > Chordata > Aves > Galliformes > Phasianidae > Lagopus > Lagopus leucura. Next base: position 12,913,230 of record NW_024962264.1, on the reverse strand, counting down.
TGTACCAGAGCATGCAGGATGCTCTGAAAAAAGAATTGCCAGGCTTGATGTTTCTAGTGTTGCATCTGATACAGAAAGACTGGAACTGAAAGCCCATACACGTCTCGAAGCACCTCTACCCCCCAGATCTCTACCTGAGGTAAGGTCTGTCTGTTCTTTGTACGCTTAGCTTAAAAATAAAAGGAGATTCTTAACTGCTAGCATTTTTAAGAAATGGTGCCCATGCACATTATGGGGGTTTTAATGTATCTGTATTTTGCTAGTTATCTAAAGAACGTTTTCAGACTTCCATTAAAATAGCCATAATTCTTGCAAATTTGTGTGCTGTGAAGTTTCTAAGCGTCTGTTCTTTGTATATCCAGTTATTGATGCTGACAGAGACTGAGTGCTTTGCTAGTTATATCCTTCATTTGTCAGTACTTCCATTCTTAATGTCGAAGAACTGAAAGAATCATTCTGATTCGATTTCATCTGGCGTTTCTTCTGTTTCTTCACTCAGCTCCCTTATTCTCTTATCAATCTGTTTGCTTGTAATTGTAACCAATTGAATTATTGAGTAGCTAACGTTCCTTGTGCAGAAAAAATACCACTGAATTTCAATGGCATCCTCATGGAACTTGTTAAAATACACTTTACTCTTGGTTCTCTGCAGGTGCGCTAAATATTTTTGAAACTAAAATTTTACGGAGGTAACCCTCCGTTGTGTCAGCTTATGTTTTTGTGCAAGTATAATTTAAAACTGGGCTTCTGTTGTCTACTGCTGTGCTCCAACGCTCTAGTTTTTAGTTTGTCTCAGCTTTTCATGGTTAAATAGTCATGCATCTGAGTACTTCCCTTCTGCAGAGGTACCTGTTAATGGATGCTCTTCATTCTGCACCATTCTTCCTTAAAGGAGGAAAAACATTCCCTACAACATATACTCCTCCTGTGGTAAGGTTGAGTTGCTGCTTGTGTATGCGTAGACTAACAGATGTAGTAGTGCAGCTGTAGATTAGTTTGTAGGCTTGTTGTATTCAGTAAGTAGATTTTGTGTAGTAGTTTTAGCTATATTTGTAACTATGCGCAAAGTCAAAACTTGTGCAATATATAAACATTGAATGCCTTTCCATGGAAACCAATAGCTGCGAGTGTGGGTATTTTTTTTTTTTTTTTGTTAAAAAAAAAATGTGTTTTCAGATGTCAAGGCAGCAAGATTCTTCAGGACAAGAGCTAGCTCCTACATCAGATGGGCAGAGAAGAGACTCTAGATCAACTGTGTTCCGTATTCCTGAGTTTAAGTGGTCTCTGATGCATCAGCGCTTGCTTACAGACTTGCTCTTTTCAATTGAAACAGATATACAGATGTGGAGAAGGTAAACCTGTGCTTTCCATTGGATGATCTAGACTGGCGACTTGATTATGATTATATTGAGATTGCCTTGAAACTGTATCAGAGTTGCTCTCCGACTTGGAAAGCTACACATGTGGTAGTTTACTCACACTCAAAAATCTATTTTATTGTCTATATTCAAACATGCATTTTTTGTTGTAGTATTTACTCATACTGTAGTATTTATTTATGTCTTCTATTTTGTTTTTCTAAAGATTTATGTTAGGATTTAGTTAATAGCTCCAGGGGACTTCAATATTTGCATTGATACAGTGCCTTCTGCTATAACAGATAATCACGGACCAGCCTATAATACTTACTTATGCTCGATGTTAATCAGACATCTTGATGTTATTAGCTGGCTGTGATTTGGAGAGGTTTAAGAACTGAAAGGAAATGTAGTTTTAGGTTTAGAGTAAGGAACGTCAGCCAAATTTTACGGTGATATTTGCTGCCCTTCGCTGACTGTTGAATTCTTTTGTAAACAAGCTCACTAAAATACTGTTTAAAAAAAAAAAAAGCTGTTTTCTGAAAGTATTTTCACAAAATCCACTTTTGTGTTTTGGACAGTCATTCTACAAAAACTGTGATGGACTTTGTGAATAGCAGTGACAATGTCGTATTTGTACACAATACCATTCACCTCATCTCTCAAGTGGTGGACAACATGATCATGGCTTGTGGTGGCATATTGCCACTGCTTTCTGCTGCCACATCTGCTACTGTAAGTGATTTCACTTTCATTCGAATATTTCTCTTGGGGAGTATGCCTTCCTTTATATAGCGTATTAAATATATCTGTTCTTTTGAGAAAGGGGAGTACTTCCACAAGCATCTTTCCTGCCTTTTGCTACTTCCACGTTTTCTCTAAGATAAACAGAGTGCCTGCCCTTTTTGCTTGAAGAGATAAAAAGTCATTACTTCGCTGCATCATCCCACAGTGGTCTCGAATAAAATTAAATATGAATATTAATCATATACTTGGAACAGTTATTAACTACTGCTTTGTGGCTTAGAATTGACTTCCAGCATAGGTTTTTCTTCATTTGATTTATACAAAGTATCATCTTTGTGAAGTAGTTAACGTTGCTTTGAATTTTTCTCTCTGTAGCATGAATTGGAGAACATTGAGGCAACTCAAGGACTCTCGGTAGAAGCTTCTTTAACATTTCTCCAGAGATTAATTAACCTTGTAGACGTGTTAATTTTTGCAAGCTCTCTTGGTTTCACTGAAATTGAGTCTGAGAAAAATATGTCATCTGGAGGAATTCTACGACAATGTCTTCGTCTGGGTAAGCAAGTAAAGCCACTTAATAAATATAGAAGCTTGATTACATTAAATAATCAGTTACTGGTAGCTTGAATTTTTTGTTTTAATTTTTTAAAATGACTAGGTTTAGTCAAACATGCCTTGGGATCTTTTACTATTTCACTGTTACTGTACTTTCCAATGCATACGCATTGTGTTTTTTTTCCCCCTCTTTTAAGTTTAAATAAAACAAATGAGTAAAGTGAGTTTGGTAGCCTGACGGTTGTGGATGTATGTCTTCATTTTATCCATGAGTGAACACGATAGTTCATTTTCCTTAGACAGTCAAGACTGAGAATGCTACAACATTAAGAAAAAGAAATCTTGCACTGTGTATAAATCTATGAACCTTTATACGCCTGCCTCAGAAAAGAGATGTAAATATTGTGGTCAGTAGATGAAGGACAAATGCCAGCTAGAGATGTTTACTGCAGAAGGGATCAAACTGATCAGCAGGCGTAACCTGGTCTATAGTAGGTTCAATTCAAATTGGATCAAAGTGATCATTTCTAAAAAATTATAATAAGAATCATTATGCATCCAAATGGTTAATATAGGAGGACAGCATTCATGCCAGTTGCATGCTGTAAGATTTCATTGCAATGATAAATTTAATTTGCATGAGAGCCAGAGCAGCTGAGAGCATCAACAGTAACTGGCCTTCCTCTCCCTTTCTAGGCAATTAAATCTTTGTGCAGGTAGAACAAGATTTATGGGATGCAAACAGGTATAGAGGTGGGGTAGTTCTTTTTTCCTTTGAAAATCATATTAGAAGATAAAACAGGTACAACTGTGAAGCTAAAAACAAAAAAGAAGTTTGTATCATGTGATGTAAGAGTATTTAGTCCCAGAGCATTGTGAAGCAGCTTTTCTCATTTGTTTATCTAGTGTACCTTCTCTATCTTCCTTGCCAGTGTATGAAATAAAGCTACTTCACCTTCCCCGAGATAGAATGCATGGTAACAGTTCAATGAGAAGTGAAAAAAGGATGTAATAATGCTAACTTAATAATTTAGAATTATAACTTATTTCTTCTAATAGTTTGGTATTAATCATTAAAGTATTTTGAGCAGTATTTTGCAATTATTTAAAATTTATGGAAACAAAATATTTTCTTTTATTGGTGTGCTTAAACTTTAATAAACTGAAATGTATTATACATCTCTGTAAGGGATATGGACAATACTATTTCCCAGGGTAATTCTTAACTTGTTTTTTTCCTTTAAGTGTGTGCCATAGCAGTAAGAAATTGCTTGGAGTGTCAGCAACATGCACAGTTGAAGCCAATTGGAGACCTCGCAAAGAGCCAAAAAACAGTGCAGGGGTTTATAGGAGCAGGCAAGTCTGCAGCGAAGGCAAGTATGAGAACTCACTGGGGAAAACAAAGTCAGTAATTATTACTCTGTGCAGTGGGGTGGTTTTTGAAATTCACAACCTCCCTGCTGATACTTGAATTGATCTGAAGAGCATGAACACTGGAAGTGCTAAAGCGATTTTTCCAAGGTGCAGATTGAACGTTTACATACTTAAACTCCCACAGTGAAATAATTGTGTCAGAAGAATTTGCCTTGTCAGAAGACTTTCCTTTAAATCCGAAATTAGTATCTGACCTTGGCGTTCCTACTTATGATAGTATTATGTACAGAGGGAAAGGGTATGCATTTTGTGATTCTTAGTAAAATGCTTTTAAAAACAGGATCTTTTTTGTACAGAGTCCAGTGGACATTGTGACTGGTGGAATTTCTCCAATACGAGACCTTGACAGACTTCTGCAGGACATGGATATTAATAGACTTCGAGCAGTAGTGTTCAGAGATATAGTGAGTTACCAGTCATGTTGTTTCCTTTGTAGCTAGGCTTCTGTGTTTACCTCTTTGCCTGAACACTCTCTGTGTGACAGTTGATATAAAATAATTATTCAAAAACTGAGTACTGCTCACAGTAACACAGAAAGCACAAACTCTGTGGGCTGTGTTGCAAAACTGTGTACAAAACTGTTTTTCTTTTGGTGGATTTGTTTTAACCAAAGGCTGAAGCGATAATCTCAGGCTGTGTCATTGGCTGTTCGGAAGCGGCCATATAGGTTTTTTCATTTCTTTCACTGGTAGTTCTTGAGTGCTCTGAGGAGGCACTTGACATAAATCACAATAAAATGCTTTTTCAGTTTTTTTATAAAATCTCTTCAGAAAGTTATATAAATAAATAAATATTTGCATTTTTTGTCTGAATTAAACATACCACAGTACAGCCATGCAGACAGTCTGAGGATGAAACAAATGATGACTTGGGTTCTGGACTTCTATTTCCTTCATTTTTATACAATAATTTGTAAATGCTTTTTTCAGTTTTGTTGAGTCCACGTGCCTGGTAGTACATCCAAGTTGGTGTCTTGGTAAATCAGGGGAAACATAGTAAAGCAAATGCCTGTAAATAAAGAGAACTTAGTCTCTGCACTAATTTTAGACATGTAGTCAAAACATACAACCTTACTCAATGCTGTCATTTATATAAGAAAAACGAAGGGATTAGTGCCACTTGAATACAATTGCTTTATAGGTGAGCTAGATTGTGAGTATAGAATATTGTTCTTTCTTTGACATATCAGCTTACATTCAGTTTGTTTATGGTAGCGCTGGGCATACTTTAGAGAAAAATAAGCATGCTACTGGAATTGTAATGGAAAATCTGTGTGTGTGTTCTTTTCTACAGGAGGATAGTAAACAGGCTCAGTTCTTGGCTTTGGCAGTTGTATATTTTATTTCTGTACTCATGGTTTCAAAATACAGAGATATTCTGGAACCCCAGAATGAAAGAAGACCACCAACCCACAGTCAGTCATTGAAGGAATCAGGGAATGAAAATAATGGAACTTCTGCTGCAGGTGAACTGTTAATTATTTGGCTAAATAAAATAACTTATGCATTTGAAAATTCTTTAGAAGTCCACTTGAGGTCATACCGAAATGAGTACATTGTAAGCCCTTAGATAAACAACATGTAACTGTTGGATTTGTCTCAGTATTTGTATGAATCTTTCTGATCTGAGAACAACCTGATCTGTAGATTAATGTTGTCATGTAGTTCAGTCTCACTGATGTAGGTAAGTATTCATGAATGCTTGTTGCAGAAACATTATGATTTTGCTTACAGTTCAGTATGCGTTAGCAGAGACTGCCAGCTTATCGTTTTTGCTGTAAGACTGTATTTTTCTTTCTCTTTCTACTCTTCTTCAGAGCACTCAGTTTGTTTTCATTCTTTCAGTGTTAAGTCTATGTTTTCTGTTTCTTTGTCACTGCAATTTTGGATGGTAGGTCTTTTCAGGCTTCTTACGAATTAGCAGATTTTTTTCTGTTCTAAGTTTCATATTAAATACTTAAAATAATAAATCTGTAAGCAGGTAAGGGGAAATATTATGTTACTTTCTTTGTCTCCTGTCAGTGTTACTTTCTTGGAGCAGTGTGGTGAATACAGTTGTGTTACTAATGAACTTAAAATTTGTTTTCTGACTTGGCTTTGAACAGATATGGAACATCCATCTGCTGCTCTTGGTGCTTTAACTTCGGCTTCTGCTGAAGATTCAGAGTGTACAGCATCTGTACAAAGAAGGGACTCTCGTCTTGGGGAGGAACCAGCTTCAGAGCAAACAAACAGTTCGGGTGGTGTTGCTGAGGCAGAAGCTCTGAGTGTCAGTGCAGGTCCAGATGCTGTCAGTGAAGTACTTTGCACCCTGTCCTTAGAAGTAAATAAGTCTCAGGAGGACAGAGGTGAGACTGGACCAGAGGACAGTAAGCCTTCAGCTTCTGTGCCAGCTGCAAAAAATGTTAATGTAAAGGACATTCTGAGAAGCTTAGTAAGCACACCAGCTGATGGGACTGCAGTTGATCCTGCTCTTCTGCCACCTGTCTTTCTTGGAGTTCTTGGTGATGGAGCTGCTGAGCAGCCCGTACAGTTCCATTCTTTTGACAGGTAATGTAACTTCTAAATTTTTTGATCTATTTCAGGTTGCTTAAGCTGACTGTAAAGAACATAAAGTTGGTGCTTCGTGTGACCAAATCTCATGTACAGTCTTGTCTAGTACTTAATATAATTAGGGTGCTTAGGTTTATAAGTAGAGCTTGTGAACAAAATTCACTGACATCTCATAGGCTCATCATAAAGGTACTGGAGTATACTCTGCAATTCATGGGATGTTATGTTATGCTACAAAATACTATGGAAATGGAGAATGATTGGTGGTGAAGTAAAACCTGAATGCCTCAGACATCATTTCTTTTCAAAAGTGGACTCTTCTGTGCCCATGCACGTTTACAGTTCAGAAGCAGTACTGAAAGCATGCCAAGAGATGGCCTACAAATGATTGCAAGAGTAAAAGAAAAGATTTTGTGCGTGAAAGCTGTTGTTTAATCTTGCCTGTTTTCCTAAATGCAGCACTTTCAGATTTTTTATGCCACCTTCTTTATCCTCTGCTGTGGATACCTGTTGTTACTTTCTTTGCAATTGTCTTTGTCTCCCCGTCATTTTCCCTTATGATCACTGTGTTCTGAACACTTCTGAACTGTTTCTGTATCTCAATTGTATTTGCCAAATGTGCCTTTTTTCAAGCAAATAGTTTTAAGAAATCCTGCAGAAAGACTGGGGCTTTTTCAAGAGAGTACTTAAATTAAAAAAAAAAAAAAAAAAAAATCTTCTGTATATGGAAATGACTCTGCAGGCAGTGCAGGCTCTGCATTAGTTTTCTCTCTTTTTGTACTGATGGTAACAATGTGAAATAGAACAGGTGAAATACCTGCAAGGTAAGATGGATACAGATTTGTGATATGTTAGGATAACTGAGGTTAGTAACTGAGGTTTAGTATTGCCATGAACCACTTAAAGAGACAGAGATCACTGTCTTCCTGAATAAGTTTGTCCCAGCACGAAGAAGAGGAACCATACGTTGTACATGTCCTAAATGAGGAACTGGCTCACAGTCTAATGAGTTATGTTACATAACGTGCTTTTTATTAGTTTTAAAGGACCCTGGAAGTACAATGGATGATAAAGAAAATCACTTGCGTAGATTAGCATGTGTATTGGTAATAGGGCTATGTATGTAGTTTCTCTCGCTGTGGACCAAAAGAATGCTGGCTAGTTAACAAATGGTTAGTGGAGACAATGGAGAAATCAACTGGGTGTCCTTCCACCTCTAGACTACTTCTATATTTGTTTGTGAAAATACATGTTTGTATTGCCATGTGGTGCTCAAGTCCTATTTTCAATCTTTTGGGCTTCATTCACGAGATGTATTCCTAAATTGTTAGATTTGCTTTGTTATTATAATAGCTAGAACCCATTTTTTCCATTTTGTTTTAGATTCCTAATACTCACAGTGAGTTTAAAATGCTTCCCCTTACCCCCCTCCCTCCTTTTTTTCCTTTTCTTTTTGAAATCTCTTTTTGCTGATGATAATTTTGGTATTCCCTAAATCTCAGTCTCATTAGCTCTTCATCTTTTCCAAAATATATTAGGCCACATTGACTTTTACTATTCTTCCTGCTTTTTTTTTTTTCCTCAAAGACAGTGAATAAAACTAAGGACAAAATAAAGAATCCTTCATATATTTGCACGCCTGCCTCTAGAAAAGCCTTAGTCATATACAGAAAACTGACAGTGGATCTCATGTGAGAGATCCCTGGTTAGCAAGGTATTATTTACTTATTTATGGATATCCTTTGGCTCTAGTATCTCTGCAGTCTGTAACAGTCTTAATCAAACTATTGATGACCCAAAAAAGAAGTGCAACTTTGCCAGTGGTGTGAATGCAGCTGTATCAACATTTTTCTCAGTTCAGATCCTCATATTGCTAATGGAAGAAGGAATAGTGCTTGTTCTCTGGCTAGATTACAGATGGTGTGTGCTAGCACTTGGCTCCTTTGCTCTTCTCTCAAATATTACAGTTCTGCTTAAATGCTGAACAGGAGAAAATGTTTGGGGAGCAAAAAGAAGGTGAAGATAGTCTTAAAAGTAGGAGAACAGAGACACTGAATAATAACCTGTCATGCCCCTCTGTTTCTGCTCCTTGTGGCACTTCCCTATAAATACCCATCGTTGCTCTTTAGAGTAAGTGGACAGTTGATGTAACATAATGTACAACTTCAGAGCTGTGACTGCTGTTTGTCTTCAGGAAATTCTTACGGTTCATTGTTGAACGGTAGAGGTTTGAACCACAAAAAGTGGTATATTTGGTGAAGAACTACATGCTTTTTTGCCTTTTCATCTTTCCAGTGACGCACAGTCCCAGATGGACTCTTCTTTTTTGTTCTCCATATTGCCAGTCATTTCTTACTGCCACTCTGAAATGACTTGACCTTGAGACATAATTATTTTGTCACTGAAAGTAAAGCAGTTCAGCAAGAAAATGTATACGGGCATGTGGAAGGGTTTTTGTGATATTGTGCGTAGATGGAAGCAGTAAAGCAGCAGCATGCTTATTAATGGAGGAGCAGAGGGCAGGCAGTTCTGTGGGGGTTCATGCAGCTACCTTGGCTACTCCATGCCATCATGAGGGTTTTACTTTCCTGTGACTTTTTGTGTTTGATGGGAAGAGCTAAATAAATGAGGTTGTGAGCGAGGATAAAATATTTGGTCCATCAGTAGTTGCATGTGACCTCATTAAGCCAGCTGTTCTGTGTTTCTTGGATGCATTTTTATCGTGGCTTTTTTCTTCATGGGTATGTCAGACAGACAAAAGTGTACTTAATGGTGGAGAATTTTTATCCTTAGTCAGTTGTAATCTGGAAGGGACACGCACAATCTTGCATCTCTGATTAAATGATTATTTCTGATGAGGTTTGTTTCTAACTAGTAGTAAATCTGCTAATCAAGAAGATACAGTAACTGTATATATGAAACATGTATGTTTAAAATGATGCGTGGGGGAAAGTTTCATGACTACTTGAAAGTGGTTGTATCTTTAGATAATACGATCACTTAAAATACAGTGACATCATATGTAGTGGCAGTCGTTGGAAGGAGTTGTACCAGGGAAAGAAAAACCTTGTATGGCAAACTGTAACAGAGCTTTCATCTCTGGGCTACACAAAAATGCAAAGAGTACATCAAGTGAGTTTGGAAAAACAGGCATTGGGATGCTCTCTTTCTGCGTCTGGTTTAAATATAATGTGTTGTCTGATAGCGAACAAGCTCTGAAAGTTAATATTTAACTTTCCTAAAAACAAAAAAAACCCCACTTTGTTAAAAGTTGTTCTCACGTAGCAGTTTAGTGCTGGGGTGTCTCTGGGAATTTCGAAGTATCTCTCTGATCCTGCATTTATCTCAGGAATGCTGTGTCAGAAATCAAAACTCTCCTCATATCTCAAGGATTATCAACTTCCCAGCCATAGCTGGAGAGTATACAGTAACAGCTATGTGAGTGAAACCTTACTGAAAGGCTGCCAGGTTCTGAGCCTTCGCAAACAGCTAGGTGAACGTGTTCATTCCCATGCCAAAAATCTTCCCCTTATCTTATGTGAAGATACAATCTTGTGATTAGTGGGTGCCAAGGGTTTATCATGATAAAGTTCAAGACTTGCATTGGCTTTTACCAGCATCCACGGGGACTAAATGAATGTTCCAATTTCAGTGAGTCCTGAAACAACGGTTTTCTTACTTAGTAGTAATCCTGTAGAAAAGGACAGGAGGCTAATGCAAAGAAATTTAAATAAATTGGAAAGTAAAGAAGTTCAGGTTTTTAAAAAAAAAAAAAAAAAGGAAAGGAAAGGAAAGAAAAAGAGAAGCAGAAATTTCAGTTGAATGTTTTTACTATGCAGTGCAAAATAATAACTTGGTCTCACCTTGCATTTACTCTCGTGTTATTATTGGAAGCTGGTATAAAGGGTTTTGAAGAACAGAGACTTTCAAATCACAATCTTGTATTTTGTATTAGATATCAAGTTGATTTTTATATGAATCAATACATTTTAGGCTTCATTGATTTAGGCTTGAAGTGTAAAAAGAGTGAAATTCTCATTTACAAGATTAAGTCCCCTAGTCACAGATAAGGACAGAATATGAGAATGTTGAATTTCTGAAGTTTTTGGTCCGTGCACTGATGAGAAGTTTTGGTGCCCCGAAAATCTGCATTTTGTGTTAGTTGGAAGAGTCAAGTCATTTGAAGTTGTCTCCCTGCCAAGTTGATTTAAAGCTGATTCTTTCTATCTTCTTGTCTTTCTGCTGCCTGTTCTCTGATCTCTTATGGCTCTGAGAGAGTCTCTTATTCTTTCTTTCTACTTGGGTATTTAAAGGGACATAAGAGAATGGGTATTATCTGCAGACAGCAGAGCCCGTGGAATGATGCTGACATGGCAGGCTGCTTTCCTGACTTACAGAGTAGAGGTAAAAATAAGTTTCTGATCCTCTTTATTGGTCTTTGCTCGTTGCACAGGAGCTCGTGAGTGGTCATCATTCTGATAGCTTGGAACAAGACTAACTTCTTTCTGAATTGAAACCATTATCCCTTAGGGAAACAGGCATACCGTCACCTATTTTGCTGCTCAGTGCTAAACACTTGAATGCTGAGATTTATATTCATATAAATTCCTGTATGTCAAGAGAAATTAGAGCTCATGTAACTATTTTTAAATTATAGTGAGATCATCAGTTTGGGCTGGCCCATGTTGTATTAGGAATGTTTGTCTCATGCCCAAGGTAAATCTGTTACTTAAAATACTTTTAAAATCAATTGCAGACTTGCCAACTTGTGAAGAATAAATAATTTGGAAAAATGTGCTCAAAATTTATGATGTATTTGTATACATTTCGTACTTCTTTGTTGAAACAAAGGAATCTGTGATCTTGAAAACAAGAAAGCTTTCAGTAAGTAAATCCTTATAGAATTTGGCAGAATGGATCATTATTGTGCAAGCCTTTGTCTGTGATAGAAGTCAGCGTTCAGCTCAGTGGTCTGTGCTCATTCAGCAGTGAAAAATTGTCTGCAACACGAAGGCTTCTTACACTTCAGCATAATTGGGACTAATAACACACTGACCTTCTGGCTAAGATGTATTTATGGTGGCTAATTCTCACTATGCCTGACCTACGTTTATCAGTTCACTTGCTGTAAACTCCTCCTTCAAGCCTTAAAAAATTTGATTTCAAATTATAAAGGAAAACATATAGTTAAGTGAAAGAGGCAATTGGACTATTGTTTTCAAAATAGTGCTGGAGATCTGCTTGGTATGTGTTAAGAATATTACGTATTTTTCTAGTTTATTTCTTCTGTATCAGAATATTATGACAATAGATGTTATAATTTACAAATGCAACCAGAAATAATAATTAACTGAAATGCTGTGGTACTTCAGATATTAAGGACTGAAATGTGTTGATGGTTTTCTTCGATGTAACACGTCTCTAGCCACGTGTGAGGTTGCTGAATGTTGGTTGCTATTCTGATGAAATTAATGTACATTTATAGATATATTGTTTTTGTACATTTAGTTATGTCCATTCCCATGCATTTTTTCTAATAGTAACATTGATTTTACTTCTATTAGCATTTAATTAATCTTGTAAAAACAATAGTGATTCTTTTTAACCATTACATCTCTACCTTAATATTCAGAGAAAGTACCGCATTCCTGTGCAAACAAGTAAAAATGAGAGAATTTAATGATTTGAATAAAAGAAAACGGCCAACCTTTATGCTTTGAATATATGCTAAGTTATTCATGTGTTTTTCAAAAATGTGCTTTTCCAGTGGAGATGGAATGGGAAAATGTGCGTAGAAGTAAACATTCTACAATACTATGATTACATTACAAATATTGCAGTCATGCTCATCTATGAAATAATGAAAATATTTTGATGCTTCAGTTGATTGTTCTTGCAATACTTGAAGCTTTTTGAATAAAGTAGTTATGGTGACTGACCATAAGGCAAAGAGCAAAAGTACATTTGGGGTTTTGAGATGTCTTTATATTGTACTTTTGGCCAATATCTGACGCTTCTGGCTGTGAGCTTCAGATTTCTTTCCTCACCAAAGATGCTGTTTATTTTGTTTGAATTACTTCAGTTGACCTTTTAAGGTCACTGTCTAAAATAAGTTCCATTCAGAACTGGAAGTTAGAGGTGAAAACAGCTTTATGGTGAATTCATCTATGCTTCTGTTTTCTTCCAAGGTTTAGATTTCTTAATGTGAATCAGCTATTTCTCCATCCACTGAACAGTTGTCCTTCATTTTTTTCAATGTTTATGAAGCACAGCAGAAGTCTTTGGTCATGGTGCGTCATTAGCAGTCTCTGGACCTTTTAGCAAGTTTGAAACAGGGGACCAAGATCTAAAATAGTCTCTAAACAGAGAAATTATGGTGAAATTCATGAAACAGTTTTTTTCTCGATCTAAAAGCTTAGGAAAAAAAAATGCTTACCAGGTGTGAAAAACGATCAGTTTCTTAGAAGACTTTTACTGGGAGTATTTCTTGCACAGAGCATGTAGGAACTGTGTCTGCAATAGGTATGTGCACACTAATTTGTACTGCATAGGTTCTTCTGTATTTCACAGTCTGAAGTGTGTGATTATTCATTTTTGTTCATTGGATCAAAGTGAAAGGGAAGAAGTTAGGTAATTACTACTTGTAAGTCTGTCAACATCTCTTCCTTGTAGCTGTGTATTGGTGCTATATGCCTAGTGCTAAGTATGTTCCTTAAAGTGAATGCCATTGCTATGTACTGAAAATTACAGTGCAAGTGTTGGATTATAATTCCTTTTTATGTTAATGATGGGAAGTTGCTGAATGAATGAGAGTGGTAGCTTAATGTGCACATCCAAATCTCTACAGATTTGGAAGTGAGAAGGTATGCAAAATATCTTAAAAGTCAGAAGGGTCTGCTGTACTCACTGCTGTCACAGCTCAGAGAAAAAATCTCTCTAATTTCTTTGCTTGAATGCACTTCTCCTTGGGTAGCTATAGAGAATCTTGTAACTTGTTGAAGGTGCTCCCTCAGTGCAGCTACGCTAAAGCATGCTGAAGGTCAGTAGAAGCTTACAGCATGGAATGATCATATGTGGTGTTATGCTAGAAACAGCTCAAAAAATGAAATAGGATTTCTTTCATGTTTGCACAGACTGTTACGTGTGGGAGAACATGTTTATTTCTGTATTTTCATCCAAAATGAGGAGGTTTCTAATATCTGAAGTTACGCCCAGTTATGTGTATCTGGTATTTTTAAGATGTGCATCTGAGTTACCCTTTAAGTCTTGAAATATTAGCTGCTTCCTAGTTCTTGGGGATCAAAGTGGAATCGTGGAATAGGATCTGTAGTGCTCATAGATAGTCAGAGGGCACAGCCTTCCTGATTTCAAGCTTCAAGAGAATTATGATAGACTTTTAAGCTGGAAACATAAGACTTTGTAACTGCAGAAGAGACTGTAGAAGGTAATTCTATGTCTTCCAATTTAAAGTTATGTGAATTGTATCTTAGACACAACCTATTTATGCATAATTGATGTCTACAGGTGGCACCAGAATTTGAAACATCTAGTAAGATGTTCTGCCGTTCTGCATTGCATGCAGTGCAATTGTGGGTGTAATTGTTGGCTGTAAAGAAATATTTGTTTCTGTATCTTAGTGAGTGTGCTCATTTCCAGCTCATTCATTGAGACGTTATGCAATCTATGTGAGTAGACATGTATTTCTAACTTGCCTGTTTAATTTTGGTTAATATTATTGGTCAGTATTTCTTGAATCGGTTACAAAAGCTTAAAATCAGTAGGGGAATACACCTGGACATTAATAGTGCATTTGGTATACCGGGGAAATATCCAGATATTTATTATGTGTGGATGCATTTTCTACCAAATAAACTTGGTGAATTCCTGAACCCATCCCAGCATTTTACAGCTTAGCAGTAACAATTTCCAGGCGGCTGATATCACACAATATTGAGCAAAATATCCCTTTGTTACACCTTGGTAACGCAGAATTAGTTGGTAGTGCAGATACAATTTAAAAGACTGTCTGAATAAATGAATCTTAAGAGTGCATTGTTCATTTTGGGGGGGAAACTGACACGAGCCTATCAGTGAAATTCATTTGTTTGGGCACAGTATCTAGATTTGGGTCTCAGGTGTTGCTTCTATTTTTTAGTGTATAGTTAACATTAGCAGTCACCCTTATAATGATATGACATGTAGTACCTCCATGTACGGTGGCTGCCTCCTCCTGCCATTAAGAAGGGTTGATTTGGTCACTAACATTGTCTAGCTTCTGTGACATCCTTTGAACTGAAGGGAGTTGAATTCATTACGTTCTTTTCTTCATTGTGACAAGAATGATTTTAGAAATATCTAACAGAACTTCTTGATTACTATTATCACACCCTTATTTGGGTCATTTTTAAGTTACTTTATTTAGAAAATGAATGTTTTAAGGCTATTAAGGGAATAGTTTCAGCGTGTGGTTATAGTACTGCCAACAAAAGATGTGATTAAATAAATTGAATGTTGAAGACTTTCGGCTTACGGTTAACACCAGGTAATTAAAAGTAAGCGCTGCTGTGGGAGTGCATTATATATCAGCTGTACTCTTTACCTCATTAGCTGGGTTTTTGCATGTTTATGGAGCTAACTTGCAATTAAAAATGCCTTTAACGTATGCTTAACAAGGCCTTTTAGGTATTTGGAATAAAGTGCTACAATTTAATTGAAATTTGTATGGCATAAATAGATGTCGTAGTAACATACGAGATAAATCTCCATGCCTAACTTCCCACTTCGCATCTTTTCATCGTTAGTGCTGTCTCCAAGGCCTGAAATTAAACTTGCATAAAAAATGGAGATTTTCTTCTGCTGCTGAGAGTCTCTTGATATGTCAACCAAACTTCAAAGATATAAAGTTATACTCAAACTTAGGTTATTAGCTATATGTTTATTTTTATATATTTTTATATTAGCTTTATGTGACAGCTGAATGAATGTTAACACACCGATTCTACTGTGCCACTTTTAGCTATAGTATATCCTTCAATTGTCAGTTGTACATTAGAACATCTGAAGGAGTACTGTCTAGGCAACCCCTACTATAGATTTTGTCATTGACCCTTCTTGAAACTGTGTTGTACCTGAATGCTTGTTGCACAGCGATTTTGATAAACTGGCTTTGATATTAAGCTATTGTAAAAAACTAAATGGCAGTGAAGTGTCCTTTTGGATAAGATAGATCACAAAAAATGAAAGTAGAGAACAAGCAACGATTTGACAGGACACAGAAGCGTATGTGCTACATTTGTAAACAAGGATTGTGTGAACTTTCCTACAGTATTAATTTGTAACTTGTTGTCTTCATGTAGGAGTGTTGTAGTACCACCCAAGAAATCAAACATTTCCGCTACTACAGCTCCTGTGGGTATTCCTGCAAATGCTGTCAGTGTGGTTTCTTTAGATTCGGCACAAGCTTCAGATTTATCAGCTGAATCTCCTGGTAAGTGAGAGTACCCTTCCATACTTGCTTCCCTTTTCCCCACCATCCATTGTGAATGCAAATGAACAAGTTATGTGATTTCCTAATAAAAGTAAGTTGTGTGTCTTAAATCATTAAATGAAAATAACTGTTTTTATTAATTACTTTCAGGTGTAATATTGACTAATATGTATTTTAACTGTTTATATGTCTGTTTTTTACATATGAGTTATTTCTAGTTGTTGATCGTTATTGCTGGTTATATGTTCTCACTGGAGAACGTGTCAATTTGGGAAGACGGTTTTTTGTGGTGTCCCGTTTTGTTTCTTTTTTTCTCCCCTGAATTACTGGAGTGCATCAGGTATAACATCTCCTAAATTATTAAGTCAGACAAAAGGGCCTTTGAGACTTCTGTATCCAGCATACTACTGTATTTGTATCTGTCATATAATCTCCTGTAGTAGTTTATAGGCTTGCATTTGTTATCTGTGCATGTAACAGAAACCAGTACCAGATACTTCCATAGAATTGTTTGAGTTGCAAGGGACACTTAAAGGTCTTCACAGTGCTTTACAGGAAAATAAATGTGATACTGAATTAAACTTGATGAAATGTCAGTGACTTTATATTCATGAACCCATGTAAAATTTCATGCTTTTGAATGTTTTCTGGTGATTTATCACACAGATAATTTTATTATGCTTAGTTTTGATTCTGGAGATACATAAGAGCTTAAAAAAACAAAACGGACAAAGCAAAAATGAACAAAAAAAAAACCCAAACACAATCTCATCTTTTTTGAGTAAGAATGAATTGCAGAAATGATGTTCTATTTAAAAACAATACAAATGTTTGTTAAACTTCTTTGAGGTATTCTTTTTACCTCTTAGCTGATCAAGTGCACGTCTGATCCTGTTGAAGTAGCATAATTTCACAATTCTTCTGATTTTAAAAAAGCAATCATTATTTATTAATTTGTTTGTAGTGTAAACACAATATATTATACTATTTTTTTAACAAATTTTTTTGTTACATAGAATATAAAAATTATTTATAAATTGTAGGACATTTATCTGAGGGTGTGTTTTTTAAGGCTAATTAGGACTGAAAATGATATAAAAGTGCTTCCAGTACCTTTAGTCTAAGGTCAGATTTGGTGTTGCTGCTGAAGTAATTGCTTTGGACAGTTCTTGCAGTAGGGACAGAAATGAGTAGGTTGTTTATAAGCAAAGTGGTCCTTTGAACCCTTCGTCTCTCCGGTTGTTCCATGTAAGATAAATGATATTTAGCCTTATATGCTGTTTCAAAGGCGTGCTTTTTTGCTTAGCCCTGTTGAAGTCACAAGGCTAATCTAGGTTCTCATAATTGTGTTTGTGAAGTTGAATGTCAAGACTTGAAAATGATTTGCATCTTAATGAAGGAAATCTCAGTTTTCAGTGGTTGAACATTTTTTCCCCCCATTTTTATGATCTTGTATCCAAATTGCAAAGGTAAAAAATAGAACCCATTCCCATGTTCTCATGTGTACAGCAGATATTTGTTGTCATCTTCAGCTGCTCGTTGTGTTTCATAGGGAAATCCAAAAAATTTTACCAGCCATGATAAATGAAAAGCTGTTGAAACTTACTATGTTTTTATTCTTTGCAAAAGGCGGAATTCATTTAGTGATTGAAACTCCAGGAGGCTGTTCTAGAGCAGTTTAGTAACTATGTTTGGACTAGGAAAGAATGTCGTCTTAAAATGGCAAAGTGCTGTTGGGAAGATAGACTCTGAGAAGTGAGTCTGTTTTTAAATGTATAAAACCTGATCTACCTTGAAATTGCTTTTTAAAGTAAGTTACTATGTATTAATTTCTCACCTTATTACCCAAGTTAGATATGGACTTAATTAGTACCATTTCTTAAGGCAATGTTTATTTGCTCTTAATGGAAACAAATCAGATCAACACTGATTTTCAGATTTATTCAACCTTCTAAGAAAGTAGAGAAGAAATACAAGTGTCCCTGTGTCTGTGGAATGTATAAGAAATGCAGACAGTAAACAATACTGTTGTGTTTGGTAACTGTGTGACTTTCAGCATGTCTAGGAGTTTTGGCAAAAATTCTGCACCTAATCTGAACAGATATGCATAAAAAGAAACAAATCAGAATAAAAATATTACATATGTTTAGGCTGGCAGTCTAACTTATTAAAAGAAGAAGTGAAGGGTTAAATGAAATCATGATTTCAAATGAAATGTGAGACTTTTTTCCTACTAAAATAATGGCATGGAAACAAAAAATGTGTGGAGTTAGTGTAGCTTATGTTTGTGTCGCTTAGGTAAATTGCACACGTTTAAGTTTGAAATGCAGTTCTTGATACGGGCTTTAGCTTTAATGGATTAACACTAAATGAAGTTTATATGAAATTAGAATAAAAACAAAATTTTCCCAGAGTTTACATCATGTTTTTCACTCATTTTTGTCTAAATGCAGCTGAGTCGATACTTCATACTCATTTTTTTTTTTTTTCAGCTAACATTTTTTGCAAGTCTGTTTACTTAATCATTAAGAAAAACTGTTCTTTGAAAACAGCTGAGCCTGGCACTATATGTAATGAGTATAAATTGTAGGCTTTCACATCTTTATGAAAGTTATTTATTGAACGACGTTACTACATTATAAAATAAATTTCAGCTGCTTTTTCTAAGGTAGAAAATATTTTACAAAATGTTTGATATGCATTTGTATGATACCTTTCAAAAAGCAACTAACCTTTACATATAATGCCTTATTGTGTAGACTTGCATTGCTTTACTCAAAAACAGATGAAAAGGAGGTAAAGACCTAGAAATAAAATGAAACAGCAAGTGACAGTTTTTTAGCTGTAAGATGTGTAAGCATAATATGGGCATAAGTTCTAGGTAGTATGTGAACATCCTCCACCTACAGGTGCAGTACCAAAATTACATGCTGAAATATTAGTCCATATAGTTTCAGAGGTGTCTGTTCATGTTTGTTGTGTGATAGAATTGATCTATCTCCTCACCAGTATTTTTTCCTAGAGTTGCCTAACTTGCCTGTAGCTCGAAGTCTGTGAGTATGTCAGATATTTGACCCTTAACATTGTCTGAAGCTTGCTGGACTTTATATCAAGTGGATGTGACATGTCCTGGCCTACCAAATATGAGGTGTTGACAAGTTAAAATGATAACCATCTCAGCTCGCTCTATTCCTCTGATACTCTGAAAGAGGGTGAAAACATGATTTGGCCTCAAACAGTGTGTCCTTTTAGCAGAAGCTTCTTCCCATTCTCTTACTCAAAGCACTGAATATTTCAGAGCACAAAAAAAACCTCTTTCTGTATGCAGATCTGCCCTTTCTGATGTAAACTTGCTTTTGAACATTTTTACGATGGCTCATATCTGGGCACGTCTTCTGCTGAAATTTCTATCCCAGTTTTTCGAAAGATCCTGAAAATAAATGGAGAAAACAAAGGCTCTTCTTAGCCCTGTCTTACTGAGGGTGTATTGAGCAAAAGAGCACCGTTACCCAGGGAGCAGGAATTCACTTGAGTTGTTTCTTCTTGGAATTTGCTTTAGGCAGAAGGTGAGATTTAATATTTTACACACTAAGTGCCCATGAAGGGCTATTGGGAAGGCAGGACTTGGTGAAGGTGTCTGAGGTACTGTAAGTGTACTAGTAGGGTGCTTGTATTTCTGTTTGCCCCCTAGTTTTCTTTTTAAACATCTTAGTTACAGTTGGAACGTTCTGAAGTAGTATGAACTTCTTTTGAATGATTTGGCAGTTTTCTTTCCAGCTGTTTTCTGTGATGCTGAGTTTCTCCATTTGTATACTTAAAGGATTGTGTATATGTGTTACTGTTGTGGTGTGATTTTGAGGCTTTTGAATAATTGGAAAATGCTTGTTCAAGTGTCATTTTTACAAAGAAGGAGTATGAAGGGAAGAGGCAAATGTGCATTGTGTCTTGTCCTTACTGGCACTCCCAAGTATATAAAGCACTGAGAAGTTCCTCACAGTTTCTGTTGTTTGCCTCCTGTCTGTCTGCTTGTCCTGAGTGAAGGCATGCATGGTCTGTTCCTCAAAGTCTGAAGTTATAAACAAGGCCATTTCAAAGGCTGAGGTGAAAACAGGCATGGGTACTTGGATTGAAGCTGGGAATAAGCACTAACACGAGGTTAAAAAAAAAGCATTTGTGAGTCCATCCTAGTTCCACGTGTTGGAAAATGTACAATTTCTCCCGCAGATAGCTGCTTTTGCAGAGAAGAATGGTGTTCATTGGTTTTTATACAGAGGTAAAAATATCTTCACGCCTTGCAGTAAGGTGGGAGACAGGCACAAGTTGAAGTGCACGTGAAGTGAGTTACCATCAGTGCAGTAGTAATTCAAGAAACCTATTGAAATATAATAAGTATTTCAAACAGCAGTTGAACTCGACATTAACAGTAGTTGAAGGCTAGTTACCAACAAGTTTGATGACACTTAGAAAATAATCTGAAATGTTAATGACATGCAGCAAAATATTTGAATGCTAGTATGAAAATAGTTTTAGAACAGCTTCTCTTCAGAATGCACCGTTGTTTTGTGAAATCTGTTTTCGTTCAACCTGCAGACATGTTTATGTAACAGATAGCTTATATTAGCTTATAAAAACCTTTCATTGTAGTCTTTCATTTTACACTCCCAGCCTGGAAGTCTATTTTTGAACGAGCTCATGATTTTACCAGATATTCCTTTAGTAAAAGGAAAGTATATTTCAGTTTGTTAGATCAGTTGTGCAAAACTAAGAAGTGTAATAAGTCATTTGTTTTTTAAGTTGTCTGCATCCTCCCAGGCTGAAGTATGTCACCGGCTGTTTCTGTATTGCCCACACGTATTTTAAATGCTTATGCTAAAGCATTAAGATCTTACAGAAGGAGTTGCTTTAACAATATTTTATTGCTGGAAACATCATTTGTTTAGACCTTTGGGGACCTTGAATAAACAATAAGGTTTCACTGCAAGGGTGCTAGACAGATGATCTATTTGCATTTTCTTTTATGTCCTTGCTAATGTCTGTAAAACTGTCAGTTTGAAGGAGCCAGTTTATCAGTGAAAGGATAAGGAAGAGATAAGTTGGTTTAGTTCCACATGTTTGAAGTAGCTACTGCACTTACCCACATGTGTGTTGTAGATGAAAATATGCTACTGAAGTTTTTTTTTTTTTTTTTAAAGCTAACATACTGGAATAAAAAGCCATTTTTGAGTCAAAGTCAGAAATAAAAGATTTTCACAAAACAAAAATTAAATGCAAATACCACCATGTGTACTGATCACATCTGAAAATCTCAGCTGTGATAAATTGGAGATGCACTCTTTTTAGTGAAATGTGTCTGAGGTTAAATGTGGGTATAGGTCATGATAAACATGGAGAAATGTAAACCATAAATATCATTACGTAAGCTTAAATTACAATATCAGTTTGTGTAGATGCCTCAATTCCTGACGTAAGCTTTTGTCAAATTCAGATTTTTAGTGCTCTTTTTTTGTTCTGTGTTTTAAGATGCATATTAATTTAATATGTATTGGTTTTACATTTACACATTTAGACCTAGTCATTTTCTACTAGGAAGTTTGTTTTGATTTCTAAAAAGAGCAGTCATTCTCTCCTTGTTGTCAGACAGTTCCTTTACCTGTTGAAATTTTTGCCAGTGCTATTGTGTGTTTTAGAAAAAAATAACCTAGTGTTCAGTGCGTGTCTCTTTATTAGCCTCATGATGGCTATTATGCCTTTTAATTGTCTTAGCAGATGTTTTCCTTGATTTTTTTTTTTTTTTCCCCTTCAGTTATTTTACTTGTGGCCTAAATGCTGCACTGAGTTTCTTTCATCTCATTTAACTGTAAAACTCCTGCCATCCTGCTGCACTGCTAAAGCCTTTTTTTGATTTTCCTTTTATTTTTGATGACTGACGTACTCAAAGATTAGTGGATTACAGGTTACAGATTTATATATAGTAAAAAGCCTGGATGCTTTTATACAACAAAATATTCTTCTGTCTGCTTGTTGAGAGGACTTCCTTATTTTGGAGGCTTTAGATATAATGTCAGTCCTGTATTCTGTTCAGCTTCCCCAGTCAGTGTACAAATTTCAGCAGACAGACAGTGTTTGGGCTGAAGTCTGTCACTAGGCACTTATGTATTAAGTTGAAGCACTTTTTTTTTTTTTTTTTTGAGTATAGAGATGCTGGGCTTTAGAGAGAAAAATGAGAATTGTATTTAAATAATTAAAATATGAAAGTTATCACTAAAATGAATTATTTTCAGGTTTCAATCCAAGAGGTAATGGGGAAAGAGATATTGTGTATATTTAGGTATGAATGTATGTATAAAAAAGTGTAGTTATTATCAGTATGTAGCTATTATCTGTAGTTATGTACTACCCTGTTATGAACTTTTGAATTGCTGATTTATTTTTATTTTTGCTTTCTGTGATATTCGGCTTATTTATTTATATAAGTTAATATCTTTCTGATTTTCAGAACATCATTTGAATGCTGCTTCTTTGGGAAGACCAAAATGTATTTAGGTGGTCTGTCTATGTAAAACCTAATTTAAAAAAAAAAAAAAAAAAAAAAGTGTTATTATCTATGAGCACTAGTTATCAGAAGTACTTAAGTCAAAATTGAAAAATATTTTAGCTACTCCCAATGAATCCATTTGTCCCTCTAAAGCGATATATATTGATTTGCCTTGATTATATACATTATTTTGGAAAGATCATGTAGAACGTTCACGTTCTACCTTACTTTCACCTAATGCTTTGTTCTGTACTCTTTCCTCTCATTCTATATAGCCCACCCAAATTTGTTTTTGACCCTGTCATCCCATACAAAAGCCAATATAAGAGCTTCATGTTGAATTTATGAAAAGAGTGATTCACATTTGCACAGAAATCTACCTATGAAGAAAAAAATTGAAAAAGAACTTAGAATTTTGATGCATTGTTTTTTTTAATTAGTTTCTACGTTGCTTTTATAATGTGACTAAGGACAAACATGTCTTACAATGAGAAATACATCCTTGGGGAATAACATATCAGTGTTCTGGAGCAGAAGTTTGAAATGTGACAGCAGAAATAACCTTAGTATCAAGGATGTATGCTTTGCCTTCTACTTAAAAATTTATTCCACTTCAGTCATGTAGAAAAACATTGAAAAGTTGTAGATGACGCATTTTGGTTGGCATTTTGAAGGTCTTTGCAGCCTAGTTTCACAAAGGTTGTGTTTAGTTAAGTACACGCCATTGTAGGTAGGGTGATTGGGAGTTTTTCTGCTGTCATTGTTCTAAGAAGGATCAGGTCTTTGCTAAGCTAGATATGGGAACTACTGTGATTAAACTGTTGTTTCATGCTTCCTTCTGCTGCCCTACTTCAGCTGCAGTGGGATTCTGTAGCTGTCACACTGAGAGGAAAGAGAATAGGACAGGGCCTTAAGTAGGAAAGAGACGGAAGTGCAGATGGTCTAGAAGTGGTCATTTTACTCAGAATTTCACAGAAATCTGTTTGCTAAGATTCATTCCTCTCTATAATTTGAAATGCAGTGCAAGACTTGTGAGTTTCACCATTCCTGTCCTGGCTGCAAATACCTGTGGAATCTCTGGCTGTTCTGCTTAGCCTCTGTCAATCACTGCTGACACCAAACCAGCAAACCGCAGTGTAGTTTGGAGTTTGTGTTTCTCTTTTCTTACTGGACAGCATTTACTACCTTGCTGATGAAGCCATGTGGTGTTAGTTTGACATAACACAATTGTGTTTTTTTGTTGTTGTTTGTTTGTTTGTTTGTTTTTTAAAGTGTAGGGTACATAAAAGACTCAGTCTTCACTATTAACCTGTGAATAATCAATGGGAAACAGTTAACTCATAAATGAAGTTATACTGCTGCCATCATGCTAATAAAGCTGACGGTGCAATGGACAATTTTATCATAGCTGTCCTTGTCAGAGTCCTGGTGTGGCAGTGCTTTAAACTAGACACGCTGGTTTTGTATTCTGCCTTATCAGATGCATTGGTAACACTGGCAACAGAAAGTAAAGGGTTTCCTGTTAATTAAAAATTGGATGAGCACTTCCAGTAACCAAAAGAGATACTTGAAAATGTTGCAATTTGGCTTTATGTTAGTATATATTAATTTATTAGTAGTAGAATATAGTAGTGCATTACAGGAGTATTAGGTTATGTAAGTCATATGCACTATCTCATAAAACATTATATGCACTATCTGTTTCAGGGTTGCAAGTGTTAAATTTATTGAGACGTGTAGGTGATAAGGCCAGAAAAGATCAGTTTAGTCTGAGTTCCTCCTTAAAGCAGTTGGCAGGGGCTTCAGCGCATTACTTTCTTTTTATGCTAGAGTAACATTTTAAAAGCTTACTAGGGCAATATTTGGTAAGTACAAATGCAATTAAATAAGAATCTTGTGGCAAATAAAGTTTGTGGTACAGAGAGGTTGAAGAGTTGATCTAGTTTATCCCAAGTGTACTTGAAAACAATAGCTTCTCATAATAGAGTGTGAGACTTAAGTCTGATCCAGATGTATAACCTCTGTTATGCGTTTCTTATATCATTAGTTTCTTATTCTCTCTTGTAGGAAGGCGTTCATCTAATTCAAAACTGCCATCTGTCCCTACAGTTTCTTCAGTGCCTGAGGATTCTGCTTCAAATATGAGGTAAATTCTGTAATTGAACATGTGAAGAGCTGTGCTGTGGCTTACATTTTGATACTCCAGTTGATAATCCAATTCCACATTTCAATCAAAATCAATTAAACTTCTTTGTTTTGGGTTGTTCTGGGTGATCAATATCTAATCAGGGCTGGAGATAATATAAGTGTTGGGTTATTGATACATCTGTATCACTTTGACATTGGCAAAATTCTGTGCTCCTTTCTGCAGAATTTCTCCAGTGTATTGTTTTGTTAATCGTATGTGTCTTTTTACTAGTATTACAGACAGACTTGAACATGCTTTGGAAAAAGCTGCCCCACTTCTGAGAGAGATTTTCGTGGATTTTGCTCCGTTCCTTTCTCGAACTCTTTTGGGCAGCCATGGGCAGGAGTTGCTGATAGAAGGTACAAGTAAGTTTCCATTAAGAACATATGCATTTGTTTTGTTTTGTTTTGTTTTTTAATCTTAGAGACTCAAAATGTCTGTTGTCACTGCTGATGCTGCCCTAGAAACTTTCTTTCTGCCTTCCCTTGCAACTGCCTACTGGATTTTGCTGCCTTTCTTTTCCTCTGGCTTAATTCCTCAGCTGGAGGTCATTGTCACTTCTACCTCATCTTTCCTGTCTGTGCGCTACTTCTTTGCCTATATCTCATCTGATAGTTTCCTAATTTGCATTAGGTCAGACCATCTACTGTCCTATTCGAGTTCTCTGATTCTTCCAGGGAATTGTATCAAAAAACTGATGTCTGAAATATGTCATGCGTGCTTTACAAAGACGACTTTGACCCAGAATTAAGTGTAGAATGTAAAAGCGTAAGGATAGAAAGCCTTGCATTTTCATGGTGTTGCTGTAACAGCAGGTACATTGGAAACTCTGTCAGAGGGTGTTATGAATTAACTCTTACATGAGAAACTTCTTATGTTGTTTTGGTTTCTCATGGGAGGGCAGTAGTGAAGGTAACAGGAATACATTGAGAAGAATTGTGTCACTTCTTAAGTGATAAAGATTCAAGTGTACAGCATTAATAGTGACTTCTCCTAGTACTGAATGGTTGAGCTTGAGAGGGTCCGAGTTTTCTTTCTACAGTTGGGTTTCTGTTTTTTCTAAAAACAAGGCAGAGTCCTGTGAAGCAAAGGTCAGTGTTCTGAATGTAAAAAGTCATATTTATTGGAATAATTTTGATTTAATAGTGAACATGAGTGTTTCAGATTTTTCTTAATTTTATCATATAAAACTGTTTTGCTCACCCATTTTTAGAGCAAAAATGCAGCTTTTGTCCGGTTGCAGCGGTGAATTGAATTAGGCCCTGAGCTTGTTGTAACTTCTCATAGTTAAGTACTCACATGCTGGAAGCTCATGGCTGATAAATTTGTGTTGATGGCTTATATTTGAGCAATATCTGTAATAGGTAAAGTTTTAAATTTGCTTATTTCCTAGATTTGGACAGGCATCCTGCATATAGTGCTGACTACTGTCATTGTTGCCAGAAGCACGGATAGCGTATCAAACACAAATAAGTGTTTGTATTAGGCTTGATGTTTAACTTCACTGAAGTTATTTATTTAAGAATTAAACTTGCCTTTTAGGTATTATACCTGCCTGCCTCCCAGGGCTTTTATGACAGGGAAAAGCCTAGGAATTGTCACACTAATATTCTCTGTAAGACTGAACAGGATAGAGTTCTACTTTTGATTATACATATGGAAATTGCCTTAGCTTATAAATATTTTAATTGAAGCTGCCTTGTGAACAAATTCATTTCATTTGTTTAACTGGAATAACAGATTTTTTTCTGAAAAAGCTGTTTACCCAGGGAAGTGAGTATCCTACTTGTATTTTCTTTGTTCCGTTGATACGAAGAATCTGGTTTCAAAATTCTCTTTTTCAAACTTGCTGATTTTATGAAAATATTTTGACTATAGTATAGATTATACAGAGAAATATATATGTATAATATATTATATATTACATATATATATATGGATTTTTATATGATATATCCACAAAAATATATTGTGGATTTGAAGGCTGAAAAAAAAAAAGTAAGAAAATGATTGGGTTTGAGTAGGCAAAAATAAATAATTATTTTTGGGCTAAAAGAACAGTTGTAGACTAATCCCAAACATTGTGCAAATGCAAATAATAACAGTAGTCAAATGAGTTTATAAACAATTGAGAATGTATAATAAGTTGCTGCTTGCACTTCTGCTAAGGTTTAGTGTGGGGTTAGGGGTCAAAGCACTAATAAGAGTGTTTGGGATGTCTGCTGCCATGGAACAAAATGGAAACTTGATTGATAGCTGGGGGCTGAATGTAGAACGTGCAGTGGAGAAAGCAAAGGTCATAAAGCCATTTCCCTTCTCTGCATATATAATGACCCAATCCTTCAAGAAGAAGCAAAATGTAGATACAGTGGATTTAATGTAACGTATGTTAACCATGGTTCTGATCATTTTGAAATTCAAGCATTTATGAAACTCTCAATAATGGAGGTAATGTATTACTATTAGCTGCATCTTTCGATTTGAAGCATGGAATGTATGGTCTCCCTCAGAAAATTTTATTTAATGCTGATAAAGTACAAAATTCTACTGTAAGTGGCATGAGAATGTCAGCTTTCTTTTATTGTTGGGATGCTTCTATTGCACATTACAATACTTTGTGTTAACAAATGATGCCAAATAAACTTGTATTTATGTCTAACATTTTTGTTTTTCCTTTTGTAGGCCTCGTGTGTATGAAATCTAGCAGTTCAGTTGTGGAGCTGGTGATGCTTCTTTGCTCACAGGTGAGATCTATGTAACATCTGAATTGTTCTTTGAACACAATGGAATTTGCTATGAAAAATTTACTTGAAGTTTTAGTTTCAATTTAAAATTTTGTAATTATTTTAAAAATATGAGAAGTAAGGTCTTTTCTCTTACTAAAAGCAGAAGTTTTTTTTTAATAGCAATTTTGATCATTCGGTCAGAGAGAGAAGATACCAAAGGCTTTATGTTACCTTACTGTTGTGTGTTTATATAACCTTGAATTTGACATGCCTAAGTATTTCTGTACTGTCATTTTTGCAAGATGAAATAGAGTCAATGAAATATTAAGGGTATAGAAACAGATTGATATCTGCATCTTGGCGTGCTGAATCCTCTGGGATGTGCGGAATTTTTTCTTTTGTGTAGAGATTATGAAATGAGTGATAAATGCTTTTGAAACCCTGTCATTCTTAATTGATTTGACGAGCAGTAAGAATTGGAGAAAAATGTAAAAGCAAATCCTGGTTGTCAACTGGCACTTTCTCCATTTCTAAAAGCAAAGAAGTTTCAGATGTTTTAGATGCAATTTCCATATTCTTAAATTTGTAGAAAAAGAGACAGAACCCAATAGCTTTCTCAAAATTATGATCAAGGAATGTTATGCTATATTAATTGTTTTCTCTTTTTGATTGTTACTTTCTTTTTTCTAATTAAATGGAAGAATGTTTTTATTGAGCCTTTCTTTTGGTGCCTTAAAAATGATACCTTTCTGGTAGTAAATTCCCCTACTTAAAACTTTAAAATAGCCTTTTTTAATGGGAATGGTATTGGTCTAGAGGTCAAGGGTTCTGACCCATTTCAAAACCTTTGACCTTCATTTACAGCCCTTATGGTTTGCTTGCCTGACGAATAAGGATAATGCAAAATTAATGTTTCTTCACATCGATTTATTCGTTTTAGTGCCTATATTGCCAAATTTATTTAGAGTGTGCTGATAGACATTTCATGAATACAAATGAAAGAATCATAGAAGGTGTGAAAAATCGGTAGTCTGCATTGTCAATAAAATGCAATAAGAACAGTTACTTCTGGAGATTACACCTAATAGATTTTACAATGAACTAGTGAAGAGTACTTATGCTTTCTAGTAAGCTTATTGCTAATGAATGTATGTAGGAATTTGCTCTTCCGCTTTTCCATTTTCTTTGGAAAAGATTGCTTTTATTCTGAAAGAAATTTTATAGTCCTCGTGGAAATTCTGGAATTTAGGGATAGTTATTTTACATATTGCAATGCTGGAAGCAGGCGTTCAAAACTAGAGAACGTGAACTTGATACTGATATGCATTAAAAAAGATTCTTCACCACCAATAAATCTATATGCAAGTTCTAATGCTGCTCATAAATGAGTAAAACGAGCTGAATACAAGATATTTGTCTGAAAGCGTTGTATTGCCATTGAAAAAATTAGATTTTGGTATGCTTTCTCCTGGTTTCAGTAATTAATAATTAACCTTTCCTTCTTTTTAGGTAGAGTAATCTAATCTTTTTTTAAAATCATGTGTCCTTACTGTGCGTCACTTGTTTGGTTGTGGGAAGTGGAAGGGATAAGAAATAAATGACGTGCTCTAATGCATCTATTTGTCATACGTGTCACAGTGCCATTTAATACTAATTTAATCAAATTGAGGATATAGCGATTGCTTAGTACTGCTGGTTACTGAGACTGAGGTTGTTCTTGCTGAAATAGTAGAAATAAACCAGTAAAGTCACAAAGACCTCAGAATCTTTTTTTTTTTTTTTAAGTTGCATAGCAGCTGTAGTTTTTGGCAGAATATGAAAAATGATGTGAGAAATGAATCTAAAATTAGCTCCAGATGTATACAGATTGTTCTGGGGTGATAATTACATTTTTCACTTTGAATTTTCCTAATTCAAAGAGGTCAGCATGGCAATCACAGAAGTGATTTATTTTGTTAAGAAGTGAACTGTCTTTTGCTACATGAAAGCTTGAGAGATATGAAATTGAATTTCAAGACGACGGTTTACAGATACTGGGAGGAGATGGGATTGAGCTTGATTGATTTTTTTTTTTTTTTTCCTTTTTTATTTTTTTTGACTGAGATAGGGTGGGAAGGGAAGTGATATCCTTTTGCTAAAATTTTAATTAATTTTTAAGAGGAGATGGAGAGGATGAAGTGCCAAAGATCAAAAGATCAGGTCAAAAACTAGTTTTTAATCACATAAATAATGTGCCATAGTTACAAAGTAAGTATCTGCAAATTTGATTTAAAACTTCACAAATTTGTCAGCCATCATTTTACGAAACTGAAAGAGTGTTCTGATTAATTTTTTTTGGTGTTTTTATGTTAACTTCTTTCTGAAAATTTGTTTTAAACATCATATTTTTGTTGTAAGCTCTTGATTTATCTTTTAAAATGTATTTATTTAGATTTATGTCTGAAATATATATATATATTTTTTTTTTAGTAGTTCAAAATAGAACAACAAAGTCTCCCAAGTAACTTTCCCCATAAGAACACAGCAACTCCTCCGGTTAAGTGAATAAAGATCTTAAGAACATATTTCTGTTCAAGTATTACAATTTTCTCTTTGGAAGTTTGTGTATTCAGACACATGGAAAAAAAAACTTCACTACTGGGTTATGCTTTCGTGTTTATATTTTGATGTATTGTTTTGTGGTTTACGCAAAGTAAAAGGAGAAACAGGTGGTTTGCGATGCAGACAAAAGGCTGTTTCTAAGGTGAAAACAGTTGTGAGTTTTTGATAGACACGCTACATTTTCAGACATGTGTCTGTGTGTATACTTACATTTATATAAATCTATCATAAAGAAATCCTTCATTTAATATTACTGCAAAGTGTTCCTGCTTATTTGACATTAATATCATTTTTGAAAGAATCGACGTTGCATTCAAGGCCACTTTATGAAAGCGTTGTGTTGCTCATCCTAATTCAGTCTGACACACATTCCAATAACACTACCTCCCTTCTAGGGTTTAAAACGAAATTTATGGCTGGGCATTGTGAAGTGCATCATTTAAAAATGGTTTCAACCCAAAACATCTAATAAATAAATAATGTGTATGGCTACTCAGTAGCAGACTTTCCAGACTAGAAATCATTCCATCGGATACTCAACAGTCCACTATCGGAGAGGGCTGTCAGATAAATCTTATAGTAGCTGTATTCATGTCCTGTAAATCACATGTTATTGTCTGAGCCTTCTGCCAGGTCATCTATTCTTTTCCCATTTATCAGAAATGCATACAGTACAGTGAATCTAGAAGCACCACGTAGGCTGGTATCCTGTTGGAGTGATTAAACAAGCTAAATGAGTGAGGTCCTGTGTCTAAAATCCCTTTTTAAATGAGTGACATCAGGATGGTAAAGATGTTCGCATGCTATTGTAAAGCAAGGCTTCTGTTTGGAGAAACTTGATGTCATCCATGAAAAAAGCGTTTTCATATAAAATGCTTTTTCTCTAAACTTAAAGGGGCATGTGTATGTTCATCCATAAAGTAAATATGCTACTGTGTGTCCTTTCGTTTGTCACTTGTTTCCTTGAGCTACTCCATCAAAACAGGGAAAACTGTCACCTTCCCTGCTCTCTCATGAAGTTTCTAAAACATATTTCTGTTACTCACGTACGTGAAATGTTTGTTCTATTATTGTAGATCCTCAGTGAAAAGATGCAATAAAAGGTGAATAAAGTTCTCTATAATTCCTTGATGCTTTCTAGTTGAAAGAATTGGCAATTCTTGAAAAATTCTTTATCCTTTTTTTAGTAGATGAACTCAACTGTCACTGGAATATATGTAAAAAAAACTAAGTTCTTGTCAGATTTGTCGTTTGACATGAGTGCATCGAAGTTTTCTAGATCATAAAATAGACTTATTCATACTGATTCAATTATTTTCTATAACTGGTGGTAAGCCATCCAACCTTCAAAAAAAGTTTAGGAAATAAGAATTGATGAATACTGCATCATGTTTTCCCCATGCTTCTTGGGTCCTCCTTCTGCTCCCTGTTGTTTCAAAGGGACAGGTTTTGCAAAACCAAGACCAATATTTGGGTACATTCAGTCTCTAGGCATTTTATCTTCTGGAAATAAGGCTGTGGAGTATTGCAGTACGACTGCGTAGTTGTAGCTATTGGATTTATATTGAACCTACATCAAATACAGTTTTCATGTGGAGATGGGGGAGAGAAGCATAAACTCATATTCTGGAAGTATTTTAATGGCATCGTATCTCTTACTCTGATAAGGACTCAATTATTTGAACAATATCAACATGTGCACCCTTGAACAAACAGTAAAGCAGCATTTACACCAAGAAAGTGCAATATTATGGTAGTTAAGATTTTGATTTTTTTTTTTTTGCACACTTTTTGCGCACCATTCTTCTCCTCTGCCCTTGTGCTTAAATGTTTGTAAATTATCATAGGATCTTTAGGCTTTTCTGGATATTCTGTACACAGAAAGCTTTGTATTGATGATCCAAATTCATTATCTCAGGAATAGATTTCTGCACTGTTCTAAAATGTGGTAAACCTGTTCATTACTCAGAGTTTTTAGGTGTTCTAGAAGATGGGGATTTTCAGTTATTGTTGCACAGAATATAACAGAGCATATAGTGTTGCATTGTGATCTGCACTGGTTTCTAATTTACTTTTAAGTGCAATTTCATTTGGATAATTATAGCGATTGTTATTAAGCTTTAATTGAATTGGATATAGGTTATCTGTAGAGCTGCATCACTGTGATACCGTGGCAGCTGAAACTAATGAAAACACCAGAACTCTAACAGTGTTCTGGAATAAATGCTGTTTGAATTCTTTTTGTGTGCCCCACTTGTTAGGTGATGACATTATTATCAAGATGATAATTTCCCATCTAATTACATTGTGTTCTAATAGCTGAAAATTAGTTATAAAAGGATCTAATAATCCTTTAGGTCCATGATTTGAAAACATGTGCGTCTTAGTACAGAAATCAAATTTTGTAGAACTTCTTGCTGGCAAATGACTTTCAGTCCGTTTCAGTACAAGTACTGATTTCATTTTAAAGTCACTTGGAATCTGTAGCAGTTTTTCCAATTGTTTGAACAAGAAAGGCTTTGTTTGTATCTTTTCTTAATAAGGATTACAGTTTGGATAGCATAATTCTGATTAAAAAAAAAAATAAATGAATGCAGCTGTATTTGATTAAAAAGAAAGCAAAGCACAACAACCAAATCTTGAACGCTAATTTGCCTTGTGATGAAAATAATTAGAAACAAAACTTGGTTAGGCAAATAGTAAAGATTAATGACATAACAGATAAAATAGGAAAAAGGACTTGCCAAAGTCTAAATTGTGATGTTCACGGTAAGGTGCTGGATCACTCATGCCCATAGGTGTTTGCTTTGTGTTGTTAACTTCCTTTGCTGTGCTATGAAGTGCTCAATGTTTCCAGTTCAGCCTGAGCGTTGTACTGAGGTGCCTGGAAAAAACCATCATCCTCAGGTGTGCCAGAGACTCTGTATTGTATGTTAGTCGGTTTGTGCTGTTCTGATTAATTGGAAGATTGAAAGAATATCTGCCAGCCTAGCTTTCTGTAGGGATGAAATGTCTTGCTTCCTTCCACAGGCTGTTCGGTGTCATCTTATTCAGCTACTGATTGTCTAGATTCTGAAGCTGTCTCAGGTCTAATGCTGTACCAAATAAAGCAAGGCGTAATAATAAAGCCGTGTATGGAAACACAGGATTGCCAGGCATTTTATTAATTGCTATTTGGGTAGTGGTTGCAGGATTCCTAAGGCAGTTTCTTAACAAATATTGCACAGCCACTGTAACTGGCACGCAAAATGAAAGATTCTTATCCTGTCTTGAAGATGCTCTTGGATGACAAGTATTTGGGATGTGTCTTTTGAGTTTCTATGTGCAGTGCTGCTTCAGGATATTTTTAGTGCTGCAGTTGTTTTTTTATGAACTATCTCTTGAAAAGTTCTCCTAGTTATTACGAGGGCTGCTCCGAAAGTAGTGCCTCCTATTTTATTATCTTGGCCCACAACATGATAGTGTCAGAGGTGGATGTAGACTTTGTCTCTTTAGAACTAGGCTATTGTAACTTATTGTGTGAAAGTCCTGAACAACTCGACTGTTGGAACTTCATTCATAGCTGGAATTCCTGTTTTGTTCTAAATTTCTTGAAACATATCTTTAAAAAAAAAAAAAAAAAAGAAAAAACCTGCGTTGAATTCAATGATATTAACTGGTGAGCTGCTCTAAGCTAAGAAATAGGAGTTTCTAAAGAGGAATTTTTGATAAAAATCACTAATGAACACTCTAATTGGATTCCACTTTTGTTTGCTACATTTATGGTATGTTTCAATTTTGTCTTTTTTCTTAGTGTAGTTGTTGGCTTTGTCAGTAATGTGGTCTGTTTGCTGTTAGTGTGGCTTACAGATCAGGAGTTTAAAGCCACTGTGTCTACTAACTATTTTATTTATTTATTTTTTTTTAAATAAACTGGTAGAAGGGGATTGGTTTCCGTAAAGTCTGTAAAGCAGGTGTATATTCATAGTTTGCATAACAATTGAAATCAAAGAGGTGTGTAATTTAAACTGAGCTGTTGCTTTTAACTATGGAAATAGATTAGAATGTATTGGGAATGATTTGTCAATACTACCTGAATAGTAAGTGGCCTACTAATGGTGTAGTAAGCACTGTATAGTTGTATACATCTAACATCCTAACACGTAGTGGTCACAGTAGTTAAAATACATAAGCTACTTCTTTGTCTTTCCTTACATCTTTCCATGTTTTATAGTCTAGGAGATACATTAAAGGTTTGCTCACTTCTCAATTCAGAGGTGGAATATATGATGTGGAATTGTAAGCTAGGTAAAAACTACCGAGTATGACATTTAGCTTGAGAAAAATAAAAGAATATCTGATATTTGCTAAGTATGAGTTACTTTGGTATTTCATATTTTATTAAATGGGGTGGTTGTTAGTGCGTGTTGGACAGAAATGATCATCAAAGCAATAGAGGTGGCTTCCTGGTAAGAAATTGTTGTATCTGGATATCTAATTTTGACCCCATTTGGAAAATGTCCTTTGTAATTTTTAGTGAAGCTATGGTGCTTTGGTGTGGATTTGGGTAATGAGTTGATTCTTGGGACAGTTCACTTGGAAAAGTCAGAATGACGTGAAGACTTTGGATAGAGGAAAGAATAAGAGAGAATGTTGAAAGAAAGGCACAAAAGCCCTTAGCAATAGTTTGCTATGCTGGAGGAGAGAGAGATATGAACTTCCTAATGTCATCTTATGAAAATGTAAATTTTTCTATTAGAAGAATTTGGAGGGGGAAAAAGAATATCCCTCCCTTCCTTTATTTTTTTTTTAAGAGCTATCTTTAGTGGTTATTCTGTGGGCTCTTCAGATTACTAGAGACTCTTACTGAGAAAATTTCTCTTATGAAATGAAAATTACTTAAATTTGATCAGGAATTCGGGACAGGTAGCAATTGAATGGGAAATGTGTCTGCTTCAGTTAAAAGCCCTAGCCTGTAGAATTTAAAAATGCTGAGGGTTTGTATGATTAATGTGTAATTGTTTTCGTGTTCAGAGAAGAGAGCAGACTGTGTAACTTAAACGAGAATTTTGGGAGTCTGGTAGGTTACAGGTCAGTTTCACATCCATGAATGTACACTGCAGATGCTACAGATGTTAACAAGAACATAATTTAGCTACAGAAGCAAGACTTTTCTGAAGAAAAAAGGCATCCTGTTGCTTCACCAGCACACTAGGACTTAGAAAAACACCACCATTTAAGGTGAGTTTTGTGCAGCGAGAGCACACCCTGTGGCTTGGCAGTCTAGTCAGAAGGATGATACCATGCTGACTTTATAACTAGATCTTTGAACAATATTCTCATGGGTGGTAAATGCAAAACAAAGTAATATCAACTGGCACTTAATTCTGTGAGCTCCCTGCTGATGGGGCTCTGCACTGAAATGGAACTCTTCCTGACAGGAAGTCAGCCGCGAAGTGTGGAGACCTCTGAAAATAAAGCGTGCCTTAATTTGACACCCTGCTGTTTTACAGCTAGTCTGTTTAATTTGAGACCATGGAAAGAGGTTTGGTGGAGGGTAGGGGGTGAGCTTGTGGAAAGTTCAGAGAGTGGCAGCGTTTGTCTTTTAAGCTTTATACTAATTACACATACATGAATGTTTTTTGTTCATGTTAACAAGCCAAATCATTTCGATCTCGCTGTTGCCAAGCAGGAGTTGAAGCAGGAGGAGGTTTGCACTGTGGTGGTGAGCAGTTACAGTCTAAAGTTGAGGCTTACTTGCAACTTGTTTGTGCCCTTTTATGTCTGTCAGCAACTGGAAAAATCATCAGATAGGCTTGTGATTCACTTGTCTTCATACAAATATTTTAAGAGATTTTGTTCAGGGTAAAAAGCTCTTAATTTGGATAATGCAGCTGTGAAAATGATTGAGGCTCATATTTTAGGTTTCAAGCCCTACTACTGAGTCAACTACGATTCAGAAGAATGAGCTGAATTTCTCAGTACTGTCTGAGTACTTACTTAAAGACATTTACTTTTATTTCTGCCTAAATATAAATGGTAGTACTTCTATTTTTGGACAAATTACATTGTATGTGCATGGGAAGGTTTGCAGAAAATTATTGATCGGGTTTATGGTAACAATATATAAAGGCAGAGGAGATTAGAACTGGGATGCTGCATATAATGTAATGGTGGAATAATGAATACACCAAATAAGGAGCAAGTCTGAATGTAGAAGACAGGCAAGTGAGAACAGGAATGCAGTATGGAAGCGGAAGGTAGTGGCAGGAATGCATGGTCATTTTTCTTCTTTGTGCATATATGCATTTAAGTTAATAATTTTGAAAAAAAGTAAGCTTGTATCACTTCTTTGTTCTCCTTATGTTGTCCATTTCTGTTACTTCTGTTTTTCTGACTCGTTTCATGTACCTTAGTTTCTTGCTTTCCATTTCTGCATTTCTTTGTGGAAGACTGGGACTTCAGCTAAGATATCTGTCCTACTCTTTTATAAGCTTCTGCCTTTCATCTTTGCATTGAAAATAGCTGCTGGTTACAGAACCTGAGGAAGAAACTACAGAGGAAAGGGTTTGCTGCTAGATGAACTTAAACCTGACCCCTAATGTCATTTCATGAAGTCATGGCAACAGCCTGCTCATGAGGGAGAGGAAGGGATAGGCTGCCCAAGCAAATCGCTTCGTCTGTCGGAAATGTGGACCTGAAATCAGTGATCGGCCCACTTGATTTTTCTTGATCCTACAGTTTCTTGCTCTAGGAGAAAATGCAGAAGAACTTATCTGTCCCATGTAGTACAACATCAGTTCTAGGGATGTGATTTTACTCATGAAGTTGTAAGTTAGGTTGCACCAAATGGCATGTAATGGAAGTTTTTCATATATGTGCTCGTATCTTTCTGAAACCGGATGCAAAAATAAATTTCATGAGTTGCGGTAGTATGCAGCCTCTATGCTGTGATGCTTTTTACAGGTAGCATTCTGTTCGTGCAGTTATGTTTTAATCATTTTTTTTTTGACTTTTGAATTAACTAAGTTAAGGTCTTTTATTATTATTAAAATTCCTCTGTAAGAATGTTTGATATCACCATAAATGATGACAACAGTAACTTACAACAAGATTTTATGGCTGTATGTATTTTTGAAAAGATTGTGTGTACTTCAGTGTTTTATGTGGTATGGCTTGGCTTTTATAATAGAATTTGTAGTTTGCAGAGAAGGCAGCAGTTGTCACTTGAAAAGTCATCTCATAGCTTAGAGGGTATTGTCTGACAAGCTGACGGTTTTTTTATTCAGTTTTTCACTGAACAATGTGGCACACAAGTATGAAAACAAATCCAGCTCTGTATGTGTATAATTTACTTTCAGGATCTATAGAAACTTACTGTGACGTCAACTCAAACTTCAGGTATTCAAATTAAACTCTCATTATAAGGTAATTTCAGGCATTTACCAGTAACAACATAATACCAGTTTATAGGAAGCTCTGTTTACATGGAATATCTCGAGTGGTTAAGCAGCAGGGGAGTCTTCTGCTTTAAGTTAAATAACTGCTGTTTCTGTATGGCTTGTTTACTACTTGTTTAATTCTCAGTGCAGTGTGCTATTGAATTGAGCATGCAAAAGTCAGCTAAGAGTTCTGTTTTCTGTGTCTCCATTTATTACTTGCTGTACGATAATAAAGGAACTATTTTATTGGGTTAGTTGTAATTAACTTCAGCACTAGGCATTGGTATAAATCATTCCTAATCTGTTTTCTTTACATTTTCATTCTTTTAAACTGGTTCAACATAGTTTCTTTCTGTCATCCTCTTACGTAAGGACTGGGGTTGTAATTGCTTTTTTGAATTAGGCTGTCGGAAGCTAACATGCATGTTCGTCCAAGAATTGATTAAGGAACACTAATGAATTTCATATAACACTTTTAAAAGATTTACAATAAATACTATGCAATAAATACTCTGTAGCAGTGATCTGTTACATTGTTAGAGTTCAATACATTGTTGTCATGCTGTGCGGCTGGAAAAATGTTGCAGTGGTTACTTTGATTCAGTTTCTTGTTTAAAGTAGTTAATGACTTTGTGGTTATGAAATACTTGAAAAATGTTCTACAATTCCATAGAGTACATTTTATATAGTAACTGTTGTTATAACGAGTTTTATTTCTGTGTTTTATCAAGAGAAAAATACTGGAACAGCTCAGAGTTTTCAGTTCTTTGGTTCAGTCTTGGTGTTTGATATCAACTGATTCCTGTATCTTTATAACAAACTTATCAGTAATACATTTATTTACTTCTGCATTTTCAGTTGTTGGTTAACAGCACAGATTTAAAGCAAGTAAATACACCTCACAGGCCCTTTTCAATCAGTTTTGCAGGAGCAATCTCACTTTTCTTCATTCCTTGTTCTTTTCAGGGGCAGAGTCACACAGGCGATCTCAACTCACCCTTAGCGTTCATTAGTAAGATTTGAGTGCATTTCAGAATATTTCTCCGCAATTGAATCCTCGATGTTAGGTCTCCCCTTGAGAATAAAAATCTAGTTGATTTTTATGCAACTTTCTCCTAGAAGATTCATTAATTTTTTAAATACAGAGACTTCACTAGCTGATTTTTTTTATTTTTTTATTTTTATTTTTTACAAAAAGCGATCTTTTTTTTAATGGAATACCAGCAGTAAATACTTGTTATTGTAACTGAGTGTTTTTGATAGCTTAAAAGTCTTATAAAAATAATTAGCTCTTTTATATAGTTCTGATGGCAGCCGAGCAAATTTCCCCTGGAGCAGTCTCTAATGAACAGGCCTTGATTTTTCCAGTTGGGCTTTTAGACTCCCTGAGGACTTGACTTCAGACCTTGAAGGGCAGCAGCTGCCATTTGTCTTCAGACTGGAGTTGCCAAACAGACAGACCATATACTAATAGGATGCATTTGTTCAGCCTGACTATGTGGAGCCCTGATAGAGGCATAATGATGATCATCAGTTGCAAGCTTGTAGCTGGCTAGGGTTAGAGTAACTTCTATCATCCTTATTGCAATCAAAACCTCTGTATTGACTAGTCAGATTTCTTGACTTGTTATGCTGATGCCATGTTTAAGCTTACATACATAGTGTAAATTCGGATAAATTCAAAGCTGTTTGATAAGTTTTCTCCTGATGAAACATCAGTAAATATTTTTGCAGACTACTGCTTTTCTTTGTAAATGTCAACATTCAGCAACAGTGATGTGTTTATCTATGGAAGGGTGCTTGTATGTAATTACTGAAATGATTTTTTTTTTCTCCATCAGTTTCAGATTGTTCTTCCATTACTGTTATTTTGTTAATTCCACTTTTATTTTGGCATCCCTGTATGACTGTTCTAAATAAGGTCGTCTTCAAATATATTTTCTGGTTGCTCTTACGTTTAAAATGTCTCATCTCTGCAAAATTTTGCTTTTTTGTACTCTACTCAGGTGCTACTTTGATATTAAAATATTGCATAGAGTTTTTAGTTATGTTTTCCCTAATTCCGTACTGTTATTCATTTTTAATGTGTCTTGGTGGATTTAAAAATGTTAAGCAAACTCTCTGCAAGTTATGTGTTTGCAGATGTCAGATATTCTGCTTAATGTGCAGTCTAGCTTTTTTTAATTATGAAAAACACAGCTGAGATATAATATAGTTTTTGCTATATATTCTTTATTACTGAGTTCATTCATGCCTGTAGTGGATGTGGTGCTGAGAGAGTGGTGACACCAAGTACAAACACTGCTGAAAAGTTCTTGATAGTTTACTTTAGACACTTAAAGATTAGAATATCTCTCTATGAACATGTTTTTCACGCAGATTTGACCTTTAGTCTAGGATATAATATGTCTCCTAGTCACATGTTAACACATATTCCCACCCTACTCCTTAGTGCTCCATTCATAGTTGTCACTACGGAAGTCATCCTTCTCATTTGTTTAAGAATCAAAATAAATTTTTTAAAACTTCAGCAGATTTATGGGAAGCGTGGATTAAGAAACAATTGACTGCCTGTCTTCTCTTGCATTTGAGTGTGCATTTCAAACATGAGATATAATTTGTCATTGTTAATATGTTAGTATTGCCAGACAATTTTTTTTTTGAGAAGTTATGTAAGGGATACGTGTGAGTGTGCATGTACACATATAAACATAAAAGATGACTTAAAACAATGGTACTACTATTCTTTGAAAATGGAGCAGTTTTAATCTCTTGGTACTTTTTGGAATGTTTTTGAGATGCATATTTAATTGTTCAACAGTGAGATCAGTATGGATTAGGCTCACAAATATTTTCATATACCTTGGATATGTATTTTTGGTTAATTCTTTGAAATATGGTTCTGTTAATTTCTTAGGAGTGTACAGATGAGGATGAATTGTATGTTGCTGTGTACATGCAAGCGCTTGAAACTGCAACCCATCCAAATATTTCTAAAAAATAAATCCTGGCATTTGTTTGAGTGATTAAAATTTAGAAATGACTGTGTGTTAGTTAAGGGGTCTACCTTCCTTACTCTGATCTCTAACTGTGGATGCAAAGAGATTCTCAAGAAGAATAAGATAGGGCAAATGTATGTGACACTCCTCCATGACTTCTCCATGTGTGTTCTTCCTCTTTCCCACTGCTGTCAATGTGGGGTATTTTCTCAGTTGATTGGAGTTACTGTGATTTTAGTAAATATCGGTGAGTTTTCCTTGCATACCATCTCCACTTTCTCCTACTTTTAAGGAGTGCAGCATTCTTTAGCAATGGGTTCCACTGGTCTGTAATGCACTTTGAGAATAATTACCTCAGTTTATTTGTTCTCAAACTGGCTTCTACTAGCTGATGCTTGTAGAAAAGGCTTTTAGATGGGCAAGGATAAATAATGAGCTTCTCAACTATTAAATCTGATCAGGAATATTCAGGATGTTCAGGGAGCCAACAACAAATGGAAAAAATAACTGATTGATAGAGGTGACACCTGAAAATCCAACTTCAGTACAGACTTAAGGATCTTCAGTATTTATCTAATATTGCCACAGAATGAGAGACATGGCTTCTTTTTAAAAAAAGAAGAAAGATTATTGAGTAGTATGAAAGACTTATAAATGTATTTTGAGGTGGAATAACTGCACGTGTAGATCGAGGTTACTAAAGACTGTTTTGCCAGAATAATCTCATTGCTGGTTGTAGTCTAATGCTTGTTGTTGTTTTCTGTCAACATGTATTTCACAGATGAAGGAGATGTGGCAGTGATTTATATGGATTTTATTGTCACATGACTAATCGTTAGTTAAGATTAATTAAAAAAGAAAGCTGTCAAATAGATATTAAAAAAAAAAAAAAAACAAACAAGAACGAAATGTCCAACTCAAATGGGATGACAGTAGGTTAAAATACAAACCTTGAAGGAGATTATTTCTGAAGGGGTGGTTTTAATGGTTTTAATACTAATACTGCTTCGTCTTTTCAACTGATGACCTTTGTGTACTTATAATGTGTTAGTGAATCTTGTTGATGATATAAAATTGATGCTATAAAGGACTGGGATATGATTTTGCTTATAACAGGATTGCGCAGTAGCGACAGGAAATGCAATATAGTGTTCTATACAAAACAATAATTCAGGTGATGCTCAAAGCATCATTTCAGGAAAGGATATAGTACATGCTTTTTGTCTCGAGTACTTCTCAAAGTGTTTACAGATTCCATTAAGGAAGTGGGTGAAAAAGTAATGAGCTAAGAAGTTTCCACATCAGACATGGTATTTGAGTAAAATGAGATTTCTTATTTGTCTCCTTGAAATGGTTGCTTTTCAGTGTAGCTATTTGTGCATAGTGCTTCTGTTTTTTTTTCTGCTTCGCTATTCTCATTGTACAGTGACCAAAAGCATTAAAAGTAGATTATGTCTTTCAGTTACTAAACATTTACAGCCATCGGAAATGATGGTCAATTAAGTACAGCTTAGAACAGGTATGAAATTATTGACTTTGTTGATCTTCTCTTACAGTCCTTCCTTAGGAAAGTGCTGAAATGTGTTTTGTAGTTATTTAGTTGCATTAGTGGTTGAGTTTGAGGCTTTTAACGTGTTTTTTCCCTAATACCTTTGGGAGATGGATAACTAAGATGTTGATATAATAATGCAATATGCACACTGAGTGTAATTGTTTGAGAGAACATATACTGTGGGGAAATATTGAAGGGATCATGAAATATGATGACCATTAGTCTTTTCTTTCAACTATTAAAACTAGCTTTAGGGTGTGTTCAACTGGGATTTGTGAAATTGTTTAGACTAACACTGCTTTTGATGATGTCTGATGTAGAGAAAAATGCTGAAAAGTATCATGATAAATACGCCTTCTTTTCACTTTTGGCATCCTCCATCTTCACCAATTAAATTTTCAAGTGTTGTAGAGAGTTCTGTTAATGAGACAGAGAGATTACTAACGTAGAGCAACAGATGGGCAGTGTCATAAAAAGAACTTTTACTTATTTTTTTTGCTTTTCAGGAACTTTTGGCTAACACCGTCATTTTAACAATCTTCATACAAAGCTATTTACAAGTCGATATTATATTAGAAGAGCCTCTTAACAGTATTAGTTCTGCAAATTATTTTGTTTAGATTATTAACAACCTAAAGGGCTTTTTTAAGTGAATTAAATATTTTTTTAAAACTATTTGAAACAGCTTTTAGGCTAACTTTAAGTCTTGTAGTGGTGACAGTAAGAAGGCAGTGGGAGAGAATTGGAAGGATGATGGGAGAGAGATCAGTAAAATAAATGTAGCTGGAAAAAACAATGATACCACTGGGGGTATTACAAAAATAGTAATAATAATTAAAAAATATATATCAATGCAACAGTATGTAATTGGAATCTAGCTGATGTTTAGAATGTTACACGACTAGCAATGCTTATAAGCTAGTTATATAAAAAGTAATGAAATCCTTTATTATTCGTGAGGAATAATCACAAATTCTAATTATTCTTTTAATTCTGCCTATTTCAACATTGCTATACAGTGTCACACATTAAAAATGATTAAGAAGTAGAAAATGAGTTGATAGTGAAACATGGCAACCTTTTAATTTTTCTGTTGGTTTTTGTGTGTGTCTGATCAAACTTGATGTCTCTAACTTAAAGGGGTAATATCACTTCGCAAATACGGGTAGCTAAAAACTTCCTCTGGTGGTAGAATGAGTGCTGAATACTTCTGTTCTTAGAAATCTGAAATAGATTTAAGATCAATCTGCAGTTTTGTGCTTTCTGTCTGTTCTAAAACTGTCAAGATTTCTAAAAAAAATAATTGCTAGGATTGCTGATTCTTACAATAAAACAAGGAAATCAAGAAAGCTGATGTAATGCTAATATGTCTGTCTGCTTGGCTTTTGTTGGCTTAGAAGGGGAACAAACTTCAGACAGTTAAAACAGTTGTGACTGAATTAAATGAAGGGCTATATCCAGTCTGTTCTTTCCAGATCCCGATATTTTTTCTCTCCGATGTCTCACATATTTGTTACTCCATTTTTTTTTTTTTTTAAATTTCTGTCAATTTGTTGCTATTGGGTATGGGATTCCTAGGCTTTGTTGTATTTCTGTTGACATATTCTGCTTCCTTATCAGCTT
The DNA here is from genome assembly GCF_019238085.1 of Lagopus leucura. NCBI lineage: Eukaryota > Metazoa > Chordata > Aves > Galliformes > Phasianidae > Lagopus > Lagopus leucura. The sequence goes on along the minus strand of NW_024962264.1, from coordinate 12,869,452 downwards.
TCAAAAGAGGAAGGAAGCCCCACTAATGTGTCCTGTTCATTGATTACTTATTAAAATGTCTTATAAGGAGATCAGGCAGAACCTGCACCTACTCTGAAGGGCGTGTGGAATTTTGCTATAATTAAGGGTTCTCTTGGATGTAAGAAATGTGTGGTGCCTGCCTCTGTGCTGTTAGAATTATTTTGTTACTTTTTTTTATTTAATACGTGTTGGGTATTATTGATGTATTATTTGATAAACCTGATCTTTGCACTAGAAGTGAACATATGAAGTAAAGATGAGAAGACTATTATCTATATATATAATTAGTATTTAAGAAATCTGTAAGCACTAAATTTATTTGAAAGATTATATTAGCATTACCAAGTCTCACTAAGGCAGAGGATCAGTGAACCAGAGGAAGCTGAGAATTAGCACACAACATAGTGAACGATGAAGAGTTATTTGTGGGATGTTTTTGTTTTCTTCTGCCCTCCACAGAATGTGACTTGGAATGGATGACACTTATTTGTTCTTGCTGGTGATTGTTTCCTTCCTGATTACCACACAATTAATGCTTTTTATGTTTGTTAGTGGTGTAAGTGATCAGAATTTAAAAGAAGGAGCATGACTTTCTAACCCTAGATGGTTTTTGTTGGTCTCATTTTTACAACTGTCTTATTTTTCTCTTTCTCAGGAGTGGCAGAACTCTATACAAAAGAATGCTGGTCTTGCCTTTATAGAGCTAGTCAATGAAGGAAGGTAAGTCAAAATAGCAACTCTGTCTTAGCATTAAGGAACTTAGGGCAACTTAAGTGTCTTGAAATACTTTCCTGGAATTTTGCTTCTGCTGTTTTGTTTTGTTTCTGTTTGTGTTACAATTTCTTTGAGGTTCACAAGCATAAATTCATTTTCTTTAACAGTTCTACTTAGTTCTAATACTAAATAAGAGATTTTACAGAATCTGAATGCTCTGGTTTCATGGAACAAATCACATAACAGTATCATGGATTTCTTTCTTCCTGTTCTTGTGCACTGGTTAACGTTAAAACTGTAATTTGTATTTGACTAATCTCTTGAAGAAGGGAATTGATATTTGGAAGGCATTATAACTAGGAATTGTTAAATAAGCCTTTGCCTCAAAAATTAGATTGAAGTTTCCTCATTTATTTTCTATCTACTTCATAGAATGGAAAAGTATCCCTTTAAAATACAGAAGTTGTGTTAGTGTTCCCAATCAGCCTTCATGTTCTGTCCGTAACTATACATGTATATTACTGAGACTTAAAGAAAATGATAGAGCAGTTGTTGAGGCCATGTTCTTTAACTTGTAGTGACTATTTAGAGCCATCAATATTTTCTTCATTAGGAATAGATTATGAGGCAGACTAAGAACAATATTTACGTTTTCAAAAGGATTTTTATTCAAGATGTCTTAATGAGTTTGCTAAGCAGCATTATAAGAAATTAAAAGTGCCATTTTCAAAAGCAGTATTCTGTTGGCGAGCAACTTAAGCTAGTAATAATCTCAACAGAAAATCGATTTCACAGGAGTAGGGCAGCTACTGAGGTAAAAATAGAGTAATTTAACACAGAAATTAAAAGGCTCTGTAAACAGCATCATAGACGAAATGGCTATTTGAGATTTTTCTTCTAAACTGCATAAATGTTCTCCAGATTTCTAGAAGTAATGAGCATTGTAATGGTTGCATTTCACTTCACATTAAGGGAAACACCATTTTGAGGCAGAAAAAACATTTTGCTACTAGTCTTGATCCCAAGGGCCAAGGTAAAGTAACAAGGGTGTTCAGTTACAGTGTTAAGATCTAGCCTGTAGTTGTTTCCTATTATGTGAGGCTGACCTGTCCTGACCTTACTTATAAAGTGCCTGCTATAAATTTGGCCCTTGATTAATGTTTTATTAGCATAGATAACGTAGAGATCCCACACACATGTAAACCAGAATGTAAGGTACATCTGGGTAAGATGATTATCATGAACAAATCAGTTACCGAGCTTAAGTAGCAGTTACCTGGTAGTCTGTTTGTTCAGGTCAAGCATTCAGAGAGCGTTCTATCAGTAAAGTGTTTGGAATTGACTATATTCTTTTAAAAACCTACAGTGCCCATCACAGACAGATGGAATCACTCCCCCGCCTCCATAAACAACATCAATAACTTATAGTCTAGTCTTAGCAGAGTGGTTGTCTCAGGGACAAATGATCCCTTAAAGACTGAAAAGTGTGGTTTTGGTTAGCAGAAAATATCTAAGTAATTGTTGCTTCATTTTTTTCATGACTCATAGCAGAGTTTTTTTTTAAAAAGTGGGAATGTAACTTTCATTATGGGGAAGAGGGGAGCGGATTCGTTTCTTATAAAAATGTCTCCTTTTATCTAGTTCCATTTTTCCTCCATTCGGGTTTATAGGAATCTTTTAAAGTTGCTGCTGAACTGGTCATTGCATTGCTTTGTGGCTTTTCAGCATTCACTAAAAGGAAGCTATTATCCCTCCTACAACATGAACTACATTCCAAAACTACTCTTTTCATCTCCTTTGTAAAGGTCACACGTTATTCTTCTTGCACCTATACTAACATTTACTCTAAAGCATCTCTTTTATTTTTTTCGTAACACTGTGGTTTTTTTTTTAAGAACTCCAAAAGCTGAAACCTTAAAATTATAATTTAAAAAAAATGGAAATAGCTGAAGGATTCTGATTTACACTTTTAATACAATTCTGTAACAGTAGTTGAATTTTTAAATTGTCTCCTGCAACTCAAAGGAAGATGACAAGGTGTTTGTACACAGGACAGAGCTGATTTCAGCAAGTAAGGATGTCCGTGGGGTACCGTGATGCATGGAGTGTTAGAATAAATAAAATAATATTAAGGACAGTAGAGCTGCCTGGAATTTGTGGAATCGCAAAATTGCTGTTGTCTGCTTTATTGGTGGAAAATGTCATGCTATAGTCTTTGTGAAGCACAGTTTTCACAACACTTATTGCTCATTTTCGGACAAGTTATTGACGTATCGAAGGGTATTTCAGTTTGAAATTTGTCCTCCTGTATTCCTGTAGTTTTTTTTTGTTTTTTTTTTTGTGGTGGTGGTGTTTTTATTTTTATCAGGCAATTAAGACAACTAAAAATGTTTCTGGAATCAAATGAGCTCTAAAAGATGAGATTTAAAGCTCTTCTTATATTTGCCTTGAAATGTCGTCTTTCCTTTTATGTGAAAGGTATGAATGTACCTCTCTCTCTCTCTCGCCAGTTGAGAGTTTTATGTTTTGACTTGGTGTGTTTTGGCTACGATTCCCCGGACAGAAATATGTGCAGAAAGTCTGCCTCTGGGACTCGTAAGGTCTGCAATGTATGTACTGAATTCAGAATGTGTTGGGCTGAATTTCATCATGTTTGCAAATAACGAGTATATAACATGCTGCTCCCAGGCTTTGCAAATTCAGGGGGCCACTGCTATTCTGTGTGTAGCAAAATAGGGTTGTTTGAACCTAGAGATATTTCGAGTAATCAAAACGGGGGAAAAAATCTCTAGAAGGGAGACTGGATTGTGAAGATACAGAATGGTAGAACTACTTTAATTGTGAAATAAACAACTGAGGTCTTTGAAGGACAGGATACAGTGTAGTTCAAAAAAAAAAAAAAAATCTGTGTAGAAAGCCAGGAGAGTGTTGAATGTAAGTGAAAAGCTAAGGGAGCAGATATTGGAAAATCTTTCCAAAAATGAAAACAGAAACAAATTTCAAAACATTGCTGCATTGAATGTTTATCTGCATTTAATAAAATGAATATACATTATACAATAACGTTATGTCTGGCTCTTTGAAACCTTGTTAAAAAGGTGCCAGCATGTGCTGCTTCCTTGTGCTCTCAGCCATGTGTGCAGCAGAAACGTAGATTGTAAAACATTTTCTTTAACCTGTTGAACTTATGTCAGTCTAGATTTCAGTCTTGGTACATGCTTTTCACCTTTGGGTCCTCCCTTTAGGGACAGTCTGTTTTGAAGCCCTCAGACGAAGACCTTACTGATGAGAGAATTTGTTTTACTGGAACCATCCTTTCAGTGTGATTGGTTCACTCACATAGCCAGTCTTCTTCAGAGACTTCCGAATTGTCCGGACGTATTTCCTTTGTTGTTCTCATCCTGGAACTAATAATCTTTCCTCCTTATGCAGGAGATATTCAAGCTATTATTTCTGAACTTGAAAAAAACCTACTTGTTTGTGTTACTTTCTTGAGTCAACAAATGTCTCTTTTGTTAGCCTCTTATTTCCTCTACCTAGTTAGCAAACAAACTCCTTTGCTCTGTGAAGGTTAAAATTCTCTCCTGTCGCTTTGATTCATTAGCACACTTTAGTGTGAAGCATCTTTATGCTAGACCTTATTTTCTGTATCAGTCAGTGCACTAACAAACGTACTTGTGCTTGAGACTAGGCATGACAGTTATTATCCCCTTTGGGGTGATAATGGGTTTGGCATGGGCAGGGGTTGAGGGATCAGTCTCCTAAGCATGCTGCAGCAATTATTCTTTCAGATTTTCAGTTGAAGAGACTCTTGGACATGATTATCTTCAATTTTCTCAAACACGGTTTTCTTGGTCATCTGAAGAACTAATTGCTGTATTCTTCAGTGTCTATACATTGGTACATGAGGATTCAGATAAATAAAAATTTTTTTTTTTGTTAACGTACAAAAAGCATTTGTATGTTAAAAGAAAAACGGAAAAAAAAAACCATCAAAAAGCCATCACATAAAGTTTGCTGGAAGGATGCCTTAATGAAATGTACGGAATGCATTTCTTCCTCTTTGCCATCCCCCCTTTTAAATCCTAAACTGAAGCAAACCTGAGGTTTTACAAATGTATCCAGGGGAAGCAGAACTAATGAAGTTTGTTTGTTTCTTCTCTAACTTTTTCGTATGGGTAGGTTTTCTGCAGTCTGATGAGGATTGAAATCTCAAAAAATTTCTCCATATCAGGATTCTCATCCAATATTGGATTATTGCAATTTCCCACTCCCCTGCTCCCCCCAAGGGCGTTTACAAAGTTTTCTGTCCTCTGCTGGGTTTAAATATTATGTTTTGGGAAATTCCAACCTTCTGTTTAAAAAAAAAAAAAAAAAAGTATTGGTTATAATTACTCAAAGAATTCAGAAGTTAATGAGAAGAGGAGGAAGAGGGCAGGCAGCAACATCCTTTGACAGTAAAGATTTCACTAACCAACCAGAAAAAGCCCCAAATCTCGCCATAAATAATCACATACAAGTGGAATTATTCTCCCAAAGCATAACATCCAGTAGTTTAAAATCTGGAATGCTGTAATCATTTGTGTTTCTACATTATTTTTTTAGAAGTTACCGTACTATGAAAATTTCAACATCACCTGCTGTTCCTTCTCTTAAATTGCAGATATTACTTTTGACTGGTAATAGATGCAAATATTTTTTAATATTGAAATTGTTGGCAATCAAACCAGTTGGCCAGTTACTCACACGCCTTCCTAACAGAAAATAAGGGACAGATGTAGGCTGCCCCATTCAATTGTCTTTCATTTGTGGTGGTGCGGTCACTCTCAAGGAATGAGTGTTAGAGAATGTGTTGCCATAGGAGCAACTACTGTGATGGAAAGTAGTTAGAAAAATGTAGCTATTAATGAAAAAAAAGGGATGATAACTAAGACACTTAGCCTTTATGCATAATTGACCAAAAATGGCTCAGAAAAAGATAATGTTGTAGTGTCCAAACTAGCACTGATTATTAGCAGTCTGCTTCCCTTGTTACAGCCTCTCTGCCCCAGCCTACTGATACTACAGAACCACCACCTTAATCTTGGTTTGTAGGAGGAAAAAAAGTGTTTTCCACATTTTTTTTTCTTGTTATTTTTAGCAACCTGCCATTCTGGTTAAGTGATAGGTTTTGTAAAAGTGATTTTAGATGATTTATGTTCTGACTTTTTAAGCTATTGTTTTGCTTCATAGCAGACGCAGCTTTTTTTAATGCATGAATTTGAACTACGGAAGACCATTCAGCTGGACTTTAACCAACATTTGAAATGTGCTTAAAATTAGAAATTGTAGCCTGCATGTGTTTCAGAAATGGAAGAGTGATTTGAGGTGGGATTGTTGAACGCTACTTGATTATCTTGTGTGTGCACCAAGATGTTGTGTGACATACACAGCCATTTTAAAAACAGTTTTTTATTTTACTGAGTTTTGTTTGATCATCTGTGCAAGGATTTAAATTGCGTCGTTTTATGTAACTGGAAACATATGAGCTTTGCTGCAACCTAATGAACAAGCAGAAGCTTTTTGGGAGAACTGATTTAATGATTAAAAATTAATGTAAGCCTTTATGCTCATAATTTTGGAGTGCATGTATGTGATAAAGGTAGGTTTTGCTTTGGGGAATATGTCATTAATTTGTTGGTTCTGTAAAAAAGCAAAATCATAAAACGCTTTTGAGTGCCTGGGAATTCTTAAATGTATTTTTATGTATGATATTTCTAGTAACATCAGCTTTTAAAAAGTAAATTAATATAGTAGTAACAAGAAGGTATTCTGCACACTGTGTGTGTACAGGGATTGTACAAATTTTCATAAATTCTGTCAGTCTTGATGCAGAAGTGAATGCAACCTCAGATTAATTTTCACTTGGCTCTTACGTGTTCCAAATAGCTTTTCTAGACAGAAAAGAAGGGATTGGTGCGTCCTTTCTTAGATGTCCTTTCAGAGTGCTATTTGGGTTTATTACCTTGCAAGTCCAAGGCAGCTTTCTGGTGTCTCTGTGCAGTTCACTTTCTTCAATAATTTGAGGGGCGTAAATGTGTTCAAACTATGGACTTGTCTGTATTTTTTTGATGATAGAACAGGATATTTGTAAAATACCAGAGTTCCACGAAGCAATTGTAAAACTGCCTTGCAGCTGTAATTCCAACACTTTACACGCTGAGTAGTCAGATCCCATGAAAGACAGTTTGTATCCCTGTAAGATGCATCTCTTTTTGATGTAAGAGAATCTTATATGCTATGTTTACGAGGAGTGCAAATAGAAAAGCTTGCTTTTATCCTCCTTTCCTGGCTATCTCAGAGTTCTCTGCTGTGGTGCTATCTAGAACAATCTACCACAGTCTGTCCTGTGGTGCTTTATGAGAGATTTATGCCTAAACAACTGTTGAAAGCGTCATCTACAAAGGTTTTGCAGTATTTCGATTAAAACTAGTAATTGTTGAACATCAGCAATACTAACCCAGGTTTTATCCACTTCTCACTCTTACACGTGTATTTCCATTCTACCTTTTTTTTTTCTCTTGCACTCCTTTTTTTTTCCCTTGTTCCAAGAAGGTTCACTAACTAACCATTCAGCAGTTAGACATCAGAATAAAAAGATTTCTTGCTCTATCTCTTGTGGTGTTCTTATCCAGTGTAACAATAAAAATCAGAATATCCCATCTGTTTGGCTGTAATTTCATCACTTAGTTGTTTTAGCATGTCATACCTGACCCAGCAAAGTATGCAAGTATATATTTGACTTCCCACATGGGTTCTGTCCCACTGCTTGTTTTTACTAGGCTGTTCAACTTCACAAAGTTAATGACATGAAACAAACTGCTTATGCAAAGGGGGAAGAGTCTGTTTGAGGCACTGTCATTACCCATAGCTGTTGTGGTCAAACTCACGCAGTACATGCATATCTAGCCATGCAGGAAAAACACTTCATTGTTCAAGATCAGAAAAAACTGAGTAATGTTTCTGTAAATAAAACAGATGGTGATCTAACGAGCGGGAGTGTATGTGAGTCTCTTCAAAAGTAATGCCACTTATTTGTTTCCACAGAAATGACAACAGATAGGAGAGCATGATTATACTATTTGATAGAGCAGATTCTCAATTGCAAAACACTGTTTTTCAACATAGTCACCACCTCCATCTGTGCATTTTCACTAGCAGTGAGCAAGAGCCAATGTGCTATACTCTTAAAAATCTCTAGCAGTGCAGGTGGCCCACTGTCACTGTTGTTGCTACAGAAACACACCAACCCACTGTGCTCACACCCACTGCTTGATCTCTCTCAATATTAAGCAAGTATTGATGAGTGCCAACGGATTCATTTCTTTCCGCATGGAGGAATTCAAAGGCACACCTTTGTTCTTTAAGTGCTTCCATATTAGGTGCCATTTTGTCAGACTGCCTCTCTGCTGCTGTCTGTAAAAAAGCCAAGCAGTAGCAGGATATTGTTGGGCAGGTTTAGCCTTCACTACCGTACCCCAGCATCCACTTCTCAAGTTATATAATGAAACAGGAGGCGTTACTTTTGGAGCAACCCTCATAAATCCATCATCAGCATTTCCAGCATCCACCTCTGAATTTACATGTCTACTTAATGAAATAGGAGGCATTACTTTTGGAGCAACCCCCGTAAATCTGATTCATCAGCATTTCAGTTTTTGTTAACAGAAAAAAGTGAAACAGACACATGAGATAGTGGTATAAAAAGGTAAATCTGGGCCTTGCATCTGCATGTAGAGATTATGAAACACGAATAAGAGTAAAATTACTGGACTCTTATTTCTTTTAACTGGTATTCATTGTAATAGAGGTTAGAAGAAATTCAAATAATCTGTTTAATCAAGGAAATGAAAATGTCTTTTTGCTGCAGAAAAACAAGTATAAACCAAAGTTTGGGACAGATGTATTTAGCACAGAAATAAACTGATGTAATCAGTTGGAATTAAAAACAGGATAGAAGCGTATGTGAAATAGTTGCTTATTTAATATCGACAGCAGTTGTTTTGTTATAAAATTTCTTCATTGGAAAACAACTTGCAGAATCTCCTTAAATCTTCAACAACAACCAAAACAAAAAGCTGGGGCGTGTTTATGAATGCTCTGCTGCAGCTCAACCGGAAGGTTCACACTTGATGGCGAAGTGAAATTATTTAGCCAAAAACATGCAAGATCAATTTTGAATAGAAGGTCAGAGTAGGTACCAGAAAGAACAGTTATGACCCTTTGAATCTTTGGAATGTTGTCATCCTAAGGAAAATCAGTTTTTTTCTAAACTTACTGGGTTTTTTGTGTAGATGAGAGCTTTTTTCTCATTATGTTCCCCGATACAGTAAGTGCAGCTTACAGCTACTCACGTATTTACAAAACATATTTTAGATAGTTTAGAGGTTAACTAATAGTTCGGCGAGAGTGAGTGATTTTTGTCATTGCCTCAGTAGTGATCTACTTAGCTGGAAATATTTGTTTTTGCTGCATGCAGTAGGCTACACATAGCAAATTTCTGTTTGGTGTTTTGTTTGCCTCAAATGAAAAAGAAGCAGCAGTCAGTGTTTCCAAATTTTTTTGTTTAGATCTAAATGAATAGAATTTTATTATACAAACTGATGTGCTCTTTTATAGAGATGCTGAGAGCTTGTACTTGAATTTTAGTGATGATTGTGGGCGCCTCTGTTATATCATGACACCATGACATCTGTAGGTAGGTAGGTATTGCATTGGCTAAATTTGGCCCTTCAGGATGTAAATTCAAAATAAAATATGGATGGTGCACTTAGTAAGATGATACTGTTCTCAAAGGAGAAAATCCAGGCTGACCTACGTAGTAATACAACTTGAACAGTTAATAAAATTAGAAAAACTTAAATGAAAGAATGTTAATGTAGGAGTGTGCAGCATTTGCTAAAGGTGAATGAAAAGGAAGATTACAATTGTGAGTTTTTTTAGTATAAATAATGAGCACAGCTTTTGTATGGTGAAGAACAGTAAATTATTTCTTATGTGGCCCAGTTGTACTAATAAAAAACTTTTGTTCTTACCTTCTTAAGATATTTACTTGCTGAATTTGGCATTCTGCAGTAAGTGAAGTTTTATAGTAGTTGTTACATAGTAATATGAAACTGTTAGACTTTTTTTTGAGAAGAGTTGGAAGTTACTAGTAGGTATGTGTGTTGAGGTTAGGCTATTGTGTAGTTTTTAGCTTTAAGAGTTTTTGGCTGCCAAAAGGAGGAGTTCAGCTAGGCTGTATCTGCAAAATCACATGAAAGGTTTCTCTGGCTTTGTTAGGCTGCTGTGAAATAGCGTAGAGCAAATGGGGAAATTGCGTGGCATTACTAAGAGAGAGTTGACAGAGGCGGGGATTGGTCCAAAGGAGAACAAGTTTCTTCTGATGCGTAAGAGGTGAATGTTTTCACTAGGTAAACTTCTGGTTTGCTTTGAGTGTTGCTTGGTCTGTGACAGAATGTAGTTTTTTGCTTCGTTTGGAATAAATCCATCATCTCTGCAAATGCGTAGTAAGTGCTAGTGTACAGTCATCTGCTAGGGCTGGTCATTGGCTACAGTTAGTAGACAGAAGGAAAATCTGTAGAAAATAAGTACAATGATTATTGCAAAGCATGCTTTCTTGAACAGAAAGTGAACGACTAGTATTTTCCCAAGTTTGAACAGGTTAGCAGAAGGAATGGGTATTGCATATTCAATACTGATTTGATGTACTGATCTATATCAGTATATATTCATATTAGTAAATACATCTGTATGCGTGATCTCTGTGCTTTTAGTAAGTCCTTTACTTTATTAAAAATGTTTATTTAAATACTTATTTGGTAGATTTGCAAGTCCTACTGTAGATCTTGGGGAAAGATGAGTCAAATGTTTGGAATCTGCCCCAGTGTGATGACTATGACATTACTTACGCAAAGGTTCTTGTCACTGTAGGGTGTTATTTTTAGCTTAACATTACTGTAAATGTTTAGAGACAGTGATGTTGGGGCTTCTTTTTTAGTTTAGCTACTACATTGTCTTAACTAGTTTATTTTCTCATTTTTTTTTTTTTAAATCATGAAAAATTATGAAATTGAAGTTATGCCATTCCAGCAGTGCCAGTTTTACAAGGTTATGATAGTAGAAGCATGTCTCTAACGCTTATAGCCAAACTGTAGGTTAGCTGATAGTAGCTACTCCTGTTCCAAAAGTGATTTATTAAAAAAGACATAGAAAAAATAAGAAAAAATAGTTCTAAAACAATTGCTTCTGCATAAGCCTCCTCAAACACTAGGTGAAGTCATGCCCCAAATAAAGAATTGTGCTTATTTCTTTTGTTAAGACTTCATGCATACAGGTTCAGTGACTTAAATGGTTGAGATGGCTTAATCTGGCTCATTTAGCTCTTATATTGCAGCTTTCCTGGCCTTTAGAGTGAGAAGCAGTGAACAAAAAACATTTCCATCTTCTGATGTTTTTCTGACTCTAGATTTCATGTCTTAAGTCCACAAGTGGACTTGCAGAATCAGGAACAAGATAGGAAATGAGATAGCACTGCAGTAATGAACTTACTGCCAAACATACGTATAGAAACAGATTGAGCTGAAGCTGAAGTTCTAAATAAACATATCTGGATGACAAAATTGGCATCGTATGCTTTAGAATGCATCCTGCATAATAAAGCCTGCCTTTCTAAAGCAAGGATCTTGCTAGACTCTGAACTTGTTGAAATGTGTTTTAGTTTATATGGGCAAGGAAACCAAGTGTTTTTACGTTCTGCTCCTATGATAGTAGAGAGAAGCCATTAAAGAAAAAAAAAAAAAAGTTATGATGGGTTAAGGATAGGTATTTTGCAAAACTATCCAGTAGTAAAGGATTTGTCTTCGAGTTATCTTTGAGTAATCCTATAGAAATTGTTATCCTTGAGTAATCCTATGGAAATGCACACCTCTCAAAACAGTGTATAGCTCCTGGATAGTCAGATTCAACTTTATGAATCCCGATGTAACTAATTAAAAAGGAAACGTTTTTAGTAACAATATGTGAACTGGCAGAATAATTGGGTTGTAATTCAACCTGTTATATCTGCTGTCATTCATAAACTCGAGGTTTATGAAGGTCTCGGAAATCTCAGATTGTATCACAGCTTTGTTTTGCGTATAACCTGAAGCAATGTGTATCTCAGCATTTTGTTTGTGAGACTGAGGATATTTTACATTACCTTTATTTTATAATATCCTTAAAATATTGCTTAAATGTATGCTTAACATAGACTTGCTGTTTTGTATTTAGGAAAAAAATACTATACTGCAGAAGTGCAATTTACTTTCCTTTTGATGGACTTCATATTGTTTACATTAGGGCTTTTGCTCTGGATATTTATAGGTATAAGCTGCTAACTTTTCTTTAGCCTGTATTGTGTGTATAGGAAAGATTTTAATATATTTCTTTATTGTAAATTACTGTTTATGATATTTACATCTTGTTTGATTCTTGACTTAGTTTACTATTGAAATACAATTTTACTAGTTGCCAGAAAATTACCCTTCAACCTTATTTATGACATGTACTTAACATGGTCAAATCAGTGTTATAGAACAGAGCTCAGTGCATTTACGTATATATACAGTATTGTTTTAGGATTTCATTCTCTTAAGGCAGCTTTTGAATACTTTCTGTCCACAGGTTGTTGAGTCAAACTATGAAGGACCATTTGGTCAGAGTGGCTAATGAAGCAGAATTTATCTTGAGCAGACAGAGGGCAGAAGATATTAACCGACATGCTGAATTTGAGGTAAGAAATGCGTTTCTTACTTCCAAAAAAAGAAACTGCTGTAACAAACATTCGGTAATTGAATATTGTAATCACAGAACTGCTCAGATTGGGAAACACCTTCAAGCTCATCAAGTCCAACCACAACCTAACCATGCTACTCTAACAACCTCTGCTGAATCATGTCCCTGAGCACCACATTCAGATGGTTTTTAAACACATTCGGGGGAATGGTGACTCAACCATTCCTCTGGGGAGAGCCTGTTCCAGTGCATAACAGCTTTGCAGACCCAGGCAATTCCATTGTATAAAATGGTTAGCAGTCCTATTGGTTTTTTGATAGCATACCACTAACTCTTGGGGGAAAGCCAGGCTGTGCAGAGCACCTCAGAATCTGCAAATCCTGGTTTTGGAGGAAGAAATTGTATCATACCAATGCTCTTCTCTTCCTTGAGGCAAATATCACTTTATATGTTCAAGCTGTTTAGAATCACTGTCGAGGTACAACTCTGGAAGAAAAAAAAACAAATCCAAGCACCCTCTCTCCCTCCAGTCTTATTGAAGATGGATGATAACAGCCTATTAAGCCCAAAACAAGAGATTACCTTTTTTTTTTTTTTTTTTTTTCCTATAGCTTGCTGTTTCACTTAATCTGTCTCTAAAACCTTTTTACATATATTTCACATGCTTCAGTGTGGTTTGTTGTGTTTTTGCATTTTCATCCCACTTAAGGGATTCTAAAGTAAAATATAGGGCTTGGTTTTTATAGACTTGTAATAAACATATGAGACTTTTTTTCGAAATCACATTAGTCATATCTCCAATTTTGGATTTTAGTTACTTCATGCATCTCCCTTCTGTGTTCTGTAATGACTGGGATGTTTTAATGAAAATGAAGTTAAATCTCACTAAATTCGCTAATACTCTGCTTAAAAAGTACTTAGTCTTTTTTCTGACATGCGATACTACTTGTGGTTTTGTTTCTAAAATGAAGCATTAAGGGATTGAAGGCACATTTATGTTTAACGTGTTCCTAAACTGTTTTTCTCTTAAATCTTTTCTTGAAAAAATATTCCCCAAAGATGAAAGCATATTTGTCTTAGACAGTGCTTATGTTCTAAAGGTCATCTATGTTGGCCCCAGGATTCAAGCTGTGCGTTGTTTAATAACATATCTGCACTTCATCTAGAGCTAGTTACCCCCTCCTGCAAACAGAGATGTTGTAAGATATCTACAGTACCATTTTGCAGTGGTGAAATAGCAGGCGTGTTTCATTTATTACATCAAGGGTTTGGCGACAATCCTGTGGAGATGAAAAGTGCATCTTTTTACTTCATTCCCTAATAATCGTTGGGCTGGGACATGCTTGACATCTTTTGCTCTGAATTTAGGCAGAAACTCCCTGAATGATAAACAGCTCACTTTTTTCCTTCGGATGCAAACCATGCACAAAGGTGTGTGTATATGTGGGAAACATGTGGAATATAGGGCTCTCTCATGTACATACAGACTATTGACGAATACAGTACATTGGTGTCAACTTCACTATTATAACCTTATTGCAGTGTTGGGATGTGTTTTTATGGTTTGATACATAGCACAGATATGTTGATTTTCACCTTGTAGACACATGTTTAACTCATTTATAAAAAGCTATTTTCAAGGATGAGTGTGAGCCATTTTTAATCTTACATTCTGGCACAAATTATCCTTCTGATTCTGTGAATGACTTGATTTCATTTCATGAATCATAAAATCTTTTTGGTATTGTCTATCCAGGTCTGCATGTAGCCTGCAGGCTGCAAGTTAAACATGGGTGATCTGTACCCTTCCAAAGTATGGGATGACCAAAGCCACCAGGAGAGTCTCCAAAGAAAGAGTTTTTAGCATACTATTTGAGTTTGAGCTATCACTTCAAATATAGAGGAAACTGTGAATGCCTAAGTGAGATAGATTTAGATTGAAGAAAATGGAATAGAAATTACGTCTATCCGTATGTCTTTTCATGGCAGATCTTCCTCTTTAAGGAGCATTGTGTCTTGAATAGCAACAACATCTGCCATCTCTGTGGCAAGAAAGGCATCTGTCATCTTGACTTGGATCTTTTTCTTTTCCTTCTTTTGGGTGGGAGTCTGTCTCCATTTGCATTGCAGAATTCCTTTGCTTCTTCAGTCCTGCGCTCTGGAAGCTTCAAGAAATGCTCATCTTTTCTCAAGTAGGATGCAATCTCCTGCCCTCTCTGAGCTCTTTGCTTATAGCTCAGCAGTCTGGACAAAGACAAGTCATTGTCTTGACTTCCTTGTGGCACATTATTTTGTAGGAGATAATATAAGTAGCTTAATGAATTATGAGCTAGCCAGTTAAGATATTTGTCTTCTAAGCTAGCATTGCATGAAAGAAAGAAAATAGTATTTTGGAATTGGCTGTGAGAGAATCTTCTTAAGCTGAATTCAGTCAAAAAGCAATCTTATTTCCTTTACTTTTCTGATTTCTCTTCACCTGCATTTTGGCTTGTTTCCTCTATAAGTAAGTCTATGAATAGGGAGAAGTCACAGAGGGAGCTGAGATACTTAAAACTTTACAATGCTGTTAAATCTCAAACATGCCTGATGAAGCAATATTGCACACATTTCTTTAAGGAGATGGCAGCAGGGCACACATTTTTATGATGAATGGAAAGATGGGTGCATTTCTGATGTAAGTTATAGTCCTATAGTCTTACACTAAAAACTTCAAATTTTGCACCATGTCCCATGCACGGATCTCGTAGGCATTTTCTTACCCTGAGTTTTGGTAGAGTGAAAATGCTGAAGAAATAACCTATTTATGCTTGAATTATAACAGCTTATTTCATGTTACCACCTTGCCTGCTTTCTATAAATGACCTTGAAAAATCTGGTGGTTTGCACTGTGTCTTAGATTATGCGTGCAGCCTGCTGCAGTTTGGTCTATGAGAATAATTGGATTTAGTGTGAGGAGGGGGAGGGAATTTTTGTGCTCTAATTGACTTTATTTTATAATTTATGGCAGGTGCGCCGATTGCCTTGGATATGCCTCCTGTCTTATATAAATCTCTTCATGTATTTGTGTGTGAAAATACATATTTATAGAATTCAAAATATGTAAACTGGCAAGTGTTTTAGGACTAGAGTATTCAGGCATCTTTCTGAAAAAGGTATAATTTGCTGCTGTATGATGATACTGAATTTTGGCCAAGACTGGTAATACCACATCTCAGTACTTGTGTATTTTTGAAGAGTATTCTTCTAGCAGTGTTTTTCTTCTCCCCTCAAAGATTTGCATGAATAAACTATTCCAAACCATTTAGTGCAGTGAATTGTATATGCAGAAGAGCACTTAATTTTCTGAAAATGTTCCAAACCAGTCAAAGATTCTTACCTGAGTCTGTGAGGAACAGTGACAACTTTGGTGATTTTTTTTTTTTTTTTTTTTTTTCAGTAAAATGTAACTGCTTTCATAATTTGCAAACTAATCTACCTCCTCAAATTGTCAGTTTTTAAATATTGTCAGTTTTTAAATATTGTCTGACACTGTTGTTCTCTTCACTGCTTAGTTTTACTTGTTTCCAATTTTCATTTCCTGTAGAAATATTAAGTGCTAGCATTCTTGTTATTGGTCATTTCTGTTGATTAACTGAGAATTTCACGTGACTTTCCCTTTACGTTTGTTATAAATCATTCTAGGCGGCTAGATTCTCTGCATGATTTCTCTTCAATAATTAAATCTAGCATTTCCAGCTGCTGTAAAATTTGTTGCCTTTTTCTGTTCGGTTATATTTTTTTCATGTGGAAGAGTTACGCTCTTCCTCATACTTTGAATTCTTATTCAGCATCAATTTATAGACTGTGGTTTAGCTGTAATAAACTGAATATTTTACTTTATAGCTCATGCTGAGAAAAGAATCTCAATGCAAGTATTGCCTTGACAGAGGTAGGCTGCCAGGCATGAGAAGTGCTCTGCTAGGGACTTGGTTGGAGCCACTTGGCTTTTTTTTTTTTCCTTTCAGAAAACAACATGCAGTGTTTCAGTTGATTGGTAATGTTGTGTGTCCCGCACCTTTTCCCCTTTAAGCGTTAAATTACACCTTTTCCCCTTAAGCGCTATTAAGCGTTAAATGTGAGATGATCAGAGGAAGTAATGAATTATTGCAAATCAGTTGTGGCAGAACATCCTTAAGTCAATGTTTGAGAGATGTTTAAAGAATTATGGAAAGATACCTGGTATATTTATAAATTCTGTATCTGATAGATAGTTCTATGTGTAGCAAGTAGTTACTCTGACAAAGAAAGTAAGTTTTAATCCTTGACTGTGTCCCTGTTCTTCATAAAATTTTCTTATGTTTTTAATAAAGGCTGTTTCGTTATAAAGCTCGTGTATCAAATACCCTTTTCGTGACTCTTGCAACATCATTTTATATGAAGTGCTATTCAACACACTTAATGTCAATGACCTTGTTTATTAGAACAGTAACATTTTGGAATACTTTTAATTGGTATTCTGTCTGCTAGGGTGCATTATTATGAATCTTTATAGAACTTTACAGAAGATAATAGGCTAGTTGGAGGCTTCCTGTAGTAACGTAACCAAAAGTTACCACACTTGTTCTTCAGAACCTTAAGGAGTTACAGATATATCCTTGCACAAAAATACAGCATTACAGATTTTTTTTTAAAATGGGCTTAATTTATGTTAAACTTGTATTTTTAAACAAACGCTACCCTTTGCATTGACCAGGTTAGGCATTATACCACCATCTGTTGTAGAAGGAAGACTCATTTGTACTTGAATTTTTGAACATATTTTTAAGGTAATATAAAAATTGGAAACTCTTCAACAGTGCGGAGCGTGGAAGGTATTTTCTTCCATCACAGGATTAACCATTTTTGTGCTACTGCAACATGTTGGCAAGTTCAAAACTGGAAAACTTAAATTTCTCATATTCCTTGGGAATTTTGATGGTTTTTTGTTTGCAAAGATACTGAAATGAGAAATTCACTTTCCACTTGAACATTATAACATGTTTCCTGTGCTCTAAGAACTGTGAGGATGAAGTACTGATTGATTATAAAAGCAAGTGGTTTCTTTTACAGAAAGTTTTAATAAGGGATGAGAAGAGAAAGAATGAAAGCTTTTACTGGTATGCTGACAGTCTTTTTTGTTTTACCCCACATTTAAATAAAAATACAGTATGTCCGAGTATTATCAAGGATATTTTTGTTTCCAAAGCAGCTTGAAACAGAAACATGATTTTAGAACTGCTCTGTTCACAAGAGAGGATGTTGCTTTCTTTACAGTTTTTGGATATTTTTGTCAAGTAATGCCAACTGTTTGAGACATGAAGAGACACTAAGTTAAGCTTAATTGTGTCATTTTGCTTCCTAGTGAATGTTACAAATGTAGAAGCTGTGTATTTATTCAGCTAAGCAAGAATGAACATCTGTGGTTCATTCTTTTTAGCACTTTGCAGGCATTTCAGTTTTTATAGGAGTTGTTTGTTTTGCTTAACATTTTAAAAGAATAATTAAATAGTAGAAAGTGCTTATGGAAATGAGTTGATAGAAATTATTTAAAAATAATTAAATATTTCTAACTCAGCTGTTGCATCTGCTCAAAAAAAATTGTAATAATTACAGGATTCAAATCTATTGAATGTGGAAAAAAAAAAAGATGTATTACCATAGTCATCTCGTATAACAACCTCCTGGTTTCTGATGCAAATGAAATTTATTGCTTAGAATTAATACGTAGTTCTTAGTAATGTCACATTGAAACTCTTCCACATTTTATAATCTATGCTATGTTTCATTTCATTGTAAACTGGAAATTATTCAGGTATGTCATGAGGTTACGAGTCTGTTTTCTGCATATTGTTTTACATTATTAACTGCATGAAGTTTCAACTTCTTTTAATGACCTTTTACATATGTATTACATTTACTTATTTCTCATCTGCTGCTAATGATCAGCCTTCCTTTGTTTTAAAAACTTTGTAACCTGTCCCAGCCCCCCAATGAGCATACTGATATAGCTGATTATTTTCATAAGAGATTGTCACTGAGTTTAATTAATCTACTCTTCTTGATCCTGCAAGGATTAGCAGAACATGATCCAGAGTTCTTCTTTTGCATCTGTAGGCTCTGGAAATCTTAAACAAATAAATAAATAAATTTCTGACAGAAGTAGCTGAAGACTCAGTTCTTGTGACTACTTCTGTTTCACAGTTTTGCCCTGCATTGTAAGACACTGGAGTAATTAAAAAAAGGGAGAGTAGTGTTACATACTTCTTCTGTTCTCTGCCTTCTGAAGTTTAGGTTAGATATCAGGAGGAAGTTTTTCACACAGAGGGTGGTGACACACTGGAACAGGTTGCCCAAGGAGGTTGTGGATGCCCCCATCTCTGGAGGCATTCAGGGCAGGCTGGACGTGGCTCTGGGCAGCCTGGTCTGGTGGTTGGCTACCCTGCACACAGCAGGGGGGTTGAAACTGGGTGATCATTTGGTCCTTTTCAATGCAGGCCATTGTGTGATTCCTTTTGAACTTATTTTTTGCTGCAGCTGTGCATCTTAACTGTTGGTTTTCTTTTTCTTTTTATTTTTTATTTTTATTCTGATGTACATAATTCCACGTCTAATAGATGTTTTTAAATTAATTGCCTAGCTATCTAGATAACACACAAAATTCAGAATAACTATTGTTGCGTGCTTGAAAGACTCGTGAACATAAACAATGTCTAAGCAGTACTTTATTAGAAATGGCTTCAATTTGTTGTTTTTCTTTTTTGATTACAAATTTTAAATAAAGCTCAATTTCCGACTTGTCATTTAAAATTTTTGAATGAATAACTCTCAGAGTAAAATGATGCTCGGTAAGAGAGGAGTAAAATTTAATCTCTACTGTGTAACATTTCCTCCTCAGCAATGACATAACAAGTTAATTCGGGAGGTACTGTATTTGGAAATCAACCACAAAATTGTGTATGACTGATTTCTGACTAATACGTGCAGGTTTTGCACACACATGTTCTGCTTATCATAGATCATTCTTTGTGAAGTCTGACTTGTTTTTTGGAATTGCTCAAATAATCAAGCATCTTAGTAATACATTTTAGAATCAAAGTTTCTTCCAGTTTTCTGCAATAGGAAACGATTTGGCAGTAAGCTTTGAATGACTTTGCTTAGAGCACTGAAAATCCAAAGTCATTTATTAGTCATTATAGTCATTATATGCCTTTTTTGAAATATCTGTATTAATGATTTTCCTCTTTCACTACACAGATGAATTGTGTCTTTACACTGTGGAATATCAGTAGTGGTCCAGGCCAAAGGTCCATCAAACTTGTGTGTTGCTTCTGACAGAGTTGAATAGCAGATACCTAGCGTAAGAACAGTGCAGTTATCTAACAATGTTTCCCCAGTTCTACCAGATGGCAGGGGTCACATTTTAGACAACGATTTGCATGGGTTTCATGTATTGTTCTGTCTCCCAGTCACTGTATCAATGTTTTTCATGTTTGGTTCTTGTTTTTCACTTCTATGAATTAGGACTGTCAGGAATATTTGGCACCTCTTTCACTCTCCAGGCATTTCTAAGTATGATTAATAACACAGTGGGATTCAACTGTTGATTTCCCTCCTTTTTTGCAAACTGACTTTTTTTTTGTTGTTTATTTGTTTTGTTTTGTTTCCTATGTTTTAATAATTTTTTTTTTTTTTTTTAATCCACATTAGGGTGTTCCTTCTACTGTGCCTTGACTTTCTTTAAATATCATCTTGGCATTTAAGCAGTAGACTTTATGAATTGGATATTTCTTGTTGGCATCCCCTGTGATTCATTCAAGGAAATCCAATGAAGCATGACTCCCTTTTACAAAAGCCATGATGACTCTTGTCATTCTGTTTATTTCAGAGTTTCTACCTTGTAGTTCCCTGCTGTCCTCTGGAATCTGTTTAGCACATTTAATTTTGCTGGCACTGAGACAACCTGAAGAAGAAAACTGCAGCTAATGGATTGGCTGCTTTCGTTCCCATGTTCTTCTGCATTATCTGGGTGAATACTGTGTAGCAAGTGACAGTTGGTCACTTGCTGATTATCTAGTGTGACTTCTCTACGAGCGCATCTCTGTGATGGTCTTGTGTTCCGAGAGCTCTTTTTATCCTTTGATCATCCATTAGCTATACAGATACGTTAGCAGGCTTACTGTTCCTGTTTTGTTTCAAAAATAATTTATTACTGCCTTTCATGCCTTTACACAAGTATTCTAACTCTTTTGGCTTGCTTCTTTCTCTTTTAAAGCCTAACATGCCATAGTTTGACATATTTTTCTATTTTCCTTGTTTGAACAGACTTCTTGAAGAGTAACATTTTCTTACAGCCTACTTTCTCTGCAGTTTAACTATTCCAGCATTTTTGGTCTTCTGAAAAGCTTTTTGATGGGAGGCATGCATTTCCTTTGAAGCCCTTAATATTGTATCTTTTTATGCAGGCTTTTGTGCTGTCTAAAAAATGTTTTCGATGTTTGTCTGCATCCTTTAATGCTCATGATATGACAGCTAAACTATCTAGCTTCAAATTAGATGTTCCCATCAGGAATGTTGTTCTCACCCACTCATGAAAAATAAATCAGTAGTGTTTACCTTATTTATTATTCATGTACAGGCGTTACGGAAGCTCATGCCAGGCAGCGATTCTAAAATGCTGAGACCTAAACAATAGAAATGTATGTAGACTATAAATTTCTGGCATTAACTAAGCAGATACCCTGTTGTGCTTGATTGTAGAATTTGTTCTAAAATTTCTGTCCAAAGATAACTTGAATTACATATGGTCCTTCTGTACAGCAGTGTTAGGGTTTGTCCAGCTTTCCAGAAGCAGCACAGGTGCTAGTATATATCTCTCCTGTATCATAGATTGGTTTGATCTAAACAGAAGTATTTCATGTTAAAGCAATTCTGATGTTGGAGCTTCAAGGTCACAAAGAAATCTTGAGGATCGGAATGTCCTTAAGTGTTTTTACTTACTATTCCAGTTGGTAGATTGGGCTTGTGCACTCTGCTCTACTGTAGCCTTTTTAAAATTTCCTGTTATGTGTATTCAACATATATTTTGGTATATATATTGTGGTAGCAGTGGTAATGAGGAGATGGTTGGACTAGATGATCTTATAGGTCGTTTCCAACCTTGTGATTCTATGATTCTATTTGTTTTTATCTTTTGACTTCAGAAGTCTTTTTGTTCTGCAGCTGTTCTTATTTATATTTTTCGTATGTACTATTTATCACATCTTCACTTTGTTTTGCTAGTCCAAACGAGTTTTACTCTTTTGTCCAAAATGGTGTGTGCATAGTCTAGTAGTTCTACTCCGTGTCTGTTCTTGGAAGATGAATTCCTGCTGGAACATGCACGAGTAAGATTAAATGCACTCATTTGAGTATGTTATCATGTCTCAAACAGTGGATACTTAAGGAAAAGTTTATTAAAAGTGCAAACATAATAGCATTTTTTCTGAATACTCTTTCACACTTTACCCCTTCAGCGACTTCTGATTCTTGCTGTGCCAGTAATGACAACCTTCTGCTCTTGTACCCCATAAGGGATAATTTTCCTATTTGCATCGTGAATTCATGTAGACTTCATTATGGGAGCGTCCTGTAGCAAAGAATTTCCCTGAGTTATCTGCAAATCTTACTGGCCTCTTCGTTTCATATTTCTATTGCAAAATGCCTTTTTCTTGGTAGGAACTGTAGCTAATGTGGAGGCAGACAACCAATGTTTCTGTTCGCCCTGCTGTTAACAGAATAAAGCTATTTGCTGAGAGCTGGTGACTTCACGCAGCCCTAACACTTACACATTTATTGTTAGAGTAATAGTTGGAAAGCTGACTCCAACTGTACACTACAAGTGTAAGTTAAGGATTTTAATGGCATATCGGTGGCTTCAGGGATGAAGTTCAAATGTTCCTTTGCTTCATCATATATATGTGTATATATATGATGATATACACTGTATAAATCTTTGTAAAACACATAAACCTGTAATGCTGTCTGCACAGAACATCCATCTCTCTTCAATGTTGTTTGGGTAGTACAACCTGCTGCTGGAACTAGTGTGTGCTAGTCATGGTAAACAGATTCAGCAGGCCTGTGGTGTTCTGAGTTGATAGTTTTTTCAGATTCAACAGGATTGCTTGCCTCAAAAGCATATCAGCCCCTTGGGAAACTTTCACATACTGCCTCTTCAGTATGCACTTGCCCTCTCTTTGGTTGTTGCTTCTCAGTGACTCTCTCCGTCCAATCTTATAATTAGTTGTAGAACATATTTCTACAAACTTGCTTAGAAAGTGTTCTATATATCACATCATTGATAGGTATATAACATGATTTAAAAGTTCAGCGTTACATTGTTATTTCAATTATAGCAGTGATTCCAAAGTGTTTCTCAGTTCTTTGGTATTGTCTGCTGGAAGACCTAAAATAGCACATGGCATTTCATATGTTCTGTGCATTCTCTCTTCTTAGTTGTTCCTTTTTTTTTTTTTTTTTTTTTTAATAAACACTGCGTGTTTATTATCCCATACCAAGCTGATGTTTTCATAAAACTCTCTCTCATGACACTGAAATCTTATTGCAATGAAGGAAGGGAGTGAAGATAAAGATGAACTCAGAGGCCATCATTTTATATCTAAAATCAGCTACTCTCCTAAATTTCTTTTACCTATGCTGAAGTTTCTGTACTTTTTAGTAACTGTGATGACTTGATCTGCCAAGATCCTTCTCCTCTTTCTCACAGCTCTTTCATGATTTTACAAATCTGAATAAATTAGTATCAGCAACAACCTTTTTTTTCACTCCATTATTCACTCATTCTTTAGATTGTTTTTAATATTTATATTACACAACCTAAAACCAGCAGCAACTGATAAGTACTGTACAACTAATATTAAAATTTGACTAGGACCTTACTTTTAATTTTTGTTTTTTCCTTCTCTTCTATTTAGAAGGAATTATTCTGATTCTTGCTGTTTATCCCTCTTTTGGCTGCTTTATGTTTTGCTTCTTTTTTGTGATGTTCATCAATATTATATCTTCCTAAGTTTTAATGATGTGTTAACTGAATATAGTTTGCTTGCGTCATTGTAGAATTTGGACTTGCTGATCTTTTTAAGAGCTTTACCGAAATAGATTTTTGGAGTATACTTTTGTTGTTGTTATTTAATAAGTTAACGTAAAAATGTTTTTGTTGAATGGGGGGAAAAATGGCAAACACAACATTTCTGGTTATTATATTCCTACAGGAACCTGAAAGTACTGTGACATTCTGTGTATTCTTTGTTTCTGCTAAAACAGAATGGTGAATCAAACAGTTTATAATAGCATTAAGTTCCATATAAAATATTTTCAACTAGTCTTTTTAATTCCGGAATCACTGGGAGCTTTTGTGCCTTTAGATTCTTCCATCAAGGCACAGGGAAGTGAATTATTGAAAAGATAAAAATAAATTTGTTTGCTTTCTGTCAGAGTTCATATCCACAGCCAACCTTGATAGAGGACCAGAATGATTTAGACAAGTTTGCTTTGGAGATTCATAACATATGCTTGCTGGACAGAATTGAGTTATCTCTGCTCTGGAGAGTAAGTTATTGTAGCAGGAGCTGACAGAGATGAAGATAACTGAGGGAAATTCAATTACCTTTTAGTGTTTTCCTTCTAATAGGATTCTTAATGTGAAAAAGATCCTTAGATGATGCGCCTGTGTTGCTTTGTGAAATCTGCTTTGATACCTGCATTCAGAATAAAGTGAACTCTTCTTTTCAGGCCTTCATTAAGGATGAAATATGCATCTGCTTGCTAAATGGGTGTTAACTTTTCATCCAATATATTGCCATTTACAGCCTTGAAATATTTGACAGTGTTCTGGCAGTGTCTTTGGATATTCTCTTAAATACAATTTCACTTGCTTTTATAGTTTTTATGTGAGAGGCTTGTTTATAGCGGGAATGACAATAGATTTCACAAAACTGTAGAATATTTTCCCTCTGTTTTAGTGGAGTTTAATTTCTACGTGTTTAGTTCTTTCCTTCACCTGGCAAAAGCACTTGAACTACAAATACTGTGGATGATTGACTTGAGGTCATACTGTTGGGCTGAATGAACCAACTTGACTGAATTTCCTGTGACACCTTTGAAGTTCTGAAATTGCCAGTATAGATTGCTGTGTATAGGTTCTAGGGTGTTCATGTAAAAATGTCCTTTTTTTCTAATGACTGATGTTCAAAATGAAAATTTAGAAGGAAATCTGTGAAGCTGTCTCATTCTGTAGTTGTTTGTTTGAAAATCCACTGTATACATGTTTGCATACCTGCAACGTGCTTTTTTTTAAACGACCTGTTGAAGTACTGCATGTAGCTGAATATTAGTTGTGTGTACATCCCCCTACATACATATTTTAATACTCTGAACCTTAATGGTAATTTGGAATGTAAAGTTCCTTTTTATCTGATGGATTTAGTCCAACTGCTTGCATGCTGGTATTGCAATAAAGCAAAGCGAGAGTGTCTTCATGTAGATCTGCAATCCCAAAACCAGATTAGGATGTACGTAAAAGCCATAGCATACCTCACCTGTTGTAGAAGTTACAGACAACTTGTTGATCTGTATAACGTATTGCTACACTTGTTAGCTTGTTTATAAACAACTGGTAGTATGTTTGGAGTTATCTTGGAGTTAAAACAGTCTCCTCATTTACTTACGAATGATGAAGTTTGATTGATATGGGTTTACTTTTTTATGTGTGTGAAGGTGGCTTATCGGTTTTGGTGGCTAATGGGAGGTAAGATCATCAATAGAATCCAGAGACATTTAAGATAAATTTTATCAATGTTACTTTTGTTTCTTAATCACATAGATTATTTCCTCTTTATTTGAATATTATTGAAGACAAAGCAGTATCGTTTGTCCTGAGTTGATATGTCTTCAATGAAATTTCATTTCTTCAGTTACAATACTCTGTTCTAAATACAAAATGTTACTTTGCTGAAATAATTGAGTGATAATTGTGAAGAGAAATTACTTGTTTAAGGAATTTTACAAATAAATTGTGGCAAGGTTTTTTTTCCTGTGAAACATGGTGCTTTATGTCCAATGGGTAGACATGTATGGTGCAAAAATTGTTTAGTTCTGGTGGATGGTACTCCTGTTAATGATTTATAATGGTAGCTTTTTTATTTCTGAGTAGACTTAAACAGCTTTCCAGGAAAGAAAACAATGCTACGCTAATCAGATTTCTTGATAGTAACTGAAAGGTCTTTTCATGTTGCAGAGCAGTGAGATAGAAGTGACAGATAGAACCTTGTCATCTTAGCTTTTCCATACTAGCTTTGAAATGGGAATCACAGTAATAGTTTTTATTTTGGAATCTTTTTTCTTCTCGTTTTATCTCATTTCTACACAGAAATATTTACAGAAAGAGTTCAGCTGCTGATTTCATTTTTTCACTTAGCCAACAGAAAAAATTGGGCCAGTCACTCTGTAGATGGTCTTAGATTATGAAAAGAGAGCTCTGTCAGTTAAGTCAGGCTTCAGGTAATCGTTTGGTTGAGGAAGATGCGACGTGACTTGCAGAGACCTCCAGATTTCACAGTTAATCTGAAATACTACTGTAAGTGTCATAGTCAATCCTTAAAGAGTTGTACTGTTAGGAAAGACAAATTGTTGTTGATGTTCTTTTTCACAGAAGGGAAAACATGGGTTGCCTAATAACTTCCTCTCTCCCCTTCTGCTTCCCACTTTTTTTCCTGCGCTGAGGTAGCCTCACCTTGAGCACTTGCGCAAGTTTGGGTTCCACAATATAAGAAAGACGTAATAATAATTTCATAGCTCTCCTTTGGGTGCTCTCTAAGATGATGAAGGGCTGAAGAGTGAGAAGGTCTGAGATCCCTCGGTTTGTTCAGCCAAGAGGAGAGGCCTCATGATGACCTATAGCTCCTCCCATGGAGCACTGATCTCTGTTCTCTGGTGACAACGACAGGACCTGAGGGAACAGCTATGGAGGTATATAATGTTGGGTGTCAGGAAAAGATTTTTCACCAGAGGGTGGTCAGTTGCTGGAACAGGCACCCCAGAGCATTGGGTGGTCGTAACACTGAACTGCTGGAGTTCAAGGAGCATTTTTAGAATGCTCTCAGATGTAGGGTTTAAATTTTGGGTGGTCTGTGTGGAGCCAGGAGTTGGACTCAATGATCCTTGTGGATCCATTCCAACTCAGGCTGTTCTATGATTTTATAATAGATTTTTGAGATGTTCCCGCTTACTCCATTCTTTCCCATGTTTGTTCTTTGGAGGAACATGAGATTTCAGTATTGTAATACTGTCCTGAGTGTGTGATGCCCCTAGATCAATTTTAGTTTCTATCTTTAGTGGGTGTTACTAATTCTTGCCTGAGATGCTTTTTGAAAAGGTGACAGATGAAGTAAACAAAACACTCAATTATTGTGTGGGCTATTATGTTAAAAAGAATACATGGTGATTATGAAACCAGTTATGTCATAATTTTGGATAAGAAGTTTATAATATACTGTCAGGGTTTCATAGTCTTCAGCAAGTCCCCTTATGGGGTTAAGATTGGACCTGCAGTAGTAACACAGCTGTCCAGGCAAAACCTCATGAGCTGCCCTATCTTTCTCATAGCATGAGGTGCAGTCTGTGGGGTGGCCTTTCTCCACTCCCACCGGTGGAACAAAGCCATTCCTTGCCTGCGATTGCTCTGGAAGAATCTTACATATGCCACTCGCAGACATTTCTAAGTTATCCTATTATTAGTCCTGAACACATCAGATGTTTATGGAAGAGAAAGTCAGATATTCTGACCTTAAAATATCATTCTTTTTTTTTTTTTTTTCTGCATTACCTGCAAGGAACCTCAAATATTTAATTTTTAAGCAGTTGTCGATAGTCTTGGAGGCAGCGTCACCCATCTAGCATTGAACCAGCATTGTTTTGCAAGGTAATTTCATATGGCAGAGGAGAAAGGAAAATTTCTAAAAAATTTTTTAAATGGCAGTTGATGGAAGCTACTCAGAAATTTGTACTATCAAAAGTGGAGCTGGATTACTGGCTAGTATGTAACAAAGTTAACAAGTATGAAAAATGCTGTTATTATGCACTTTTATGGCTCTTTTATTTGTCCAATAACTGTCTCATGTTAGTTGTACATGTAATATTTTATATAATTGTAGTAGCTTATTTCCTTTCTGTTTATGCTTGGTGTAAGCTAGTGATTTTGATTAGTCAACATATGTTTTTTTCATTACCTATAATATTAACGAGTGAACTGTAGCTCACATCAAATTCCAGATTTTTGTTTCAAAATCCTTGGTACCGATGTGGCTTTTTCATTCTGTGTGGGTGCAGTGCTCTTTGCTTGAAGTGTGTTACGTTTAAATGTTGTTATTTTATGCTGTATCAGTCAGGTAGTGAAATCAAGTTAAGGATTTGCACAGTCGTGCTGTGTAGTCTGTACTGTGTCCTTTCACCAACATCTAGAGTTCAGCTGTATGTAACAAATGCTGATAATCATTATCTGAGGCCAGTATTAAAATGCCCTCATATTGTTTATGAGTGGAGGGGGAGAAGGCGAAAAACCTCATGCTAAACTGAAACAAAGCCAAAAGTAAAATTAGTCGGTAGCGTCAGAGCCTTGGAATAGGAGATTTTACAAGTTCTTTTATTTACACTGAAATGGAAAATACAGAGAAAACTCATGAAATGGATCTGTTGTGTTCTTCCTATATACCTGAATATGTTTATGGGGAATTAATGTTGCATTTTTTAAACAGTGAAAGCACAAAGGATGTTTCCGGTAGAAACTGCAAGATGTTAATTATTACTTGATTTCTCTGAAGGTACTATCTGTGTTAATTACAGCTCTGATTCTTGCATTGTTTCAGTATTCTCATTTAAACCAAGTGATCAAGAAAATTTGAATTTTAAGGCAATTATTATGGAGCATTTTTAGCCTTGCTCCATATTGCTCAGTCTAAGGATCTAGAGCTGCATGGATGGATGTTAATTCACACTGCTCTACATTAAACCGAATCCGCTGCCTTCTCATGTTCTGAATAGTCTGAATATTTTAGGTACTATCTTTTTATGAATAATAAAATCATGTTAGTTTTAATGAGAAATTAAATTACTCTCCTCTAATGATTTTTAGAGACAACTATGTCATCCTTTAGAAAGTGATAGAACCTTTTATGAATGTTGAAAAACAAACCTATCTCATTCTTCTCTGAAAGTCCAAAATGATGTTATGTAAATGCATAAGAATAAATTGTGCACGCACGCACACAAACTCAACAACAAATGTTCAAACTCATATACAAATGAAGTACAAAAATAGACTGCTGAAAAGAAGCAGAGCAGAAAAAAATATAATTATTTGCTCTTCATAGTTGAATGCTGTAGGAATCTGACAGGAGGCTTTAAGTTAAGGCAGAGGTTAAGCTGGAGCTGAAATTGTGACTGTTTAACATGTTTCCAATGGAAATTGCTGGGAATATTCTGAAGAACAGCTGCTATAAAAGGCCATCTTTAATCATCCTACTCATTTGCTTCTAGATTTCTTTTAATCTTTGCCATTTCATCATCTTAATCAAAATATTTTGCTTTTAAAATACTTGATCACTGAAAGAATCTGTTTCTGAAGGGTCTTAGTTTACTATAACGCTTGGAGTGAAGGTGAGGAAAAACTTGTGGATTAACAGCATTGAGCATCTTATTTTTGAATAGACTTTTGAATAAAAATCCCTTATTATAAGTCACAGGTTCTGTGATAAAAGAAAAGACCCTTAACATTTAATAACTAATTCAAGTATTTCTGCAGATACAGATGAATATATAGTAATTTAATGACAGAAACTTTTTTTTCACCGTATGTACGAGAGAAGAGCTTTGGTAGTAAACTTTTTTGCTCTATTTAGCAGTGTAAGTCAGTCAAGACGATCATTCTCTAGCGTGAGGAAAAGGTCCTGAACTGTCAGAAATGAAGTCTACTAAATTAGCTCCTGGGGCTAGCATGTTAGAAGCTAGCAGGGGACAGATAGGTTACCTCTTGGCTCATGAGTTCGTGTTCACTTCTGAATGTTTCATAGCTGAGGTCTCACAAAAAAAATTGCCAAATATGGCACAGAACACTTTTAAAGCTCCTGTGGCTGATAACTATCCTGTAGGATGATAGATGATCTGCCATGTTGACTGTCACAGAATCACACAGAATCACAGAATCGTAGGGATTGGAAGGGACCTCCAGAGATCATCGAGTCCAACCCCCTGCCAAAGCAGATTCCCTACACCTGGTATATACTTTGGTTTTATTGTGTTCTAATGGTGTTTCTTTAATTTTCTTAAGGTCTTAAAGTGTTTACTAAGCTACTATTCATAATACAGTATTTTCAAAACATTCCTTGGATTCTTTTATCAGAAACAACAGATTCTGTCATCAGAACAAATAGGTAGAAAGACAAACTACAAATGTTAATCAAAATTGACATTTTAAGGAGTCCAGTTAGGTTTGAAACTAACTTGGTATCTAAAGTACTGAGGGTTTACTAGAGATGCATTTGTCATTGACGTGCAAGCAGTCATGGCAAGATAGGAAACCATTATGCCTTATGTCTTGATATCTGAAATGAGTGTAATTTCTCTGTTCTTCATTAATGAGTCCTAAATAGGAATGCGTGCTCTTGTAAGGTAGAAGTTGAGACAGTTAACATAAATCATACGTATTTAACTATAGTAGTTTTTAAATAACTGTGACTTTGGTAGCTGTGGAAACTAAGTAGTCATATCTCACACAAATGGTTTTCACTTTATTTATAGACTGAGGCTGAAGCTCTGCTTAGAGATCAAAATCAGACAAGGTATTTTGCAGTAAGGTTCCAGATGGTGTTTTAGTTTATTGTTTGCTACCTGCATTGTTCAGGCTACTTTTTTCTGTTTTTGTCATGTCAGAAGTTGACTTTGCTTAAGTTTTAGAATAATTTCTTCTCTCTTGTGCCAAGTTTTAGTGCTGCAATTTGTAGAAGAGTTACGCTAGTAGAGGGATGTTTGGAAATCAGAATCCTTGAGCAGTAATTATTTGGCTGCTGGAGCTAAAACAACTGGACTAGTTTGTTTCCTGACTTTCAGAAATCAAAGGTCCTCACTGTGCCTCAGTAGAGCGATGCAGTTGGAGAGAAGGTAGTCGCAGTTAAGGATTTTTTGGTGCTTCAGTTTGAATAGAAAGAAAAACTGGGAAGTGTTGAAAGTAGGCTTGGCACGTTTTCCTAGGCCAGTGACAACCACACCTTTAGAAGTCTGTGTTAATCTTCTGGCAGTTTTAAGTTGCTGACATGTCTTCATCTGCTGGTTGCAGGCAAGTGCTTTGCAGTTGGAAGATGACCCAAGGGGTCTCAAGTTTAATACCCAATAATAGCCCAATCTTGGCCTGTTTTTAAAGTAAGAGCAGTATGGAGAGAGTGCAGATGTAAACTGGATTTGAATGCGAGGGAGAGAGGACTGTGTCTGTTTTAGTGCCTGCTTTTTGGCTTGCATGCAAAGCATTTATGTATGCATATTATAAGGATGGCTTCCTGGGTTAAAAAAAGGACATTTGTCTTGGTACATTGCTTATGAGAATGGTTAGCAGTGATGCAGAGAGAATTAGAATGTTGAAATAATGTAGAGCATATATTGAAAATCCCAATTTTTACCAAGAAGCAAGATTTTTTACTTGTTTGTGTAAAGCTTTGTCTTCGTGATTTAAGGATGCTACTGTAGAACAAAGAATATCCTCAATTGAGCATCAAAATTAAAAAAGAAAGAAAAAAAGGAAAATGTGTATGTTGCAAATTGATATTACAGAACAAAACTGATGTTACTGAATCTGCTCTTTATTTATTCTAAGTTGAGTTCTTGTTAGTTCGGTTCATTTACCTACTCTACCAAATAGGGTTCTTTTTAAGATGCGATTTTGGTAAAATTGCTGTTGCCTAGTGTTTAGTTCGGTTTACTAAAGCTTAATACTGTGAGATTTAAAGGTAGAAAATAAAGCTGTTGACTCTGTGCAGATTAAAACCAGATGTCTCTTGAGATCCTTGTCTTTCTGTCTAATCACTAACCTAAATTAACTGACTGTGGTAGGGTTTTGGGTTTTTTTTTCTGCTCATGACCATAGTATTACCAGTTTTTTTGGTGTGATTTAAGCCAACTGTATTTTTTTCCATCTTGCAATTTTTAAAAGTGTATATATATATTTTCCTTCAAGAATGTTTGGCATGCTGATCTCCCCCCTCTGCCCCTCCCCCAGTAATGTCTACAAAAGCACATTATATATATATACTTGTTTGTTTGTTTTGCTATGTATTTATATTAGAAGCAATTGATTTAGATTCAGATTCTTTTAATCTTCAAATCATATAAGAGACTGGAAAAGTGGATAATAAGGTTTGGAAAATCATAGGTTTGCTGTGATGAGAAGCCATTGCATTGTGTTCAGTCCATTAAAACAAGAAGAAATAGAAGAGATACTTTGATAAGTGTACTGCTGGTGTTAACCTTGATGGCTATTATCGGGGGGAAGATGCTATATCTATTTCATTGGCTTAAGCTTTTTTCATGCTGAGAGAAATCAATACTTTGAGTCGTTGGATGACAGAGGCATCACTTCAGAATTGAAGGTGGCTGTCAGACGTTGTCATTGGTTGACTTTTGTTCGCTGTTGAGGTTTTAAGCTTTCATTTTTCTAAGTCTTATTCAGGAGTCTTTGTAAGATTTCCCAGGGTAGCATTTTTAGTCCAGACTTTAAACTTCAGGTCAGAGGTCAAGTGCAAAGATCTTTGAAAGCAGAGGATTGAGAAGCTCCTTCATTTACTAAAATATCCTTATTTGTTGGGAATTTGCATTAGTGGCAAGATGATGCGTTATCTTGTGGATGACTTTTTCCTCTTAAGGGACACTCACTGAGACAGATTGTTCAGAAAGCAAGTAGATTTTAGACAAATTAGACAAAGAAACTGATACATATGTTTAGTGATCTGAAATGCTGAATAAAGGTGTGTTTTTTTTTAAAGCACCATATTGGTTTTAAACAACTCACGCTATTAAAATATAGCATAGCGTGTAAAAATAGTCACATAATTTTGGAACTGCAAAATTGTGCATGCAAATATTACCATTCAAGGGAGATCGTTTACTTTTGGATTTATTTGACATCTTCATAAAGATGGAAGATAAAACTGTTCTGAAAGCACCAGAATGGTCACCCCTTCAGTGAAATACAGACTAGCTGCATACACTCATTCACTTTGTTCTTATTTTGTAATAGTCTGCATGCAGAGTGTATTATATTTTTGTATCTGTAACTTGTCTTTTGGATGACCTTGTGCTCCTTTGGAATTACTGTTCCTCAAAAATAAGCCTTCACATAACCTAATAGCCTTCAGTTTATTCTCTGCGGGGATTAGGGAAAGAGGAAAAAACATGTTTTCCTCTGTTCTAATGGTGCAGCAGAGAAGGTTCATGTTCAATCCTGGATGAAGGGGTACAAGACAAGAGTCTTCTCCCTGCTGCATGCTGTGCTGAAGATATCTGTTTAATAAACTTGCCCTGTATAAATCTTTAGCAGCCACTTTTTTTTTTTTTTTCTAATACATAACTGATGGAGAGAATATATGCAATATGTTTTTCTTCTTTCAGCGTTTTTTGTTTCATCCTGAGTGGGACTTAGCAGTTACCTCATGGTACATCTATGATCATACTTTTATTATATACTTTCCCAAGTTCGTAATCAAGATAGTGTTGGCTAGAGCAGTAGTGGAAGGGTGGTCTGCTAATTCATTTGCATGCAACCGTGTATCTAATTTTAAAACCATACTGAAGCTTGACAAGATGCATATCGCAAGTGCAGGAGATCAAATAATAACAAAGAATTGAAACTGTAAAAGTAAGAGTTTTAGTAATGCACAAATGAAATTAACCTGATTTTTATTTTTAATTGAATTGTTAGGATTTGGTGGTATTATATGCCAGGCTTTTGCTGATGGGATGAAATGGGAGGCATTTCTAAAATAAAAAAATGCAGCAAAGAAATGGGGAGATTTTGAAGTGCCTTCTGAGCAGTCCAGTGTGACTGGTTACTTTGGGATGGATCTTGGATTACTTGAGTCAGAAAGGAGAGAAAAAGATCCTCCTGGAAGCTATGCTAAGGCATGTAAAAGACAGAAATGAGATATGAGACAACTAGAATGGCTTCAACAATGGCAGGACTTGCCTGGCCAACCTAGTGGCCTTCTATGATGGCGTAACTGCATCAGGGACAAGCTAGTATCTATCTGGACTTTGGTAAGCCCTTTGATGTGAACCCTCACAACATGCTTTTCACCAAATTGAAAAGATTCGGGTTTGATGGGTGGACTGTTTGATGGATGAAGAATTGCTTGTTGCGTTGTACCCACGCAGATGGTGGTGGTCAATGAGCTCAACTGGATGGAGATCAGTGACGAGTGGTCCTTAGGAGTCATTACTGGGACCAGTGCTCTTCAGTTGTTTTCATCAGTGTCACTGATGGTGGGATTGAGGGAATCCTCAGCAAGTTTGCAGATGACACCAAGCTGTGGGTCCCCTGAGGGGACAAGATGTCATCCTAAGAGACCGAGACCGGTTTGAGCAGTGGGCTCTTGCAAACCTCATGAGGTTCAACAAATTCCAAGCACAAGAAGATCCTGCGCCTGGGTCACTATTAGTACAGGCTGGGAAATGAAAGTATTAAGCTCTGCCCTGCCAAAAGGACTTGG
Source organism: Lagopus leucura (assembly GCF_019238085.1). NCBI lineage: Eukaryota > Metazoa > Chordata > Aves > Galliformes > Phasianidae > Lagopus > Lagopus leucura. Next base: position 12,835,082 of record NW_024962264.1, on the reverse strand, counting down.
AGTTACCGGTGAATGGCAAGCTGGAAATGAGCCAATAATGTACCCTCGCAGCCCTGAAAGCCATCTCTGTCCTGGGCTGCATCAAAAAAAGTGTGGCCAGCAGGTCGAGGGAGGTGATCCTGCTCCTCTACTCTGCGCTGGTGAGACCTCAGCTGAGTACTGTGTGGAGATGTGGAGTTGTCATTATAGGAGAGATGTGGACCTGCTGGAGCACATCCAGAGTAACTATCCAAGTGATGGAACACCTCCCCTACAAGGACAGGCTGAGAGTTTGGGCTGCTCAGCCTGGAGAAGAGAATGCTCTGGGAGCAGCCTTTCAGTATCTAAAGGAGGTCTATAAGAAAGAAGTAGGCTCTTTAGCTGGGTCTTCTGTATTATGGAAAGAGGAAATGGTTTGAAACTGAAAGAATGGGTGAGGTTGGATGTAAGAAGAATTTTTTTTGCAATAAGAGTAGTGAGACACTGGAACACGTTGCTTGTGGAGGTGATAGAAGTAGCCTCTTAAATGGAGACATTTAAGGTAAGGCTGAACCATGTTCTGGACAACCTGACTTAGAACAGATGTTCCCATTCAGTGTAGGAGAGTTGGACTAGATGTCTTTTAAAGGTTCCTTCAACTCAAACAATTTTATGATCTTTTTTTAATTTGTTTTGAATATTTGGCATATATAGTGAGTAGGAACCACTGGACAACTGAGAGGTCCCCTGTGTGATCAAAGAGATCTATTAACGGGTATTGGGGAAAGGTTAGTTCTGTGAATTACACTGTGCGAGTAACAAAATGAAGAAGATGGTTGGATACTGTGAAGAAATGGTCAGCAAAAGCCATTGAACTTCCAGTGAAGATGGAGGCTTTTGAATTCACTTCAGATTAATTTTTCTTTGCTAGGAAAATTTTGGGTTTTTGTCTGTAGTTCCTAAAGTGAGTAAATAAAATAAAACAAAATCCTTAGGCATTCTTGGAGGATGCAACCTGATAAGCCACGTTCCCACAAAACTGAGATCTTAGCATTAGTAACCTATGCAAATGCCAGATAACTGAGGTGGCTTCTTTCTGTTCTTGCTTGTTGAGTCCGTCCTGGACTGATGTGATAGTTCTATGGGATTGTTGCATACTGGGAGTCTTTCTGTTCCGGTAGGTAGTTGTGATTTTCTATTAATATTAAATAATGAATTTGCTGAGAAATGGATTCCTATACATTCCAGTTTTGTAGCAGTCTGATTCTGTTTTCATGGCAGTTGTCAGGACAACAAAATATAATTTTCCCTTCTTTTGAATGTCACACCTACACTCTGAAAATCTTTGGTGTTTAATGAGCGATGTGTTCAAGATCACATTGTAAAGAGACTTTTTTAATAAAGAGGTACAAGTTCATTATATCTTTTACAAAACATTCTAGTTTGATTTCCATTTTATCATGTTTTAAGGTCAAATGTGACTTTAATGTTCCATAAAGAGACAGAGATTGATAATGGGGAAAGAATAACCCTCTAATGTGATTTATATCTATGGATTTTATGTCAGATATGAAAAGTTGCTGTTCAAATTGTAAAGGAGGATCCATTAAAGAGCACTTTAAAACGTTTTACTACTTAGCTTACCTTATATGCTTGTTTTTAGAATTCTACCCTTTCAAGCAACTTCAAAAATAACAGCTTATGAAACATTTACAAAGTACTGAAAAGTATACAGAATCATCATGAGTGCAAAATAGATATTGATGTATTGAAAAAGACAGCTGTATTTATAAAGAGCTAGAAAAATCTTGTATAGCGTTGGTTATGATTTAGCCACCTCATATTTTTATGAAGAGAGTGGCAGAGTGCTTCATAAGTGAGTATAAAAGCAGGTTTTTGGTATCTCATTGAGTTCGAAAGTCAGCTGCATATTCTTGTCTTTCTGGATGCCTGCTCATCAGGTGAGCGTTGTTCTAAGATATGTGAAAAATTATGAAGAAATGCGTAAATACATGAGAATTGTTAAAAGAGGTTTTTAAAATGTAAATGCGTTCATCTGTTGATACTTTCTTTTTTTTTTAATCCAATGAAAATCTGCACAATTTCAAATTTTATTTTACTTGCGTGTTTTCCACATTTCTTCCTTTCTCTTTCCCTCATTTCATGTTACTGGAGTATGTTTTTTGTATGTAATGTGTTCATCTATATATATACACAAAACTCACAGCCTGCCTGTTTTCTTCTTTTGCAACAGTTTAATAGGTAGTAAGTGCATATAGAGAATAGCATTGCTACTGTTTTAAACGTAAAAAACGTTATGGTATTGTGCTGTTATCTAAGCTCTGAGCAATAATTACAGTAGTGACTGCATCAGCTGTGCTTCACAAAGAAAAAGCAATTTTTTTGTTCTTAGACATTTGTGTCCATTCTACTAACTAGATCATAGAGTAATCCAATCATTGAGAAAGGCTGATGCTTTGCCTGGCATATGTGATCTGTGGAATTGCCAGATGAAAACTGAAATTAGAAACAGGGAGCGCTGAAGTAGGGAAAATCTTTTGTTGTTTCCTTATCAGTATTTGAATTTGTTTTGTGTCTTCATTGGTTTGATAAGAGGGGGATCTGAATGTGGTGCTCTGTGAGTTTTGTATTTAGAGAAACATTTTCAGATGATCAACAACAACAAAAAAAAACAAAATGAAAGGAAAACATTGTAGTAGAGGATCTTTGTAGTTTCAGTTTCCGTTTGTGTGTGCCTTTCAGTTCTTAATTGTTAGGTTTAGGCTTTCAGTTCCCTTCAAAGATAGAATATATTTATACAATAGGTGTGGTACAGAAAAATAAATTAAAAAAAATTAGCTTTCCCATTCTGACCTGATAATATACTCAACGTAAGGAATCCATCTGGTGAAGACAGTTCAGTCTTCATATGCTTTTAGTCTCCTGTCTAACTGAAGATATGCAGATTTTATCCATAGTTTTTACAGCTGCCCATTTATATAATTAATAGCAAATGGTTGGGTTCTCAAATCTAATGGACAGTCATAGAAATGGAGTAGACAGGTAGCTGGCATTCCTTATTCTGAGACTTGCCTCTTTGTTTTATGATACTATTCACTTTGCTGTAAAATAAGTGATTGTGCCTATATGTGTAGTCAGACCACTAACACGTTGATGTTTTTCAAATCTTAAATGCGTATGGTATGCTGTTAAAGAATTTGTGACAAACCAAGATCCTCTGTTGGCTCAATGAGCGGATTTAACCTGGGCAGCTGCGCAGTGCCTCATTTCTTAAACCTGTAAAATGAGGTTAATTCCTATTTCTCAAGGGTTTTGTAAAAGTGATCAATTATGATGTGCTTAAAGTTCCTAAAGATGCTATGATTACAGTGCAAAGTAGTAAAGTCTTTGTTTTCTTTTTAGTCACTGTGTGCCCAGTACTCTGCTGACAAACGGGAAGAAGAAAAAATGTGCCATCATTTGATAACAGCAGCTAAGTACCGAGACCAAGTGACTGCAACTCAGCTAATACAGAAAATTGTCAACATTCTTACAGACAAGCATGGAGCCTGGGGAAGCTCTGCGCCAAGGTAAATATATACATATATATTTTTGACAATATTTTGAGAATTGAAATACACTAAACTTTACTCAGGTGATTTGAATTAATGTCCTACTGACAAATTTAACGGTAAACAAAGTTTTGTTGTCTTAGACAAAAGTGATAGAAGGTAAAATTAATGTGTTTTTAGTGAGTGTGGATGTTGAAGAGTTAGAGCAATAAAAAAAAGTGATTCTTTTGTAGCTTTAAACTTTGCTATGATGATGTGATAGGAATGATTTTGAACATCCAATTCTTTTGTTACCATTTTGAAAACAATTTTTGAGAAGTCAGTATTTTTTTCAGCACTAGCTTTCTTCATTGTGCATTATATAGTTCAAGATTGAGCCACAAATTGCTACTTACTTCATTTTCTGAACAAGCAAAAATAATTAAATAAATCTGCAAATCTGGTTAAGTTAAATTGTGAGTTCTGTTTCAGTAATTTCAGAATGAAAACCAATATTGCAAAATCAATTCTCTTTCTGGAATTCTCAATGTGTACCTTCATTATGATGATAACTGTGTAACTCTAACACAAATCACAGCTAATATTTCGCTTGCAAATCTAAAATACGAGTTCTAGTTTCTGTACTGCAAGTAAGACTTAAGAAATCCTGTACCATATTTATATAGAATATAAACGTTCAATATGCTATTATGCTGAGATAGTATTATTTGTATGCAGTGGAATGCATACATTGCGTGAGAGACTCATGTGCATAGACAACAGTTTTTTCGCAACGGTCTTCATGGTCAGGTACTGCTTTTTTCCATAAGAGATGAAAAATTGTTCTAAGTACTAATTATGTTTTTAATATTTGGTATCACGAAGAAAAGGTTATGGAAAAAAATTTACTGGAAGTGTTGAAATCAAGAGTTGTGTTATTACGGTATAGAATGTTCATCTACTGAACATACCAGTTCAGGGCTCTAGGCTATATGGTTAAAAATGAAGTCTTTGAATCAGTCTTTGAACAGCTTAATGCTGTTTTGTTGAATAAACTATGCTTGAACAAAAAAAGCCTGTTTAAGGAAAAAAAAAAAAAAAAAAAAACCAACAATAAGGGTATTAAGATAATTATCTATTTCAACATTATAGGAATTTTTAGTTAAATCCATGTAGTGTCTAATTTTGTATTATGGTTGTCTAAGAGCAGATTTCTTTAA